>NW_018397279.1:638182-669676 GCF_002168275.2 Theobroma umbraticum
AATTAATTTAATATTTGAACTTAGACCTGTTAATTATCTAGTGAAATTCAAAATCAAATGACATAAATAAAGAGTTGAGCATAGTTCAAGTATTTTTAAGATTGAGTTCAAGTTATTTACAAGCCTAATTAAGATTTTAAATTTTTTAAATATAATTAATATATGTTGTATAAATAATAATAATTCATTTACATATTAAAATTTTATTCAAGTTTTAAATTTTGAATTAAACTCAAACTTTAGTCAAATTGGGGATCAATCTTTATTTAATTTGACAATAACAAAGTCAAGTAAATTTGAGTCAATTTTTATTAAATATGTTTTGTTATTAACACTTACATATATTACTTTTTTAATGTTCTATATCATTATTATTATTATTATTATTATTATTATTACATTTGATATTTAAATTATAGTTTATCAATATTATAAAAAATTTAAAAAATATTAAAATCATGTTTTATTTTGTACCAAGCCAAAAGTAGATATTCAATTTAAAACAAAGAGATGAGAAATTTTGCAATTTTTTAAAATATTTTATAATTCATTAATTCAAAATGATAACATTTATAATTATATTGTTTAGATAAGTATTTTATAGAATGAAGTTCTGAGTATTGGAATTTGATGAGATAAAAAAATTATAAAAGAAAAATATTGATGTCATGGATAAAAAAATAAATAAAATGAGAAAAATATGCCGTACGGGTGTTATTAGGTTTGTAAAATGTATAGATATTATTAATAATATGAAAAAATCTAAAAATATATTTTAAATATGAGTGATTAGGGATAGACTTAAAAAAATTACCCATAAAAAGAAAACATAATAAATGTTGATAGCTTAATATAAAATTGAGGAATTTGAGCCTTCCAAAATTTGTCATTGAAATTTCAAGAATTTTGACAATTTCAATTTTTATTTTTCCTAATAAAATAATTTTATTTTAAAATTTATAGAATTTCTCTTCAAATAAAATTGTTTTTTGGAAATCCCTTGTCCAAACGCACCCTTAAAAAAATATAAATGTAAAACTTAAAAATTTTTTACTTTTATCTTCTATGACCAAATATAGAAAGGGCAATGATTCTCTTTTGGCCAAAATAGTAACCGTAAAAAAATAACTCACAAAAATTTTGTGCTCAAAATGGTAAAATACATCTCATTACACCAAATCAAATCCTAAAACCCTTCCGCTTTTGGCCACGAAGCCTCTCTCCCCCTTAAACCCTAAACCCTCCCCAAAAGAAAATCAGAATCATCATTTCTTCCTCCAATGGCAATGTCCTCACTAGCTATCAAAGCTCGAGCGAAAGCCAACCCACTCCTAACATGGCGAGCCCTCCGTTTCCGCACCATCTGCAGCGGCGGTCTCGGTTTCGCCACGTCTGAGTCCGACCCGCCCGACCCACCAGTGGCAGGGACCAAGTTTCTTGAGTCATTTAAAGAAGAGTTCGAAATGGGATCTAGGGTAATTTCACTTGAGACCGGTAAAATTGCTCGTTTTGCTAATGGGGCTGTCGTTTTGGGCATGGAAGAGACCAAAGTTTTGTCCACTATTGCTGCCGGTAAAGGCGACGCTGTTCGAGATTTTTTACCCCTCACTGTAAGTTATATACTCAATCTTCTCTTTTGATATGGGGTAATTTGGATTTTCTGTATTTTAGCTTTCATTTGGCGCGAAATGCAATGTTGGCTCATTGTTATAATAGTATATTTATTCCAATATCAAGATTTCAAGGTTGCTTAATTAGTTAGTATATTTATTGGTGAAGAATGTTTCGACTGATGGGTTGGGAGAAAGAATAATTCGACGCTTTTAAAGGGCTATGAATGCTGACTTTCTAAGGTTGCTGTTGGTTGCTTTTCTTAATTTTTGCCCTTTTGCTTCGTTAAAAGTTGTCATATAGAGTAAAGTAAACATTAGAAAGTAAAATCATGATGAACAAATGAATAGAATGCGACTCCAAATTAACACAATTGTCTTATGCATGTAAAACCATGCATTTCTCTATTTAGAAAAATTCATTTTTAGTTCTTTAAAATATTTTCTGCATTTGTAACTAGACACACTTTTTGCCTTTTGATTTTGAAGCAAAAAGCAGTAGCAAAATAACGACAAAGTGGACTCTATTAAATCTCTATTGGTTTCCATTTGGATTTTGTTGGTAGATTCATTTTCTTGGATGATAGACACCTCTTGTGCGTATGTTAGGTTCATTACTATGTGGTCTTAATGGGTTTTTCTTCTTATAAGGTTGATTATCAAGAGAAGCAATTTGCTCAAGGTGTGATTCCAAATACATTCATGCGGAGGGAGGGTGCTCCAAAAGAACGTGAACTTTTGTGTGGTCGCCTCATTGATAGGCCCATACGGCCTCTTTTTCCTGCTGGTTTTTACCACGAGATCCAGGTCTGATGTTACCTTTCAGATTCAAATGTGTGCATGTATATGTATTTCAGAATTTCATTTTATTGATCTTGCCTGATTTAATAGGTAATGGCAAGTGTTCTTTCTTCTGATGGTAAACAAGATCCAGATGTGATGGCAGCTAATGCGACATCTGCTGCTCTTATGTTATCAGATATTCCATGGGGTGGACCCATTGGAGTTGTGCGAATTGGGAGAATTTGTGGGCAGTTTATTGTTAATCCAACTATGGATGAGGTATTAACACAAGCTTTTATTAGTTCCGGATACTGATTTAGGTATCACTTTTATTGTTATCACAGGTAGCAAGTGCAGAGTTTGGCTCAATGTAATTGCCAAGTTACTCATCATTTCCTGTATATGGTAAAAAAGTTAGTGAAAATGGTTATAAGTTAGTTATTAGACACACATCGTAAAGGTATCTCATTGCAGAGTTCTTGCATATGCATGGAATGTTTAGTTATGTAATTGTTAATTCAGTGTGTTATCTCCCTTGAAAGTAGATCATCAGGTTGAACAGCATTTTCAGTAATGGAAAATGACTAAAGTGCTTATTGGAATGTTGGGTAGATAAAATGAGGTATTGTGGGGGTGGTGGGGGGGGGGGGGGAGGGAATAAAGCTGTCCTACAATGGCCTGTGGTTACACGATTGTATAATAGTTTGTTTATCCATTCAGGTTTACACATACTGCTATTTTTCCTTAGATTCTGGAGGACTGTCAGATATGCTATTATGGTATTTTGTGTATGGTAAGATGGTGCTTTCAAGGTACTAATTAAGGGTTGTAAGAATACTTGGAATGCAACCTTCTTTAGGGACCAAGACTGCTCTCAATATTTTATGCAGTGTCAATCTTCCCCCCTCCTGGAATCTGGATTACTTTTTTTTAAGTTTACCCTCAAGATGATTTAGTATGATGTTCCCTGATATTTTCTTTCCTTTCCTTGTCTGAGTTTGCTGAAGAATGGTTTTATCTCTTTCCTAGTTTGTTATCATTTATTGGGTTCTGCTCTGGTCCTTTGCTGTAATGTTAATGCCTCAAACTCACAATGTTAATTGTTGTTTTTTGAGCGAGAATGGTTGTTAATGAGTTTGTCTACCTATGTTGAAGTTGCTTTTAAGCTTTGTAAACCTCTGCAGATCTGCAGACAATGACCTTGATATGTCAGTTTTCCTTATCCTCTGATCAGTGCTTATTTGGTAATGCAGCTAAGTTTAAGTGATCTCAACTTGGTATATGCCTGTACAAGGGACAAAACCTTGATGATAGATGTTCAAGCTCGTGAAATCTCCGAAAAAGATTTAGAAGCTGGTTTAAGACTGGCTCATCCAGAAGTGAGTCACGAGACTTCTAACAAGTTTTCATTGTGTCTGTCAATTAAAGGAAGAGGCCATTAAGATGGGTTTATTGATTCAGGCAGTTAAATATCTTGAACCTCAAATCAGACTGGCTGCGAGAGCTGGCAAACAAAAGAAGGAATACAAATTGTCCATGGTCTCAGAACAAACTTTTGAAAAAGTCAGAAACCTGGCAGAAGAACAAATAGAAGCTATTTTTACTGATCCTTCCTATGGCAAGGTGAATACATTTCTTCTTTATTCCATTCTTTCACTCTAGATGTGTATATGTGTATTTATATGTACAGATGCACTAGAATGACCTCTTTTTAATGTATGCTTGAGTTTCATGCTTTGGAAATTTTGAATAATATAGTTTGAACGTGGAGAGGCTCTAGAGAAGATAACACAAGATGTAAAAATCGCCCTTGAAGAAGAATGTGATGAAGAAAGCTTAAAAGTTCTGCCAAAGGTTGTAGACACTGTCAGGAAACAGGTGAGCTGTGCCTTGGAAAAGTGTAAGGAAATCTGTTTGGTTTATTTATATCATAAATTTTCATGATTGTTTTAAAATTTTCTTTTTTCTTTTATTCTCCAATTATTTTAAATCCTTTTTTTTTCCTTTTATTTTTCTCCTTTAAGCTTGATTTGGATAAAGCCGTACAATGTTTTTTTTTTTTTTGCTTTAACAAAAGATTGGATCACATAATAAAGTATACCTAAAGCATTCTCTGTGATCTTGAGCAACCTATAAGTTTCTGACAAGGAACAGATGGGAAATAAAGGTTAACACCACAAAAAATTGCCACTAGGGGGTTGCAAATCAGATGATTCTGTTACTTCACCCTTACATTTTTGCCTATCCTTGTTCTTAAACTTCTTGAAGTTGACATCGCTCAAGTTGATGAAAAAAATCAGGTTGTTCGCAAAAAGATTATTTCTGAAGGATCTAGAGTTGATGGGAGACATCTTGACGAAGTTAGGCCAATATACTGTGAAGCTGGCCATTTGCCTATATTGCATGGATCTGCTCTTTTTAACCGTGGAGATACTCAGGTTGAAAATACATTTCCGAATGTCTCTACATATAATATGTTTCAATTTGACCTTTCTTTTGACAGAGGGCTTATGGTCGATGTTTTCTTTCAGGTTCTTTGTACTGTGACACTCGGAGCACCTCAGGATGCACAACGCTTGGACTCCTTGGTTGGTCCCCCAAAAAAGCGCTTCATGCTTCACTATAGTTTTCCACCATTTTCTATCAATGAAATCGGTAAACGAGCAGGCCTGAACAGACGTGAAGTGGGGCATGGTAAATCAATTTCCTTTATCTTTATAACATGTTTTTGTGCATGCATGTAAAAGAGTTCTTCTTATTTAGATAACTATGGTTTGTGCTTGTTTCTTTTCTTACCTTTTCCATAGGAACTCTTGCGGAGAAAGCTCTTCTTGCTGTGCTACCTCCTGAAGATTGTTTCCCATATACCGTTCGCATCAATTCCGAAGTCATGGCTTCAGATGGTTCAACATCAATGGCAACTGTTTGTGGAGGTATCCTTGTCAACTTGTAGTAGGTCCTCTCATTCATTTGTAAATTAATGTTTCATCTGAATTGTATCTTCTTTATATGCTCAGATTGACAGTTATATGTGTGGATAGATCAGTAAAATTTACTTCCTCTAAATTATAACATTAATCATGTTTTAGCATGATGGCGTTTTCCTCATACAGGCAGTATGGCGTTGATGGATGCTGGCATTCCATTACGAGAACATGTTGCAGGTGTTTCAGTGGGTCTTGTTACTGATGTTGACCCTGCAACTGGTGAAATTAGGGACCGTCGTATATTAACTGATATTTTGGTGAGATTTTCACTTGACCTATTCTAAATTATTGCTTATGCAACTATCTTTTGGTCAATCTTATTTTATTGAATACTAAAACCTTGAACAGATGTTAGAAACCAACACTTGTCATTATTTCAAAATCAGTATGTGAAGTCAATATTATGAAGTTGGTTGTTAGAGTTTATTAAAATAGTGATCTCTCTAGGGTCTGGAAGATCATCTGGGAGACATGGACTTCAAGATTGCTGGAACAAGGAATGGAGTTACAGCAATTCAATTGGATATAAAACCTGCTGGAATTCCTTTAGATATAATATGTGACTGTTTAGAGCCTGCACGTAAAGGTCGCCTTCAAATCCTTGATCACATGGAGCGAGAGATTAGTGCACCTCGAACTCAAGATGATAGAAATTCTCCTCGACTAGGTTTAAATCCTTATATATTTGCACTTAACTAGTTCAGATACTCAGCGACAATTGATTTTCTGCTAGAACTGAAAATAGATGCTCTCTGATGCAGTTACCCTGAAGTTCACCAATGATGCTATTCGGAAATTCATTGGGCCTCTAGGTGCTCTTAAAAGAAAAATTGAAGAGGAAACAGGTGGGTGTTGAACTTGAAAAACATTTTACCTTGGTTAGGGAGGTAATTGGATTGTCACTTTGATCATTTCCCTTATGATGGTACACTTTCTGAAATAATGTTATAAACTTTTTTCATAATCCACAATGCTTTTTTGAAGAATTAACATAGGTTCTTTTCCATATCATGGCAACTATTTCCTTTGTAATTACTAGTCATTGACAATATGGATTTTCACACTTCATATTGGATATGAAGATGATTTTTTCTTTGTTAGACTCAAGCATCAGTTTGGCAGCCATGAAACTATTTATGTGTTTTCATGTTGCTGCAGAATTAGTATATCTTTTCAATCATGGATGATTTATGGACATGTGTTGTTCATGCATACTTTACCAATTAACTTCTTGTTGCTGCAACTTATAGTTGTATATGTGCATTTACCTGCCATCAGTCATTCAATAACCATGTTAATGCTTTTCAAAATTCAGGTGCACGGATCTCTGTCGGCGATGGAACAATCACTATAGTTGCTAAGAATCAGGCTGTGATGGAGAAAGTGCAAGATAAGGTAGTAACAGCATTCCTTATTTTGATTGACATCTGATATTACTCTAGTCTGTTGTAGATCTTTGCAAAAGTTTGATACTTATTCATTGTCTTTATTTCCTTCTTCAATTCTAAAAGTTATTGACGCTATTTTGCAAATTTAATGTACTGTATTACTGGTTATTTCTTTGACTAACGGAAGTAACTAATTTCTGCGGAATGGGTTCTTGTTTTCAAATTTAAATGCCTTGGACCCTCCACTGTGTGCTGCTTGAATCATTTCTATCTCATTTGACCACTAAAATAAACCTTGCAGATAGAATTTTGCATTCTCTTTCCATGCATGTGAGGCATTAATTTTTTCCATCTTGTTCATGTTGCTGCTAGTTTATTTAAGAGGACGAGCATGCCTGTGCATTGTGCTTTATCCTATTTAAGTGCCTTAAGTTATCCTTTTTTTGTGCTATAGGTTGATTTCATAGTTGGCCGTGAAATTGAAGTTGGAGGAATCTATAAAGGCATTGTGACATCAGTCAAAGAATATGGTGCCTTTGTGGACTTCAATGGTGGACAGCAAGGCCTGCTACACATTTCTGAGTTGTCACATGAACCGGTAGGTGATAAAACAGTAGTGGTAGCTTGGAGTAGAGCAGTCCTGTTGATTTTATCCATCACTTCCTTTTTCTGAATGGCTGCATTTTTTTCTTTTTCTTCTTTTGGCTCATGTACAAGTTTGTTCAGAGTCTTGGTATTTTGTCTTAATTCAAAGATTTGGCAAACTGTTGCGTTTTTTTCTTCTTAAATTGGTTCACTATTGAATACTTAATACGAATTCCCAATAGGCATGTATCAGATAAATTGTTTTGATCAGCCAAGATCATGAAAATTTTCAGAAACATATCATAATGCTTCAGGAACAAAATACCTGATTATATTAACAATTAATAACTATTGTTATGTTTAGGGTTTAGGGGTGTTTCATATGAACTGTTTGTTTCACAAAGCTTTTATGTAAATATCTATAGCCTCAAAAAACTTGTATTTATCCTTTAATCAGGTGTCTCGGGTTTCAGACGTGGTGTCTGTCGGCCAGCAAATTTCTTTGATGTGCATAGGGCAAGATGTTCGTGGTAATATCAAATTATCTCGTAAAGCAACTTTACCTCAGCCTGGATCTAAGACAGAAAATGCAGTTGAAGGATCTGTTCCTGTTAGTAAAGATGCACCTAATGTTTGGGCATCACTTGAGAATGCGTCTAATGGAGAACAGCAGAAGTCTACTTCGGAGGAGTTGCCTCTGAGAAAAAATGAGGATACTGAAGTAAATCCTTTTGCCTCTTCAGCACCAGCAGTAGTAATTCGAAGTACTGCTGAGTGTGATGAGGAAGAAAAATCTGCTGGTTTGAGTAAGACGGCCAAAAGTACACCTAAACGAATGGGCATTTTGAAAAGGAATAATAAGCTGAAAACAGTACAGCCTTCCAATAACAAGCCTGATTCAACTCTCAGCAGTTTGTTGTCAAATTCCTTGTCTCTAATGGGAAGGGAGAAAGAACTTATTAGTGAAGATGAAGGTGAGAATAATCTGAGTAATCAGATGGACAAGGAAACTGGTGTTAAGACTCCTATGACACCTCAAAAGCTAAAGTTAGGCACTAAGGTTACTGCCAAGGTTTATCAAATTCGTGCACGTGGTTTAGTTCTTGATTTGGGTGGTGGAATTCGTGGCATGTATAGGTTTGAGGTATGTATCCTTTGTCTGACACTGCTAGTGCTTTTTCACTAAAAGGGCTTGTCTCTGTCCATGCTGCCACCCTTCTCACTAGTATTTATTAAACTTTCTTGACTCGCTACAAATTATTCTTATCATCTGCATTCAACTGCCAATGTTTTAAGAGCCTTAAATTTTCTTTATAGGTGCTTTGTTAACTCATTGGTCAATTATTTACGGCTTCTTTTTTATTTAGTTGACTTTGACAAGACTATCTAGCTTGCTATAGGCCCGGAGATAACAGTCATTACAGTTTATTTTGAAATACTAAAAGAAAAGGAATTTTTGGCACTGCCTTTCTTCCTTTTCTATTTTCCCCTATAAACACATTTTTATGGAAAAACATGGTCGCTGCACAAAAATAGGTAAAGTTTTCTGTGGAATTTACCTTTGACACATGAATGCTCGCCCAGCCTGAACAAGGTGTTCCTTGCTATAGATCATTGTGTTCTTCATTTCCTCATCACTCCACCTCTCTCCCTATTAATTGAAATTCACTATGGAAACTGCCTACTAGTTGAATTCATTGATCTTTTTCATTCAACTGTGATCTTTTTTCTTTTTCTCTCTCCTTTGTACTTATTTTTAATAATTGTTTGATTAATTTGGGTCTTGTTTCTAATGTCCAAGTCCATCTCTACAGAATTCTGATTGGGATGGATGTTTGAGTTCAATAGGCATGCATGTGAATTTATTTTTTTGTCTTGCACTCTGTTTGAGAAAGTTCTTTATGTGTTTTATATGTATCCTGCCCATCATTTCAAAGTTTGCACATCTGTGTTATTTACCATTTCCATTTATTTTTCTTTTTTTATGCATTTCTAATTTAATATATCTAGTTATTTACCCATTCATCTTCAATAATGCATTTTGATTGAGTTGTGCTTGAACCAAATTAACTTTGATTTTGATGGCCCTTAATCTTGTTGTTCCAATAAAACTTACAAAATCTCACTATCTTAATTTGATTGAGATGCAGCCCAATGGTGAGAAGGACTTCAATGTAGATGATGAGTTGCCAGTCCAATGTTCAAGTTTTACATCTAAAGGTATCCCTGTCATGTCTTTGGTGGAAGAGAAATGATAGCACATTGACAGTCCTTTCTGAGAATAATGTCAAGTAGATGGCGATGCGGATTGTGGTTGAAGGATATTCTTGTTCCAGTGACTGAGCATTGTCGAATTCTTGACACATTTTTTTGGTGAACAAGGTTGCATGGAGAAGGCCCGTGCATCTATATAATCTGATTCAGAGATATAAATTTATCTGCAATTGTTCGAGGAAGCTTTTGCAACCTGCCTAATCTATGGAAATGTCAAGAACGCTGACAGCTGATGGGAAGCTAGCTGTACAAGCAAGGCTTAACCTTTGCCACTGGACAAACAATCATACCTTTCTTTAACCTCAGATTTTGATAGTGGGATGGCCTCTCAGTCTCTTTCTGTATTTTGTAAATCGAACATTCCATTTATTTAATAATAAATCGGGGTATTTGAAGAAATAGGGAGGAACTAGCTGCTGTAAATTTTCTATTGACCTTGCTCTTAACCAGTTTAGATTGTAGAATAGAATCCTTAATCGATGGTATATGATATTATATGTCAAGTATAGCAATGGTTGTAACTTGAAGTCTCCAATGTTATTTATTTTCCTATTTGGACAATTAGAATATATACCACTGACATTTGGAAGTATTGTACCTGTTTGGGTTGGACACCTCTTTCAAGTACCAAAAATTTTCACAATTACTAAATATAAACCTAACAAAATATAGGCCTAAAGATAACCAAAAACAGAATCAAAAACACAAAGCTCAGGATTAAAATTTCTTAATTAATCCAAAATCCCCACCTCCCTTCTCTGTCATGGCAGCTTGTCTTTTCATTTTGATCATCCTCATTGCCTTTTGGATCCGTTCATCTCATGCAGACCCTAGACTCGAAATTGTTGCACATTCATGTGAGACAGCCTCTGTGCAGAACGTGGACAAGTACTCGAAGCTCTATGCAGCTATCCTGGAAAACATGGGATATGAGATGTATCGTAACAAGTTTGCATTTACTGAAGCAGGCAAGCCGCCTGACAAATTATATGTCTTATCTCAGTGCATGGATGATCTTTCTAACTTTGAATGTGCACAATGCTTTTCAAAGATCGGTAATCTTTTGCCTGGTTGTCTTCCGGCCACCGGCGGCCGTGTTTATCTCGACGGATGTTTTATCAGAGCTAGCAATTATAGTTTCTATAGGGAAATCACTACAGAGGGTGATATGAAGGTGAGTTGCATTTGCAATTTCTTCTCATTCCTTGTAGACTTGTGACAAAAGAAAGAGGATGGAAAATTGTCTCTTTGCCCTTCCTGGCATTCATTGATTTATTGCAGAAAATTGCTATAATATGTATGGAAAAATGGATTTTAAGATAAGCAATGCAAGAGATGAGATTCATGGATCCTTTAATGCAAGTCATGACCCATTCCCAACCCTGCATCATTTCTCATTTCATATATGTTTTTTTACTGCAATATCTGTCTCTGTGCCATTGTCTTTTACCAATTCCTTCTTGCTTTCTCTACCAAGCCAATTCTTTTGGGTCTTTTTTAAGCCTCATGAGCCTTATGATAGTTTCTTTCATTTAACAAGTTATTGAATTTCTCCTCTTTGGGGGTTGAATGGAGGTAGAGATGCAGCGATGATGTTGACACCAAGGAAGGATTCCAAAAACTTCTAAGAAATGTACTCCAAAAGATTGTCTACAAGGCTCCAAACAACAGAGGTTTCGGATTGGCTCAGGAGAAAAAAAATGGAACCACAGTTCAGGGCATGGCTCAATGCTGGAGAACCTTGGACAAGGATATGTGTTCTGCTTGCTTGATAGATGCTGTCAATTCTGCCTTCCATTGCATGCCATCGGAGGAGGGACGTGCCCTCAACGCTGGCTGCTTTTTACGTTACTCCACTTACGAATTCGCCAATGACCCTGATGCTGGTTCAACCCGATGTTAGTTTCCAATGATCCTGGTTCATTCTATTTGCTCAAATAGTAATATAATTAGCTTCATGTCTCTTTTGTAGATGCAATTGTATCATTCATATTTTATGTCTTCTTTGCGGTCGCCATTGGCTTATTGGCCATTGCAATTGGGTTGTGCCTGGGAAAATTGGCTTACATAACGAAGAACTCTGGACGCAAGCGGAAAGGTAATGTTAGAAAAGCTGAAAAGAAATCATGACCCTTTTCTCTTCTTTAATTCTTCTCGTCTCTATTCTTTTGCCAGAGATTGGTCTCTTATATTAGGTTTTGTATGTTACTTAACACAGGAAAAGAACTGGACTTCGCAGCAATGGACAAGGCCATGCAGTTCTTGCAGTTCAAGTTTTCAACTTTAGAGAGAGCAACTGATTGCTTTGATGCATCTAACAAGCTTGGTTGTGGAGGATATGGTGAAGTATTTAGGGTATATACCAACACTTTTATCTTATGAAGCATTTAGATGTTCCTGTTCTTCTCTGTATTATCTGAAAATTTGTGTAGGGAACCTTACAAGATGGAAGAGAAATTGCAATAAAACGTTTGTATGTAAATGGCAAGAGTCGAAGAGAGGAGATATACAATGAAGTGGATGTTATCAGCAAAGCTCAACATAAGAACCTGGTTCGTTTCCTAGGTGGCTGCTTCACCACAGTAGAGAATTTCCTTGTCTATGAATACCTTGCTAACAAAAGCCTTGACACCATCTTATTTGGTAAGTTATCGGTACCTAAATACTAGTACAAGCTAGAGAGAATCCATTGGAAGTACTAAAACAATCTGATAACTGTTTTGATGCCCCATGGAAGAAAGATCCGGAGAGGAAGAAAGAGCTAGCCTGGGGAATAAGGCATAGGATAATCATAGGTACAGCTGAAGGTTTGGAATACCTGCACAAAGGCTGCAGAGTCCGGATCATTCATCGGGACATCAAAGCGAGTAACATCTTACTGGACTTGAAATACAGACCCAAAATTGCTGATTTTGGCCTGGCAAGGTTTTCTTCTCGTGAGTGTGATAAGAGTTCCCTTGTCAACAATCCTGTCGCCGGTACATTGTAAGTACTTGATACAGAATCTTGTTTCAGCTCTAGTAACCTGTTGGCAACTACTAGTATATTTAAAACTACTGATGTCTTTTCAGCATATACAAAGTGAGCTTATTGAATCTTTGTCTAGAGGGTGTCTTTGTAACAAGTCATTCTTCCACATAATATGTACATTCTCTTTCATTCTCTCATAATTTAGACATCAGGGCTGTTAATGCACTGTATTTAGATGAATTCATGAACCTTTTCTGTGGTTTCTTTGCCTTTGTAGTGGGTATATGGCTCCAGAATACATTGCCAAGGGAAGACTAACAGAAAAAGTAGATGTTTACAGCTTTGGGGTTCTGGTGCTTGAAATAATCTGTGGAGTGAAGAACACAACACTAGAATCAGATAACTATTTCGAAACTTTGGTGACTGATGTAAAAACCCCACAAACTCTGCTTACAAATTTATCCAATCTGTTTACTGATATATACATATACACTTCTTGACTTTTGTTAACAACCTTTCCCTGTTCTCACCTTTTTACCAGGCATGGAAGCACTTCCAATCCAACACAACATCAGAAATCATAGATGAGAGCTTGGAGATTGAAGATGTTGAAGAAACAAAGAGAGACATCCAAATTGGTCTGCTCTGTACTCAGGCGAAACCAGCTCTGCGTCCCAGCATGACTAGAGTACTTCAAATGCTGAGACACAAAGACATGGAGTTGCCTGCACCAACAAAACCTCCATTTTTGGATGAATGTGTAGAATTATCATCTTCATTTGGCTTTATTCCAGGGAAATCTCAAATGTTCAACCTACATAGACCTCAGGATTGTAATTATCAATGCCTCTAATTGAATTTCTCTTTCTTCTTCTTGTCCCATTTCTTCTGTTGCTTTTAGGATGTCACATTACAATTTTCAGCATATGAATCTGGTTTATCTGCTTTGCTTTCATGGCAGCCGCTGCTTTAGATTCTTATTATTGCCACCAAAAGGTAGATTCATAGGTGATCTACTAATAATGATTCTTATTCCACTTTTTGTCTTCTACATTGAATATGATCTTGAAAATAGAAAACATATTAATTTATAAAACAATTACTCCAACATCATCTACAATATTATACATATCACATGTAGAGCATTAATACTATGATAATATTTCTTGAAAATTCACTAATCATATTAAAAAAAATAAAATCAGCATAAAATACTTCTAAAAAAAACGTTAAATTATTTAAAAAAATTTAAATAAATTTTTATTTTTCTATCACGTTCAATTACGTTCGTGTACTTTTTATTTTAAGTAAAATAAACCCTTATGATTAACAGTTGATTAATTATTATTAATTAAAAAATTACATAATTATATCATTATTTCACATGATATATCAACATGGTACAACAATACGTGACATAGAATAACAGATTACATAATGATTAATAACAGTTAATAAATAATTACTTATAAAATCTTATTTGACTCAAAATAATAAAAATTTTATTTAAATTTTTTTAATAGATCATGAGTTTTTTTTTTTAAAAAAATATTACGTAAAATTAATGAATTTAAAAATATGATTATATATATATATATATATATATATCCCAAGTTGAGTGAATGAAAAAGAAATAATGGCAAGTAGAAGTAGTATTACTGAATTTTCAAAGAATAAAAGATAAGAGAGTGATGGTTAATCGTGACTTTTGGGCATAGAAACGTCAAAACTGGAAAACGGAGCCAGAAACAAACAACGGGAGTGGAGTGCTTGGATTTCGCCGGATATGAAGGCCCTTTGGCCTTTGCTACAATTGGCTGTTTTGAGTAATAATAATAGTCAAAGTATTTAATTTCATTTTTCTGCAGTAAAAAAAAATGGACAGACCACTTGCCGAGGCGGTTCAAAAAATCAAACTCAAATTAAGTAAGATTAAGATATTTTGTAATCAGATTTAGATAGGAATCGAGTGGTTGTGTTAAGGTACCTATTATCTAAATACGATTATAAATAATGAATTTTAGTATTAAAGTTTTAATTATATATATATTTATTTATAAATTTAATATTATTAATATAATATTTATTAAAATTCATTAATTGTTTTAAATATGATTTTAAATTTTAATTTATTTTTTAATGAATTTAATTTTTGTTAATAATATATTTAAAAGATTTATTTAAATTTATTTTAATCTGATATTTGACAAATAGTGTATAAGATATTCATATACAAGTTTGAAAATCAATTCAAAAAATTAATTGAGTATTTATTGGCTTTAAGTGCCTTATTAAATAATAAGATTTGAGTTAAAACGCCGTTGTCAATGAGTGAGTTGAAAACGAAACTTTATCTGCAATTAATAATCTCTTCCGTTTTTATTCATTCTCCTTTTGGAGACGTTATTAAATGAAAGTATTATTTTTATTTTTAAACCTTTAATATTTTTACTTTTTTATATCACAAATTTATTTTTTATGATTTTTTTTACTTTTTATATATTAAAAAGTATTGAAATCTATATTATAAAAAAATTAAATTTTAATATAAAATAGATTTTAATTTTAATTTTATTTTCTTGAAAATAAAAAAAAGACCGAAAGGAATTCTATTAAAAAAGACAAAAGAAGAACCCCGATTTCCACTCAATGAAATGTGGGGTATTGATTTAATAGTCAGGAATAAATCGAACAGATCCAGATGTGAAACTGCATCCATTACATCATGTTCTGGAAGACAATGATTGAAGAGAGACCAAGGTCTTTTGTGTTTTTTTGAATAAAGAAATGTATACCTTTCTTGGGATCAACACGTTTTCACCAAGAATTGGGGACTTTTCATGGCATAGAAATCACCCACATGCAAAGCAAAAACAGTGGAGGACAGATGAGTCAAGTTAATAGAAATCTATTGAATTCTTAGAAAGTGGATTAGACTTGTGTTGCCAGGTGAGCTGTGTGCTCCTCTGTACCTAATTCTGAAGAAAAAGTCTACAACCCAAAAAAAAGGGGCAAAAAGAAATTGATCATTTACCGTGTCTTCATTGCTTCCATCTTTTCTCCAGCTTAGAGTGCAAGAAAAGTGAAGGGAATTTCACTTCATTGGTGTATCATTTCATTAGATATAAGGTATTAAATTGTATCTAATTTTGAACTTAAATGATAAGTGCATATGATTTTGATTCAAAGAAAGCGGATTTGAGTCTTCCACCCAAGCAAAAATTGTAGTGGAATTTGAAATGTTTGCCATGTTAGACTTGTTGATTAGAATAATGGAGGTCAATTAATCAACGCACTGGCCTTAACCATAACTGGTTATACTATACCTAATGGATCATTCCGCCTTCCACAGGGTGATGGAGACAGAACAAGAGAAAAATAAAATGGGCCATAAGCTAGAAAAATGTACTCAGATTTGAAAGCTCCCATGTCGGCTGTAAAGACTTGACAACAGCAAGCCAGCAACAGCATACTTTAGCAGTATTCTTTTCGTATACCTGCTTCTTCTGCATACTTGTGCGTTTCCCTGAAACTGCAACAAAGTTAGAACACCCACAAAAGCAAAGAGAAAAGATGAAAGAAAGAAGGCTAAAGTTGATTCCCATGCAGTTCTCAGCCTCTAAACAACCATACTGGAGATGGGTTTTCTTCTTTGTAATCCATTTGTTGTTCTCCAGCTCCTTCTCTGATCCAAGGATCTCGAACGCTGGCCTTTTCTGTGGCCATTCCAGGGCACCAAATGGGACCAACTTAATTCCAAACTTTGTTGAAGAGATGCGAGGCTTGTCCCAAGCAATCAACAATAGCCACTTTGCTTCTTACCACCTCAACTCTACAACTCCAATTTATGCATTGGCTCAGTGCCATCAAGACCTCTCACAAACTGATTGCCTTCTTTGCTATGCAGCCTCAAGGACTACGCTTCCACGTTGCCTTCCTTCTATCTCAGGTCGAATCTTTCTTGATGGCTGCTTCTTGCGTTACGATAATTACAGCTTTTATCAAGAGTCTGTCTCATCTAGTTTGGATAATGTCAGTTGCAGCCCTGATAACGTAACAGTGTTTGGTGGAGATAGTAAGGAGGTGAATTTATTTGGTAGGAGTGTTGATTATGCAGTTGGGAATGTGACTAGGATTGCTTTGAGAAATGGAGGATTTGGGACAGTGGGGATGGATGGTGTGTATGCATTGGCACAGTGTTGGAAGAGTGTCCCGGCTGAAGGGTGCAGAGAGTGCCTGGAGAAGGCGGCAAAGGCGGTGACAGGCTGCGTGCCAAAGGAGGAAGGAAGAGGGATGAATACTGGGTGTTATTTAAGGTACTCGACCAATAAGTTTTATAGTAAAGAGGGAGAAGCAGAGCATGATCTTGGTAAGTCTGCCATGAACCTTTTTCAACCACTTTCAAAAAGAAGTTCTAGTTAGGCTATTTGTTCACTGTTTCCTCTTTGGCTGTTTTAGAGTAGATTCTGGATTGTTCCCTTGTATGAGTTCTAAATTCCGTTCCCCTCTTGTCTTCTCTTCCGGTTGTATTGAATGTATTTCACCTTTTTCAGGGACTTCAGAAATTGCAGTCATAATAGCAATTGTCTCATCAATTGCTGCATTCTTGATGGTCTCTCTTTCAGCAGCTTACGCTACTTATGCAAGATTGTCAAAGAGGAAAGAAGGTACAATCACTCTTGAGTAATCTTCACAATGTGCAGTGTTAATTCTAGCGGTTTTCATCCATCTCAAATCTCTTTAGCATCAATTTTTTGCATAAAGCATTAGCCTCCTCTTATCTATTACTCTCTGTTGCATTGCCTAGAGCTCAAAAATCTCGGCCAGATTTCCAAAAGCTTTGACAAATCAGGTTTGAAGTTCAAGTATGAAACCCTTGAGAAGGCAACGGATTTCTTTAGTCTTTCAAGGAAGCTAGGCCAAGGAGGAACTGGTTCTGTATTCATGGGGATTCTTCCAAATGGGAAGACTGTAGCTGTGAAGAGATTGATATACAATACCAGGCAATGGGTAGATGACTTTTTTAATGAGGTAAACTTAATCAGCAGAATTCAACACAAGAATCTGGTGAAGCTTCTGGGTTGTAGCATTGAGGGCCCTGAGAGTCTCCTGGTTTATGAGTATGTACCAAACAAGAGCCTCGATCAGTTCATTTTTGGTAAATTGTTTTCCCTTTACATGATTTAGCATGGCTTTTTGCTTAGTAAAAACATGATTCTTTCTGATTAGTTACAGCCTAAATTTTTCTATTGCCATTCCATCCTGCTTTCTGTAACCTACTTCCAAGGTGTTGATGATTTTACTTTCATACGCAGATGAGAAGAAAGCAAGCCTTGTAAATTGGAAGCAGCGCTTTGATATCATTGTTGGAATAGCTGAGGGGCTAGCACATCTTCATGGAGGAGGGTCTCACATAAGGATAATCCACAGGGACATTAAAAGCAGCAATGTTCTTTTAGATGAGAATCTCGACCCAAAGATTGCTGATTTTGGACTCGTACGATGTTTAGCTACAGACAAGAGTCATCTTAGCACTGGGGTTGCTGGAACACTGTAAGTTTAGAGAAGGTTTATCTGATTGTCTGATTGGTTTTTCATACTGCTATTCATTAGAATCAAATGCATTTCATCAGCATGACATTGGTTCATAGTTTGAGCAGTACTACATGAAAGAACTTCATATGAACTGCTGTTGATGCAGTGGATACATGGCTCCAGAGTACCTTGTTCGAGGACAACTCACAGAGAAAGCAGATGTTTACAGTTTTGGGGTGCTAGTTCTTGAGATTGCATGTGGTAAAAGGAACACCACCTTCACAAAGGACCCTGGTTCCCTTCTACAAACAGTAAGCTCCTAAATCATTGTTCATTTCGGCATATTACTACTTTCTCTTGCTGTTAAATCAGTTAGAAATGAAATGAGAATTCTGATATGGGATTTTCAACCTCAGGTTTGGACACTTTACAGATCAAATAGATTGGCTGAAGCTGTGGACTCTAGCCTAAAAGATGATACTTCAGCAAAAGAAGCCCCCGATGTGCTTCAAATTGGACTATTGTGCACACAAGCTTCAGTTCCCTTAAGACCATCAATGGCACAAGTAGTTCAGATGCTGACAGATAAAGATTGTGAAATTCCTTCACCCAACCAGCCTCCTTTCTTAAATGCTAGTGTGCTAGATCCAACAAGCTCTACAAGGTCCTACAGCACGGACAGTTCCATAACAAATGCAGTGAGAAAAATTCAAGACTCAGGTACATCCTCCGAGCCTTCTAGGACTCACAGTTCAGATGAGGCATCAAGAAGCCAATGATTAATGCAGAAGCCGGTTGAAATCCCAGGACTAATCAAGTCATGGAGGGTTTAGGGGAAGGTCTCTGGCATAATTCTTTTGTGGTACAAAGCAGCAATGCCCATTGAAGTTACAATCAGCCGACAGTCAACAAACGCGGCAACATGGTAGGAGACAAAACATTAAGCAATGACTGTAGATATCTATATATAGGCATATCAATTTTTCCGCAGAGCTTGTGAGACCATAGCTTTGAACTTTAGGTTTCTTGTTTAATATATTTTTTTGACTTCTTCTCACGCAAAAATATTCTTTGAGGAATCCAAAAGTTAAAAGTTTTAAGTTGGGGTGTTTGCTGGGGACCCATTTGGCTCCATAGATGTTGCAATTCCATTTATTTTCTGTCAATTGATTTGCAAGGACTGAAGCCATTTCAGCCTATCCAGCGGATGATTAAGATATTATTTAATGCTCATATCATATCGCCTTTTTAGAGCAAACAAACAGACGGGGGTTAAAATTAATAATTGATGTGACAGGCTACAACTTACCACGTGGCATTCTTGTTGTTATCCACGTGGCAACATTATTTGTTGACTCTCCTACCAATCCAGGTGTTACATAATGTACATGAAAACATGTCACTGGCAACATTTATTGCACTAATTTAGGTGTTGATTTTCTGTATTCGAGATTCACATTACATCTCCCTTCACGAATGGTTGATTTTATCGGGAAATAGGTAATGTGTACTGGTGGCAATTTGATTGGTCGGTTTGGTTATTTCACGTTGAAGAAAATTTTAATTTTTTTTTTAAAATCAGATTATTTTGGATCCAAATTATTTTGAGTTTAAATCATATCTAATTATTTTAAATTGAAATCATTTTAATTTATTACTCAAGTTATTTGAATTTAGAACATTCGAATTTAAATTATTTCAAGTTCATATTATTAATTTTTTAAAATTAAATAAAATTAGATTTTGATAAAGTATTCTAATTAAAGTAATTTTAGATTATTTTTTAATTGTCTGAATTTGAAAATTTCGATTCCAGTTGAATAAATTTAAATCATTTTAATTTTTTCTAATCAAATCAAATTCAATCAAATCGAGTAGATTTTCGAATTTAAGTCATTTTTACCAACTAGGCAAGCAACTTTCCATTATTGAGCATTATTGGAACTTAGCACCGCCATTGTCAAAGGTTTAAAACTTCTAGGATAATTTTATTTTCTCCTCGTTTAAACGGTGGTCGCTTATTTTGAAATTTAGGCATTCCTGTGGGCCTTTTTTATCCGGCTATTTTGACTTTTGATACTTTCCTTGCACTAATTTCTGATTTGCTAACTGATTTTCTTGCTTCAGTACCACAGAGAAAAAAGTAAAAGAAAAAAAAAAAGAATTCTTGTGATAAGATCTTAACTTGTCTTGTCTGAATTTGTGATACATAAAAGCTGCTTTCGGCCACCATTTTCCTAAGCTGATGAAACCTACTCAGCCCACACATTTGCTGCTTGAAATTTTGTGCCCCAGCCCAATAGGTCTATTTAGCGACCTTTTCACTCAATCCAAACTAATTAAAGAAATTTGGTTCATTTCTACAGATTCCTTGCATAACTCTAAAGCTCATTAATCATTAATTGCTTTTAATTGGTAGTGTGTTTTTCCCTTTGGGAAAACTTGTTTGAATTTTGTTGCACCATTTTTTTTTATCAATTTGCTAAATCTTTGACAATCATCACCCTATATGGTAATCTTTGTCAAACTTAATCTTCAGAACTGAACAGAACTACTAATCAGCAGAACTAGAAAATTTGAAGCTAGGCTTTCTCAGCAACCAAATAGACGGCTAAGTAAAAACAAAAAGAAGAAATACCTCTGGTAACTGGTAGTCGGATAGTAAAATAGAAATGAAACTCTTCTCGGCAGACACCTCCACGTAAATCAGAGAAATGAAAAGACGCTCTGAAAGCCAAGGAATGAATCTACTTCCCTGACTTTGCCTGTGGACGCCACTGAGCAGCATGGCCTTTTGGATTCGATTGGAGATGGCAGTTCTTTCGAACCATCCTTTACACAGCTTCCAAGGTCTGCTGGCCGCTTGCTATTCTTCACCATTGAAATATCAAATGTCAGCATTTTAATAGACGATATACCAGCGTTGGTGCTTGAAACTTTGGGAGAAACTGCTGATTTTCCATTTGCTCCACTGGAACTTCCATGGCATACATTGTTTTCCGCCTTTGTGCCGGCTTTGGTCTCACACACGTCTATGTTGACTTCCCCAGGTTCCAGCTCTGAAATGACCATTGCATCTCTGACAACATTGCTGGAATTCGAATCATTTGATGTTGTTGAAGTAGCATTGCAAAACCGTGGCCGATTCACTGTGAAGTGTTCCTCTGTCCAAAAGAAAGAATCGGACTCAACGGGCTTTGGCGTATTGAGCACAGGAAAATTCCTGGATTTTTTCCGTATGTGATCAAAGATTGTTTCTTCAGTCAACGTTTTGAACGAGAGGACTTCAGGTTCAGATGGAAGATCACCTTGAATGATAGAAGTAACATTTAACACCATACCAGAAGCAAACAATGATGATTTTACGAACAATGCTTTGGTCAAATATGTACCTGACTCATCCGTGAGATCAATGGTAACTGAGCTCCCAGAGTTTATGTGGTGCTTTCTGGTCATGTAGTTGTTGATACCATGGACATTCTGTTCTGGCTCTCTGGATTCTGGGGAAGGATCGAGCACAATATGTTGATGAGTTTTGCTTCTCTCTATTTCTTCCAGGGGCTGGTCGCGAGAGCGCTTTCTTGTCAGAATTAAGCCACCAGATGCTTGGGGATAGGCACTGTTTAATGGAGTCAACAGAGGGAAGCTCTTGGCTTTGTCACGTATATGGTCAAATATTGTATGCCCGACGATCATTTCGCAGTCGTCTTTTTCAGTTCCAGCAGCAGGTTCTCCTGCAGCCATTTGAGGTAGAAATGGTGCGTGAAAATGCAAAAAGATACCAGGACATCTACTGAAAAGCATTGCATTATGCCGTAAGGTATACCTTCTCCCAATTCTTCATCCAAGAGATTGAAACTCGGCCTGCAATAGAAAAGAATTATTATCAGATATATGGTATAAAGACAAACCCCTTCAAGCCCCAATGGATCAAAACTAAAATAAGCTATTTGAAATCCAGATGAATCCTCTGCTTCTCACATTAAAGAGCTTTCCCTTTTAGATTCAACTAAACCAGGAGGTTCTTCAGCCAAAGTTTGATTTGTGGCTGCATTGTCATCGTCCACAACACGAACTTCCTCAGGTGGAGCAAAAAACTGAGGCTGTTCCTTTCCACGTTTATTATTCGCATTTGAATTGCTCTCGTTAATTGGCAGAAGTTTTTCATGGAGATCAACGCCAACTGCATGAATAATACAGCAAAATGAGTAATAACTCTGGAATTTATGCCCAGTGTGTATAAAAGTTGTAGAAATTAGACAAGTAGAAGCTTAACTGTATTCTTCGAATATAAGATCAGCCTTTACAGTCATCTTTCCCAGGGGGTTTGCCACGAGGATAGTCGTGCTATAGGGGCTGCAAGGATAAACAACCACATCTGCCTCAAAAGGCAGGATAAGGAAAACAAGTGGCTAACCAAATATTCTGTACCAAGCGGATGATGGTTGAGCAACTAAAGACCTAGCAAATTGAGCTAATTCATTCATGAAGTCGATCAAGTATTAATGCCATTGGTTCTGTAATTTTGAAATGCCATAATTGCAATTACATAAAAATGATTGCAACAAAACATTCTTAGAAGGGCACTTATTTCCTTCTTCATCCATTCTAAACCTATATATCTGTTTCATATGGCAAAATCCTGTTTCAACACATTATTAGGCTGAAGGAGTCTGAGAAGAAGTTTGCATACCTTAAAAAGTCATCCATTCTGCTGAAGCCAAGTAAGATGGAGTTAGAAAGTAATATAAGGAGGAAAGAAGCAGAGATAGCATCTAGAATCAAGCATTATATCAAGGGTCACTGTTTCGGATAACCAATTCCATATAGGAAAAAAAAAGGGTTCCAGTCTTATTTTACTAAAATATTTGAGCAAATAACAAATCTGTTTGACGGAAACACATTGGTATAATAGTCGAATAGATAGTATCCAAACATTGAATATAAACTAATGTTAACGGCACCTTATCTTCTCATGAAAAAGGATCAGGTTTTCTTCTTCTGAAGCAACAATCTGTAAGAGAAAATGTTTAGTACAACATTTATATTCCATTGACGCTACTCACGAAGGTATGACGAAACATTCCGGATAATATACCATATCAGCATAGTGTCGCTTAGTTGATTGGACCCCTTGTGATAGCCTCGTCAATGTTACTGCTAACTTGGACTTTCCTTGCTTCTGGCATTCACTTACCTCAATCTTAATGTCAACTTTAGGAGGCAATGACGTTAGAGACTCCTTGATATGATTTCCAAAAGGATATTTTCGCCCAGTAACCAACTCTATCCTCCTTGGATCAGCTTCAGCTAGTGTCTCAAATGATTTAATTCCCATTGAATGGAGTGCCTGAACAAAGCATTAGTGGAGGGAGTATAATGAGATAAAATTGAACCAACCAAGTATTTAGAAACAATAAATCTAACTACATCAATCAAACAAATCCTCATCAAAGAAAACCTTCGCTGTCACCATTCCAATGCCAGGTAATTGTTTCAGCAAGTAAGGACTGTCATCCCAGAGTTTTTGATATAATGACTTTGCTAGAAGCGACGAGTTGAGGGCTCCTTTATAGTTCTTTTTGTATATAAAATACTCTTTCATACACTTAGCAATCCTACACCCATTTGCGCATATTGAATTTGCATCCTAAAGCAAACACAGCAATTCATTATTTCATCAGTTCAACTTTAAGAGTAATTCTTCTAGAAAAGTTTTAACCATAATCAAAGTACGAAAATAACTGAAGTCATGATACCTGGGTCATAGATAAATCATGAACCAAAGGATCCCCAGTTAAGCAGTCATTTGCCAAAACAAATATCTTCTCTTCTCTTGTTTGAATGCGCTTTTTCCGTTTCCCTCTATCACCACTGACATGGAACCGGAGGCGGCCATCTTTATCGGCATTTATGTCATTCAAAAGCTTCTTCTCACTGCGTCTGAGCTGTATCCCTTCATTTTCCAGCAAATTAATGCTTCAATCTTACAGTTCCTTTAGAAGAACAAGTACAAACAATAACTATTACTAGATGGGTATGCATACAAGCAATCTCCTCAGCACGGGATATAATCTGTAGTACATCTTCTAAACTGTAGCTAGGTGGAGCTTGCATAATGTGTTTCATGGTGTTAAATTTCAGATAGTACTTTGTCATCAATCTACCTGGCTCTAAAAACAATGAAAACAAAGAGGTAGGAATTAGTGAGATGTTTATACTTAAGGAAAGCTAAGAGATATTAATTAACAATTTCAGCATACCTTGTGGCTTCAATATGAAACCATCTTCATCAGTCTGAATCATTTGGTGGTATGATAGCTCATTAACATTTTTAACACAAATCTCTGACATTACACAGCATTGATGAGCAATATGATGTCAGAAAAAAAAACTCGATAAATCCACAGGGAAAGAAGTACACCTTGCATATGCTTCTCTATTCGATCTCTTGGAATCCCTTTTCTAACTGCATAATTCTCAGGATTCTGATTGTGCATTCAAAGGGTCAGAATGCAATCAAAAGAAGGCATTTTATATCCTTCAAAAAATGGCCATATACATGCCTTTTTCATTCTCACATATAAGTATGAGCACTTCATCCACTCAATTGCCTTTGTGATGTCAGAGATGGTCAGTTGAACTATTTCCGCAGTTAAGTGTTCTGTCACACATGAGAGCAACCTACATTGGTAACAAAAATGTGAAGCACACAATTAGAAGATGTGCCTAACTTTCATAGAATGCATGCGTCATGAAAAACTCCAGAATAACAAATCTATTATGGATTTTAGAAGTTGTGAACATACTGTGATTCTACCATTTCACATCCATTCAAGAGATTCTCATATAAATGGACCTGAGATCATGTATGATATCATAAAAGACAAAATTAGCTAGAATCCAGTAGGCTAAATTAGTGGCAGTACAAGAAATATGCTAGGGAAGAGGAACAAAGGACAGTGTTAGATTACTGTTTCTCTTCTAGTCATGATTACAACCATCCCCGTCTCATCAAATGGTGGCCGACCTGCTCTCCCACACATCTGGAGAACAAACAACTAATTTAACTATATACATATGCATGTAAATTGAGAAATATGGGCATGAAATGCAGATACAACCAGATACATTCATCTTTCTCTCTTCAGTCAAGCGACAGTGAGTATGGACAATTTTGAATGACCATCCGCAAAACATGTCTACTTATTCATAACAGCTCGTGCCTTCCACATACAATGGGGATAGAAAGGAGGAGCTCCATGTAGAAGTACTAGTTTTCTCAAAAAACATAAATGTTCCAAAAATTGAAGTAATTTATATCTTTAAAGCTAGAGGAATACAGAAATTCTAGTGATTTATATCTTTGAAAGTCACTGGAAACTACTGAAGAAGCATATAGCAACACACCTGTAGTACCATTGACCGATCATATTCCATGTAAAGACCTTTTTCCTTGTTGCTGAATAAATTGAAATTTTGAAGCATTAGATACAATAGATGCTCTTTGCTTTGTATAAGAGAAAATGATAAAGATTATAAATAGTTGACTTCAGAAAAACAGTTTGACATACAAATGTTGGGTTGACTTAATTACAACTGTATGAGCTGGTAGGTTGATTCCATGGGCAAGAGTATTTGTGGTGCACAGAACTTGGACATCACCACTAAGAAAAAGACTTTCAATGAGATTACGATCCTTAAGACTAAGCCCACCATTATGATAACCAACTGCAAACATAGTATCTCACATTAACTTGACATATAATTTCCAATAATGAGTGTCATACTAGAATAAGTTCACCCTATACCTCCATAAAGAATATAAGATTGCATTTGTTTGTCACTGCATGACAGGGAAGCCTCTCTTAGCCTTTCCTGTTGCTCATGACTTCTAATAAATGGATTTGAATAACCAAAGGTCATTACTGTCTGAGAGAGGCGTTGTGCTGCTTCTTGTGCTCCTTTTCTAGTTGAGCAAAAAACTAGAGCAGATTTTCCTCTTGAAAATTGCATTAGAATATCTGCAATTAGTTCCGACCAAAAATGGTATTTATGCTCTTTTATCATATATAATTTTTTCAGCATATAAAACAGAAACAGTTCAAAAAGCATTTAACAAGACACTAGTCCAGAAGTTGGATCTTACCAAAAATATAGTTATGGAGGCGCTGGATGATGACAAATAGAAACAATCACTAATATTAGATTAATCTGAACTTGTTAACTAAATATTTATGTTCTGTTATTTGCCCTTTCAATATATAAAATTCTTGCAATAAAGAAAGTGTAAGACTTAAAAATCCATACACAATTACTTGCCTTTTCGAACAGGAAGTCATTTTTTGCAGCGGCATACCCTGCAACAAAGATATTTGCTTTTGTCAAAGAAATGCACTTGAGGGAGACAACTTTGAAAAGATAATTTTGAGAAAGGAACATCTAAAAAGAAAAGGCATACCAAAAACTTTAGTCGTCAACTTTACAGGCCTCATTTCTTCTCCAAACCTGTTAATAAATTAGAAAGTTGAAGGACATAAAATTCAACTGCAACTAAGAGAAGAAAGTGCAGCCATCACATCATAGCATAAATTACCTTTTGATTCCTTGGACAGGGACCTCAAGCCATTCAGCTGTGCTTGTTATTATCAAGTGTGTATGTTATAACAGTTCAATCACTTTCCATTTTTGAAAGTAAAAGTTAAAATAAAATCGGATTAACTCTTTAGCAAATATGAGAGGAAAATTTACCAAGGTCCTCAATGTTTGGAATAGTGGCTGACGCAGCTAAAAACCGAACAGATGCCAGAGGACTTGATTTCATTTCTGGGTTGCGAGCAAGCATTTTTATTCTGCTAACTATTGCCTCCAAAGCTGCCCCACGCAGATCATTCAGTAGGTGAACTTCATCAATAAGCAGAAGTGCTATATCACTGAAGAAGCTCAAGCCTCCATCCTTTATGCGGTACCGGGTAACAGCATCAAATTTCTATATAAAAGAAAATGAAAAACTTTCAGTCATGTAATCATGCAGTGCAACATGTATATTAAAGGAATTTGCATAATTGCAAATCTAGATTAGCGCATGTGACTGAATTCGTGGCTATGTTTATCGTTTGGTATGACATGTCTATGTGCTCACCTCAGGAGTCGTTACAATAATATCTGCTTCTTGAATTTTCCTTATGCTATAAGATTCGTTATCACCTGTCAACTCCAGGCAATTTAACCCCAATGAACCAAACTTCTGATTCCAATCACGCAGCTTCTCTTGCACTAAAGCTTTGGATGGGGCTATGTAGATCTTTAGACCAAATCAAAACTAGAAATAAGAACCAATGACAAAGTGCTCCCACATAGAAACATTCAATATGCTTCTAGCCCAACATTAATATATCATGCATTGAGCGGAAAAGCATGAGAAAAAGGCGCTTGTCTGCATTTACTAAAGTAATAATTCAAGTCTCTACAAACTAATACTGGCATGAGTGCTCAAGACTTACTGTTTTTAGTGTTCCCTTTATATGGACAAACGTTTCATCCCTAGTGATAAACCTTGAGAGAAGCCTCAATATGCAGAGCTCAAAGAGCACAGTTTTCCCACTTCCAGTAGGAGCTGAAATAACCATGTTTACATCGGAGAGGAAACAAACAGGGAAGCATTCACTCTGCAGTGAATTAAAGTACCTGCGAGCATAATAAATACAAATAAAAGGTACCGCCATATGGAATTATGGATTTGTTTCAGATAAAAATGATAAAATTTCTATTTAATTATAATTATAAACACTTTTTTATAATCAGAATGATGCTAAAATCCATAATATGCTACTGACAAACGCCTAATTTCCATGCCAACTTGAAAAATCTCAAGTTAAAGTATATTTACCTGAAACTAAAAATTGAACGGAAAAGTGATGGCAAATCGAACACGGATTTCAGTGAACATGAATCCATGATCAAACTCTCTTATTAACAATCTGCGAAAAAAAAATGAAAATAATTAAATAACAGCTAATATAAATGCCATTCTTGTGAATCTTCATATAAATTGCCAAGATTAAGCATCTTTTTCAAATGGAAAAGGACAAAACAGTAAATATCATGCAGTGCTCCTGGAACTGACTCTAATTATTGGAATTGTATCGAGATTAAATGCACTTCGATAATACAGTTCAATGAAAAAGAAAAATATTACACTATATTCAAACAATTTGTAGCTTTCTGTTTTCGTTGGATTCAGATTTCAAATCAAACAAATAGCAACAAGATATTCAAATATATCTTTCGTGAGACGATAATAACAGCTTATGATAGAAAATTAAACTGGAAAGAATTTATATAAAAATGCTTCAAATTCTGTAGTATTTTAACGAAGCTAAGATGATACCTTCACATATGCTGCAAATTTACACAGAAATTCCTAGATATAATGAACTGCTAAACATCTCCGAATTTAAAACTCAAAACTCTCGAAATCTCGATTGAAAAACGCAGATACTCATTAAACACTCTAATTCTTCATTTTTTTTCCAGGAAACTAGTGAAAATAAGCTTAACTTATCTTAAAACTTACAGAGAAATGAATTTCTAAAGATCTCTTAGTTTAATACTTAAACTTCTGGAAATGTTAGTTAAAAAAGGCTAAGAGGAAAGCAGATAGACGTTAAATCCTTTAATTCTTCATTTTATATTCAAATCTCAATAAAATACGAAAAATAATGAAAATCATAGAGTAAATTATTGCAAAACTTCTAGAGAAGAAGAACCGCTGAAGATCAATAAAAAAAATGCAAAGTAGAAAACAGAGACTCGCTAAAGTCTATAATTCTTTGTACGTAGTTTGATCGAGTGAACTGTAATTTTCGTTTCAAATCCAAATCACCCAGAACAATCTCTATTGCCTCTCGATCGTGAAATCTCCTAGCTATGAAGAATTAGCTAGTTCTTGCAAGTGTTGAAAATGTTGAGCGGATTCGAGATGAATTTTCTTTGGTTGCAAGGACTAGCTAACTTTATTTTTAGCACAAAAAATCTATATAAATTTCAATTGCGATTACTAAAAAATCATATGATTCTTTGAATCACTAGCTCGATTCACCTGAAATCTGAGATTCATAGCCTTTGAAGCTTCTTCAGAGAGAGAACGGAGAAAAGAAGATAGAATTGTGTTCACTTGGATATTTATAATTGGAAAATGTCCGTTTTGGCGGGAATCCGATCTACAAGCCGCCTGCTTTTTAAGCCGTGTTTGCCTACTTTTTTTTGGCAACTTAATTTGTATTTTTTAAATAAAAAATATTTCCCTTTTAACAAAACATATTAAGTAATTCATAACCTCTACAACTTAATACTTCATAAGTTAATAATCTTAATTAGATAATAATTTTGATCATTCCTAATTTGAGATTAATGTAATAAATTAATAATTCGTTAAATTTATAAAATAAAATATTAAAAAAACACACATAAAGTTTTTGTAAAATATGATTCAATGTTTCTTATTTTTTCATGAAATTGATGTTTCCTTGAAATTTACAAACCAATGTACTGACAAAATACCTCAGTAATATTGTCAAATTATTGATCAATTATTGATGAAAATTCGATCAGTAATCTAGTTTAAAAAGATGGTCAATTTATCTACTAATTTTTTTTACAGAATTTCAATTGATATTTTAAAAAAATTTACCAACAAAAAATTCTGTTGGCGAATTCATCGATGAGATCAATTAAAATTATCGAATGCCCCTCTTCCCCCCCATTTCTCCCAGCTATCTTTTCCTCTCCTTCATCTCTCTCCCTCTCTCCCTCATGCCTATTGCCCCGTTGCACAGCCCTTTCGACCTAACCGGACATTCGCTCATCCGACCTAACCCCTCTGCCCTTCCTTTTGTTGCTGAACCCAAGGTTGCCGATAGATTTGCCTTTCCTTAAGGAGCTACTACTGTTCATTTCCGGTGAAGCTCTGCCTACTAGATTTCATCGATTTTAGTGCCCATTTTACTCTGATCGATGGTAGTTTTGAAGCCCATAGGGTAGGCTTTATTTTTGCCATGGGATTTTTACATTTAGGGTTTCAATTTCAAATTTTCTATATGTTGATTGTGATGAAAATGTTGTTGTTGTCATCTGTTGTAATCAAATATTCAAATTTGCATTAACTGTGATGAAGATTTCACTTCATAGTAATGCGTTTAATCTATTATTGAGATGTATTCTATTGAAAATAGGATTTTTCTTTAAATGTTGGTATTATGTGTGTAATCTATTAGTATTACGTGTGTAATTTGTTGGTACTGTATGTGCTTTCCTTAGCTTTCACAATAGGATTTTTTGGGTTTAATTAATTTAGCAAATATAATAAAATTTATAATTATTTAAATTAATTAAGATTTTATTAAATTAATAAATTAATTTAACTAATTACCATATGCGAACAATGTTTTAGTAATTAAGTGATTTAGTAATATTATTGAAATTAAAAAATATTTAAATTAGTGAAGGTGTTAATGAGTTAATTAAATAATTTAGTTCAATAAGAAATCAATTAAATTAGTTAAATTCAAGAAATATTTAAAATAATAATGCTTTTATTAAACTAATTAAATAATTTAACCACTTGAATTGAAAAAATGTTTTTGTTATTAAGCAATTAATTAAATTAGTAATATTATTTAATTTTTAAAATATTTAAATTAATTAAGGTTTCATTAAATTAATTAAACAATTTGACTACTTGAATTGAAAAAAATGTTTTAGTTATTAAGCAATTAATTAAATTATTAATATTATTTAACTTAAAAAATATTTAAATTAATTATTAAGGTGCTAGTTATGAGTTAAATAAATAATTTAGTTAATTTAGTAATGTAATGTGTTATAAGTAATTAAGCAATTAATTAAATTAATAATATTATATAATATTTCATTTATTTTAAGTAATTAAGGTATGAGGGAATTAGTTACGTAATTTAACTAATTAAAAGGAATAATGTATTAGCAATTAATAAATTAATTAAATTAATAATAGTATATAATATGTTAGGGTTTTTAAATTAATTAAGATTTAATGGAATTAATTACATAATTAAACTAACTAAAAAGAATTACGTATTAGTAATTAAGCAATTAATTAAATTAGTAAATTTAGTAAAATTATTTCATTATTTAAATAATTAAGGTTTCATTAAATTAATTAGATAATTTGACTACTTGAATTTAAAAAATGTTTATTTATCAGGTAATTAATTAAATTAGTAATATTATTTAATTTAAAGTTATTTAAATTAATTATTAAGGTTCAAGATGATGAGTTGAATAAATAATTTGGTTAATTTAGTAATGTAATGTGTTATAAGT
>NW_018397279.1:669686-797926 GCF_002168275.2 Theobroma umbraticum
TTAATTAAATTAATAATAGTATGTAATATTTTATTTATTTTAAGAAATTAATAATATTATGGAATCAATTAATTCTTGTATTTAAGTTGGTTTTGGTTTTCGATTGATGTTTGTGTTATTATCTACTAATGGACAACATCATATGTCTTTTATAATATTTTTCTCAGAATGGAATGAAATGGCAATTGGATGTAATCCCAAGTGGATTTCTTAGGACAAAATTTATGAATGGTGTAGATGAATTTATTTCATTTGCGTTCAATCAACCAAGTATGTGACTAAGAATAAGATCAAATGTCCTTACCAATCTAATAATGGAGTGCTTAGGTATCCTATTGATTGTGATGTTTGGCAACATTTTAATCAAACCCATCAGTCTGTTATCTTAAGCCTCGTAATGTTAGATTCTGTTTATGTTCAAATGGTTTCAATCCATTTAGGCCAATAGCAAAATCGTATTCTATTTGGCCAATAATGTTCATTTTCTGTAACTTACTTCCATGGATGTGCATAAAGCAACCCTACATCTTTCTTAGTATGGTCATCCTTAGGAGGACAAGTCCCGCACGAAACACTAATGTGTTTCTCCGACCATTGATAGATGAGTTAAAAGTTCTTTAAGATGTACGATGCATTTCTTCACCAAAATTTTATTCTACGAGCAGCACTTTTATGGACCATTAATGACTTTCCTGCATATGGTATGTTCTCCACGCGGAGCCCTCATGGACATTTATCATGTCCATATTGCATGGAACATGGAAAAGGTTTTTTCTTGGAGTATGAGAAAAAGCCTTGTTATGTTATTGTTATCGGTAATTCTTACTGATGGATCATCCTTTTTGTCACCAAAGAGATAAAATTTAAGAAATATGTTGAACAAAACCCTCCAATTCCTCGATGATTTTGTAACAATTGGAGTCAATTCCAAATATCACGTGTGAGACAAAAATGGACAACCAAAAGCTACCAAGTTTTGGTCAAACCCATAATTGGGCTAAGAAAAGCACATTTTGGGAGTAATCGTATTGGCATACGAATCTCATTTGTCACAACTTGGATGTGATGCATATTGAATGTAACGTATTTGACAATGAATTCAACATGATGATGGATGTTCTAGAAAAGATGAAAGACAATATCAAGGATTTTCGTGATTCGAAGGTGTATTGTAGGCAGTTGGAATTGCACTTAATTGCAAATAATGGTAAATTTTTTAAACCTAAAGCCTCATACACCTTGACTAAAAAGCAATGGAAAGTGTGTGCACTTGGGTGAAACAAATACGATTACCAGATGGTTTTGCCTTTAACATAACAAAGTGTGTGAATAAGTAAGAATGCAAAAAAGTTATGATTATCACGTTTTCCTGTAATGTTTGCTCCTAATTACCTAGGGTGATATAGTGCCTCACACTATTTGGAATGCAATTGTTGAGATCTGACAATTTTTTCATGATTTATGTTGAGCAAATCAATGCATTGGAAGAAATAATCTTGGAAACCATTTACAAATTAGAAAAGATTTTTTTTCTTAGTTTTTTGGACTCAATGGATCATTTATTGATCCACTTGCCATACAAAAGTAAGGTTGGAGGTTTGGTCTATTATCGATGGATGTATCCGTTTGAAAGGAATTTTGAACCATATATGTAATTAAAATTTTTTATTAATTTGACAATTGGAATCCAAAAACGAATGTTGATTTTTAGTTTTTTACATCATCGAAAAAAAGGATGAAAAATCAAGCATCTGTGAAGGGATCCATTTTGAAGCATATATCATCAACGAAATATCATCGTTTTGTTCGATATAGTTCAAACCTACAATCCTAACAGTAATGAACTTGGTCTCATGGAATGATGACAGCGAAGAAGTTGATACAACGAGTTGTTTGTCAATTTTCACTTATCCCTGTTGACCTTTAGGTTAATTCGAGAAACATCTATACCTACAGAAGGATGAGTTTTGCATTGCCAAACTATATGTACCAATGAATTGCAATGAGATATTACCGTACATTGAGTAAGTATAAGTTTAACCAATAATTTAGAACAGTGTGAATAGAGAATGGTAATAATTTATTATTTATGTTCCTCCTATCTTTAGGATGTTCAATGATATGGTTAAAAAATAACATTATGGTATTTTTGAGAAGGAATTTGAAAAAGTTCATGACGCATTATTTCGTCATTGGTTTAAAGAATATATAAGTCCATTTGATTTTTTTAACTTAATACTTCAAACAATTAAAAGCCATGTAACTTTTTGGTAAGTCACCCAACATGCGAGTCAAATTGATTCTTGTGTTTTCGACATGTCTCACGGTCCTAGTCGTAAGGCAATGTGTTTCAAAAGTTATTACGTTAATGGATACAAGTTTCACACATTGGATTATGGTCACAATCATAAAACAATGAACAATGGTGTCGATATCAAGGAAAATTGTTATAATGATTACAATTGTGACTTTTATGGATTATTGGTTGATATCATTGAGTTGGAATATTTTGGTGTCAACAACCAAGTCGTGTTATTCAAATTCCATTGGTTTGATATCGACAAAGGTCTTCAAGTAGATCTTGTTCATGGGTTGGTCGAAATTAGACTCAACTCAATTCTAGTTAGTAATGAGCCTTTTGTTTTAGCAAAACAAGCAACTAAAGTGTTTTGCACTTCGTATCCATTAAATAAAAGATATTGATGTCATTGGTGGAATATGTTCAAAATGAAGAGTTAAAGCCAATTTCCAACTACGTAAAATTAGTAAAGTGATGGAAAAACGAGCACTCGAGTATTTGGCCCATTGTTAGTGCATCATTTCCTCGTTTAAAGAGCAAGGTTTGAATCACCTTCCCTTAATAAAAAAAAGGTGATGGAAAAACAATCAACCTTAACGAAGTGGTCTATCAAGAAGATGGAGTTTCCTTCAATTCACAATTTGATCATACTTCGATTGACCTTGACAATAATACTATTCTTGTTAATGGTGAATATGAAGAGGTTAATACATTTGTGGATGTTGAACATAATGAAGAAGAAGATGAAGCAAAAGGAGAATATGACGAGATAAAGGAAGAATCAAAGGAAGAAAACGAAAATGATATCGATGACGATGAAAATGAGAACGAAGAAAATGAGTTCATTTTTTCGGATAATGATTGATGAATGTTTTTTGTTTTGTTAAAAAAATGTACGAATGTATTTTTTGCACTTTGACATTAAAATTGTATGAAGGTCATTCATTATATTTATCATGTCATATATTTATTTATTTACAGTTAAATTAATGTTTATATGCATATTACTTTTTTTATAGTTATATTAACAGTTGTACATTTTTTTTTCTTATCGGACAGTCAAGGTTAAACTAAAAAAGAAGATAAAGGAAGGCTATCGAGGACAGGCCAATAGCACTAGCCTTTCAACTGCTTGATTTTTTATGTCGCACCTTTTACCGCATCTTCCCCTCAAACCATAGAGTCTGATTCTAGCAGTAGATACTCAAGTATAACGAGACGTACCAATGTCAAGTCTGACTACTCTACTTAAAACTCCCACTCCAGACACTGATATTGCATCCAATTACATATCACAGGCTAGCGGTCAAAGGGCTGAGTCTCAACTTGTCAACCGTAAGTTATTCGGACCGACGGATACTTCTGCATCTTCTTAAAGGAAAGTAATTTCTTCTACTTCAATAAATATTATTAATTATATGCAGTTAATTTAATTAATTAATTCATGCATTTTACTAACAATAAGTCTATTTTATAACACTTTTGAGGAGACTAGCATTACTTCGACGATCACGTAAATTATTAATAGTAACTTCAATGGACCTTAGCCGACATGAAAGTAGGTTCGTTAGGAGCATAAGGATAACATGTGGCGTAAATTCAAGGTAATGTAAGGATATAGTATTAATGTGCATCTATTATAATTTTTCATAATAATATATATATTTTTTGGATGTAGGAATCTTTTAGATGGGTTATTGTAGATGCAACAAAGGTTTGGTTCATATGGGAGAAGATTTGCAAAGACCACCTTAAGGATCCATTAGCAGATGAGTGCAACAAGGCCAAGATGGACTTGGGTGGCATACACGTCGATCTCTTATCAACGAAGGGTAAGGCGCGACCTTGGATCACTATTGAGATATAGGACTAGCTAGTTGATAATATATGGTCCACGCTCGAGTGGCAGTCACGCTCACACAAGGCCAAGCAAAATAGTCTGACAAAGAAAGACAATAGAGTTGCAAAACATACTAGCATCTCCTTGCCTTTCACCCTACACCAGAAAAGGATGGTACATGATTTTATTTTAATACTACAAAAAATATTCACGTTAATAATACAATTCTTTATGTTGTTAACGATTGTGATACAATGCAATTATGTATTTTTATTTTTATTCTTTTTTTATGATTATAGTCCTAGGAAAAGCAACGCCAAGTGACGTTCTCCAATCGTTTCGAACGCATTCACAAATGATAGAAGGGTATTGGAGAATTTACGGATAATAGATCCAAGACTGTCTATGTAAGTAATACATGTGTTTATATATATATATATATATATATATATGTATGTGTGTATGTATGTGTGTGTGTGTGTTGTTTATCGATTAAATAACTTAGTAATTTTAATTGCTTTTCTATTTGTAAGAATCATACGTTTTAGCTTTATCGCACAACTACGATGAGGAGCTATCAACCCAATCGAACTTTAATCTTGGGGCAAGGACCAAGGCCATTGGAGGGCCCAATAGTACTCGAACCCATATTTATGAATTTGGTACTAAAGTCCTTGTTTCAAGACTTCTAGCTCCATCCTCAACGTCTGAGTTTGCTTGTGGTCTTGATGTTGCATAACCTCCTCTGTCTTCTACACTTAAGCTTGAAGGATATCAACAATTGGTTAGTAATGTTAGTACCTTGATAATGTCAATGGGTAGAATTAATAACTTATTGAAGGTTATTGCAGCGAGGTTACCGTCTTCAAATGCCTCCAAGTCTTCCTCATCATAGCAATCAAGTCTGCCACATCCACCATAGCAATAGCAATAATAGCCACCCCCATTCCTTAGTGAGCTTTGTATTAGATACTTATTTAGATTATTATCAGATGTTTACATTAGATTTTTTTATTAATTATGATTTGTCTTACCTTTTTATATTTTTTATATGCATATATATTTGTTATTATCAATAACAACATCAAATAATAATTTCATTATGAACAAGACAAAATTTAATATCCAAAAAAAATCAGCTCTGCAATTATTACAAATGAAATTCATCCATTATCGAAAAAATTCATCAGTTACTAACAAACTTATTGATGAAATTCATCCTTTACTGATGGGGTTCATTCACAATATCAACAAAATACCGACTGATTTGAAGCCATGATGGACGGATACAACTAATGAGCTTTAAAGTTGACTACTTTAACTATCCATTTATAATTACTGATGGATCCTAATTTGTCAGTACTATTATTGATGAAACTTATAGATGAAATTTTTTTCATTACTAACGAGAAACTGACCAATGAATCTGAGCTTTTATAGACGAAATTACTGACGAAATATTCGATCGATAACTTACCAATGAAATATTTCATCTCCAATAGACTTGCCATTACTAACCATAGTACTTTCGATCGAATACCGATGAAAATATCCAGTGATTTTTTCATCAATAATGTAACATACCAATGTAATCTTAACTATTATTGATAAAACTTTTCATCAGTAATGCTCTATTTTTTTATAGTGTAATGAATGTTATTCGTAGTACCAGGTTTTATTTACTATGTTAATGGAAAATGACATAGGAAAGTGATTGTTCAAAAGACATAATAAGTATCAACAATGTGAAAATTGTTGTTGTTGGTGTGGCTTTTTTGTTTTCTTTTTCTCCTTTCACCTGTCATATTAGAACCTCAATTTGAAAAAGATTCAAATAGAGAAGAAGAAGGAAAAATCGATTTTGAAAAAAGAAAGAGAAATCCATTTAGAAAAACAAAAGAGAAATTGACTTCGATGGGAGAAAAATAAATCAATTAAATAAACTTTAAATTTAATGTTTCAAAGATTAAAGGTTGGTCCTTCTTCGGAACTAGTGATCCTAAAATAATAAGAAGAATCTCTTATTTTATTAAGGTACAACAGATTTTGGATTTTTGTCTTTTTATCTGTTTTGATGATTAATGTGTTTAGGGTTTATATTTGTTCTTTGTTTTCAAAATTGAGCACCAAATACAAGTTGGAAATTGCATAATCGGTTTTAGTCTCGAGTTATGGTATGAAAAAATATTTTTTAAGCCTTGTATAATAGTAGCTTCTTTGTGCTTGCATGTGCTTGTTGGTCCTTGTTGCCAATGTAAAATTGCATCTGTTAGTTGTTTTAACAAATAATGGCTTTTGTTGGTTGGAAGAATCATTTTTGTTAATTAGACCATTAATTCTCTAAATTATATCAATTTTGATATTAAGTTCTATATTTTTATTGTATCCAAATAAACTCTTTTCTTTTATTTTTATCCAAAGAAGATCCTATTCTTAAATTGTTTACCCAAAGAAACCCCTATCTCGTAAAGGAAATATAACAAATGTTAGTCCCAATACCAGTTGTCATTTACTGCGTACATGGCAAATAGCGTAGGAAAGTGGCTACTTAAAAGACAAAACAACGATTAGTGACGTGGAATTTCTTGCTATTGGTGCCACTTTTCTGTCTTTTTTTCTCCTTTCACTTGTCACATGTCAAAGGCTAATTGGTTGGTTAAAACAAGCAATTAAGGTAAAAACGTGTGGGGAAATCAATTTAATAGGAAAACACTAATTTTCTTATTTGTAATGAACCTCATATGAAACCTAAAACCAAAACCTTGATTTGGTAAAGATTTGACTAAAAAAGGAGAAGGAGAAATCAATTTCTCAAGAAAGAGGAATCGATTTTGAAAGGGCAAGGAGAAATCGATTACGAAAGGAGAAACATAATCCATTAAAAAAATCAAATTTAATGTGTCAAAGATTAAAGGTAAGCTCCACTTAGGAACTGGTGATCCCAAAACAGGAGAAGAAATCTCTTATTTGAGTAAGGTACGATGAATTTTAGATTTTTGTCTTTTTATCTATTTTGAAGATTAGTTTGTTTAGGGTTTATATTTGTGATTTATTTTCAAAATTGAGTGCCAAATATATGTTGGATATTGCATAATTGATTTTTAATCTCGAGTTATGGTATGAAAATTATTTTTTAAGCCTTGTATAATAATAGCTTCTTTGTGCTTGCATGTGCTTATTGGTCCCTATAGCCAACAGAAAATTGCATCTATTGGTTGTTTTGACAAATAATGGCTTTTGTCGGTTCGAAGAATAGTTTTTATTGGTTAGACCATTATGTTTGTATATACTTTTGTTAATAGAAAATAGTATAGCTTGACCACTAATGTTGAAAGAACACTTTAAATAATGTAAATTTACTTCATATGCTATGCAAGTTTGATGCTAATAACCCGAGGTTGTACATTTAATTGGAATTTTCCATGGTGGAAGATTTATATATTCTCTAAAAATAGAGTATTTGAATGGCATGCAAGATAGATTTAAAATTGATCTTGCTATGTTATTCTTTTTTTGACATAAAAGGTTTATTACAAAATTAAGGTATTTAAATGTGCCATTTATTTACCTTAGAATCCCTCAGATGGAGTCTTTCGACAATTTGATGTTGGTATATGATGATGAGAGTGCCCTAAATTAAATTGATATATTGACAAAATTGGCTTTTGTAGATTTATATTGTGACTAAGTAGTTAATGTGTCTTATATTATAGATGACACTCTTTTTCTCCTTTAATATGAAAATGTAAAGGGTGAGAATGATGTGGAAGGTAAGGACAATATGGGGGTGATCACAATGAAAGCAACAAAGTTGATGTCGATGATGAGATCCTCAAGACCATGAGACAATGAATAATCTTGATGTTGAAGTTGATGATGAAGATAATAATATGGTGATAAGGAATGACTTGGAATCGAGACATACTTTATTAGTTGATGTTGAGTGTTTAAGTGAAAGTAAGGATAAGGAAATCCAAGAAATTAAAAGAGTTTAAACAAAAAAGCTGTAAACAAAGTGATGATTTAGAGGACACAACTATTCTAGTTCCATCTAATGTTGTAAATGAAAGTGCTATTGATATGGTAAATGAAGGTCATGGAAGGGTGAATGAAGGTGAATATGGACATGCAAATGATGATGAGTGTGATAAGGTAAGTATTAAAGGAATGGATAAGGAAAATGAGAGTGAGTACATGAACTCTAATGATCTTAGATATTATTCCAATGATGTCCAATCTAATGATAAGATTCTTACAAGGAAGAAATGTTTGGGATTTAAGTGTGATCCTAACTGTGTCATTCCAACATAAGATTAATGTATGAGATTTGAGAATAATGAGAACAACAAGTAATTTAAGAAATATGCATTTGCAAAGGGTGTGCAACTAAGGTCCAATACAAATAAATCACATAAAGTTAAGGTAAGTTGCAAGGAGGGTCATGGAGGTTATTTGCAAGCTATAAGTCTAAATGTCACCTTGAGTTTAGGCTTATAAGGAGCAACAAGAATAAGTTGTTTTCGATATAATACATCTTTAAACATTTCGAGGATAAGATATTATCTTAACCAAGTTTGAAGATTAAGGATTTAAAGAAGCTATTCAAAAAAGAGTAAGATGATATTTGGTACCTTACAAAGTAATGTGATTATAGAAAAAGTGATTGCAAGTAATGTAATTGTAGGAAAAATAACATTGCAGTGTTTGATATATAAGTAAAGTAATGATTAAAATGCAAAAAAGATAACATTGCAGCATTTGATTTACAAGTATTTTGTTGGGAACATAATATTAATGTTTAAAATTACCCCTATTTATTAAAATGCAAGTTTAATATATTTATTTTTTTATTATTAATTTTTATATAATATCAACTCTTAAAAGATATTTTAATGTCATATATTTTATTTTCAATTTTCATTATAATCTTATATATTTTATTTTTCATTTCTTTAATATAATTTCTTATATTATATATTTATTTAATTTCTTGTACCTAAATTATATAAATTTTGAATTTCTTATATTTTATTTTATTTTCTTTTCTTTTACCTATATTATATATCTTTTTAATTTCTTATATTTATTTTCTTATAATTTTTATTTCTTATATTATATATTTTATTTTAATTTTTTTATTTTAATTATAACATTACAAAATGTTTTTAACAAAGTAATAAAGTTGAAAGGCAAAAATGTCTTTAACAACATTATAGAGTGCAATGTAATGTGATTGTATTGATTTTGGACTAGAATCACACTACATCCCTTGGCTGTAATGTGATTGCATTGCAATCTTACATTGCAGTGATTTGTTGCAAAACAAATACTATATTGTAATTTAATTGGACACATTGCAAGGAATGTGTTCTCGATTTTCTCATACCAAACACTACCTAAGGAATATATGCCACAATGAGCGTATATTAGAGGACTAGAAGGATTATTGGTCATGAGAAAGGAGTTAATTGCATAAAGGAGAATGGTAGGTTGTGAGGTTATGCATTAAAGTTGATGCATTGTAATCTAGGGATCCCAATTAAAATTCAAGTGGATACAAAAAATGCAGAAAGGAAGGTAGTGCTTTTGAGGTTTTATGCATGTTTCAAAGCTTGTAATAAGGAAAGGTGGATTATAAGTTGTAGGTCAATTGTAAGAATGGATGACTGCTTCCTTAAAGGTGTTTGCAAAGTAGAGTAGTTGGTAAGGGTGAGCATTCGGTTAACTTGGTTAATTCGATCAAAAAAATCCAACTAACCGACTTCTCTTTGAATTTTAATCGTATCAACTGAATTCATCCTTTTATGACAAGTGACATTTTGATTAAAAATAATAATTAATTATTAGTTATAAAGATTTATTTGTATCAAAATAAAAATATAGAAACTTAATTGAACGTAATAAAAAAATAAAAACTTATTAAAACTCTCTTGAATAATTTAAACTTTTTTTAATATTATGCCAAATTTAATCTTTGCAAGTCTTTAAAATTGCCCAATTATCAAGGAGGAGTAGATTTTTATGAGAAAACTTGTACAAATACAAAAATATGTAATTAAAGAGAATTCAACATAAACTTTGAAAATATTCTCATAATGTCAGCTTTGATTTAATATTGGATGTTTTGATAAATAAATTGAATTCTAATTTTATCCATATTATTTAAGTGAACATGGAAGAGGAGAATAGAGACGTAGAGGCTTGTGGAGCTGGAAAAAGAAACTCCAGTGTGCCATATCAAGGTGGTTCTACAGTTAATGAATCATGTCTTTCATCTTCGCCTGCTGCTTCCTGTGTTATACCAGTTTGTCGGCAATTTTGGAGATCTGGGAACTATGAAGTAGGGGAGAGGTCGAAGCTTAAAGCAGCAAAGCAAGGTAATTGGCTGCCACTTGCTTGTCTCAACCTATTATATGCTCTGCAACAAGTATGGGATGATGAAAACTGATAAAATAACTAAGAAACATAACCATCAGCATGCTTGCATGTACATGTTTCTAACAATATGATTGTTCCCTTATTTTGGTTGTTAAGAAACTTTATTTTATGATCTTGTTTGACAGATGGGAGAAATCAGTTTCGTGTACATCCAATGTTCCTTCATTCCAATGCCACCTCTCATAAATGGGTCTTTGGTGGTACGTTCGTTTATACTATATGTTTTATTTGTTTTCTTTTTGTAATGTTATCCATAAAATATAATGCTGATCTATGTTTTTTTGTCTCTGTCTCTATTCTTCCTTAATGTTTTGCCTTTTGTTGCTTACTTTGGCAGCCATAGCTGAGCTGCTTGATAATGCATTTGATGAGGTAGGTTCCCTTTTTATACTTTTTTATCAGAACTTGTTATAAAAATTTTGATTTGGCAGAAGAGTCACAACCAGGTTGGATGATCAGGTTAAGAACATTGTACTATGAAACATAATTATTAGAGGATGTTGAGCTCTTCAAATTCAGCCTGAAGTTCTTGTATTCTATGCTGGCAAGGAGATTGATCATTGCTTAGTTGTCAACAATGTGTTCCTTTTATTATTTTCCTTTCTATTAATTTTTATTCTGAATTATGCATGCATACCAGTGAGTTTACTTAAAGAGGAGAAAACAAAATAAGAATCTCCAAGAGAACATGGCATAACAGCATTAAGGCTTCTCATTCTTCCTAATTGCACCTGTGTCCATGTGTCTTACATTGGCTCTATGGTATAGGTACGAAATGGTGCTACTTTTGTTCATGTTGACAAAATCTCAAATCCTCGGGATGAGAGTCCAGCTTTGTTAATCCAAGGTACTTCTTCCACCCACTCTAAATATTGTTGAGATTTATTTGGAAATCTTAGTTGTGTTCTTCTGATACTTACAGTTTTCTCATTTCAATTTTCTGTTTTCCAAACTGAATTTTCAATGAAGATGATGGTGGTGGAATGGACCCAGAAGCTATAAGGCTTTGTATGAGCTTTGGATTTTCAGATAAGAAATGAAACATGCTATTGGACAGTGTATGGTCTTTGCTTTGCAAGTCTCTTCTCACACCCCCCCCCTCCCCCTTCCTTTTTTTTTTTTCTATTAATTGGTGGATTGTGGAATTTCAGATGGAAATGGTCTCAAGACTGGCTCTATGAGACTGGGAGCAGATGTTATAATTCTTCACTCGTCACGTGAAAATGAGGTCTATTGTCATTATTTTCAAAAGCTTCAAAAATATTTTATGCTTGACATCCTGCTTCAAGGAGGCAAAAGAGAGGGTAAAACTTAAAAGGATGGGGAAAAGGAAAGGGAAATTTTGTACCATCTTAATACAGAACCAGCCATCTTATGTTGAAATTTAACTTTGGGCTTTCATGAAGGTCTCTATTGATTTCTTGCACTGATATTTACTTGGAATCCTAACCAGCAAATTCTGCTCCTTTATGGCTAATATTGCATGGCATTGCACACAAGAACTTTCTGCTAATTATGAGTCCTTCTTTAATACCTAGTTTTTACTTGTGTATTTTTTTATTCATTACAAGTCTAAAGAAAATGATAAACTATCAGAGTCTGGTTTTGAATAGTGGGGGTCCCAGTACAACTAAATTTCATATTGACTGGACAAAAGGTTAATAATTTTCATGTACATATGAAACACCTGCTCATGTGCTGTCTGAGTACTTATGATCCTTTGTTTATTGTTGGTATAAACATGTGCAGTACTATGACTCAAAGTGTTGGACTCCTCTCTTATACATTTCTGAGACAAATGGGTTATGACAGGATAGTTGTACCAATGGTAAGTTTTTCATTTATGCAGCTAATTTCTATGGCTATTTGGTGGTCTATCTCCTTCATCTGCAAACTGCACATTGGTAATCAATTCACAAAACTCATGTCCCTGTTAATTATTATTTAGTTAAACACAGGCAAGAAGTCAAGGTTATCCACTTGAGAATTGTCTCCCTTGAGAATAGAAAACTGACCAAGCTGATAAGTCAAACTTATTTTCTGCATCAAAATTTGTTTTATGCATAGAAATGTTACTTTCTATCTGATAAATATGCACATATCCTGGCTAACAAAAGAAAAAGGAGGACTAGATTTGGAGGTCATTAACATGTTGGAAGCACTCAAGTCACCTTCCTTTTTGTTGATATTTTTGAGAAAATTAAAAGTAATGCTTCACCTCTATCTTAGTTTCCTTAAGAGTAATTTGAGACCTTGAAGCTATTGTACTCGAATATGCTCATTTCCTGCCTTCAAACTCACTGTTAGATCTTTCTCACTACACAGGTGGATTACGAGTATAACTCATCAACTAAAGCATTTGGGCCCATACCTGAACATGCCAAAGAACACTTTGCTTCAAACCTCTCAACGGTGTTGATGTGGTCTCCTTATTCAACAGAAAAGGAACTTCTGAACCAGGTAAGCTTAATTAGGAAATTTTCACTTTTGCTTAATTAGAATCATATATTTGTGCAATCTTTAGAATAGTTTCCCTTCTATAATCAGATGTTTATGCAATGACAAATGGTATTAAAATTTCTCTTCACTTTTGCTTAGTTATAGACTTGCTATGTGAAAACCAAAAAGAAAAAAAAAAGGAACTATCTTGATTTGGTTTAGCTGTAGGAAAACCACAACATTAAAAAAAATATAGATTCTTTTAAATGTCTTGTTGGGCTTTTATACCCGTAGTACAGATTGCTGGCTTCAGAGGTGATGGTGGCTGTGCAGTTGGATTGCTGGTGATGAAGGTGGTCCTTTGCTGGCACTGGTTGTCATAAATTGGATGGCTGTGTACAAAATGGTATCCTTAATTTGTCAACTGAGTGTTATCACTGCACAAAGTTATGAAGATTGAATGATTGGTTCATTTAATAGAGTCGACAAAGGAGCATAGGTTCCTTACTTTTGCTTTGCGGAACTTTGATAAATGATGTTGTGTATCTGAGGCTTCAAGGATGCAGTTTTCTCGTGGTTCTTGTTGCAGATGCCATGACTCTCCCACTTTTCTAAAGCTTTATGTTTCATCATGTTTTTCATTTCCCTTGTTTTGGATGATGATGTTAACTCAGTTCTCAGTTTGATGATGTAGGCCATCATGGAACAAAAATTGTTATCTACAATCTTTGGTTAAACAACGATGGGGATATGGAGCTAGATTTTGATTCTGATCCCAGGGTTTCCTTCACCCCTTTGCCTTTATTTCCTTCTGAAGTAGCCATTGCAATAATGTTTTGATGGTTTAGCATTGTGTGATCGATTGTTGCAGGATATTCGTATCCATGGGCACCCAAAAATATGTATGGGAGGTGACAGCACAAAACAAAGTTTTGATCAGCACATAGCCAACAGATACCACTATTCACTTCGTGTACGTCTAAGATTTACATCTTGATCTGGCCAACAAATTTACATTTACTTACTCCCTCAAGCTTTACAGGCATACTTATCGATCCTATATCTGCGGCTACCTTCACGCTTCAATGTTATACTACGAGGACAATTTGTCAAGCACCATAATATTGCTGATGATCTCATGTATCGTGAGTACATAGCATATAAGCCTCAGACTGGTCACACTGAGGTTCGTGCTAGCTTCTCTACCTGTGTACTGTCTGTGCAGAATATTGTGCGTTATTGTGTGCTTGCATGTATTGAAGCCATCGATGGTTGCATTTTTCAGGCTCTAGTTGTTACTACCATAGGTTTCGTGAAGGAAGCTCCTAGCGTAAACATTCATGGTTACTGCATCTACCACAAGAACCGTCTTATATTGGTAAAAACCCTTCATCATTTTGTTGCAGCCTTAAACTCATTTGATATGTTTAGCTTGTGTGTCCCTTTTTTTTTCCCCCTTTTCTTGGATTTGCTTGATTGAAACAGTGACACAGATCCAAACACCACTAACCAAATAATTTTCAAATTTAAATCACATGATTTTCAAAAATTCAAATTCAAATTACAAGTAATAATTGATTTAAATTCTTATGACTTTTATCAATCACGTACATCAAATATGAAATGAAGTATTATAGTTCAATCCATTCAAATCTTTGATATTTTTAGAGAGGTCACATATTATAATTACAATCAAGACTTGCTCTATAGGATCAAGATCGCATAACAAATTGTAGAAGTTCACGTTGGACCGATATATGATCAGATTCTAATTGTAATAACCTAGATTCAAGCACCGTTAACCCAACAAATTTTCAAACTTAAATCATGTAACCTTTAAGATTTTAAACTCCAAATTACTAGTAATGATTGTCTTGGATCTTTATAAAATTTTATTCTTTCGAAATTTCATTGTATATTGAAAATTAAGGTAAGTAAAAACGTTACCCTTGGGAAAGAACAAAGTGATTCATGTCTATTACTCTCTAAATCCTATCTTGGATCTTTATATGACTTTTAACAATCATGCACAGTAGATGTGAAATGAGGTATCACAATTTTATCTAACTTATCCATTCAAATATTTTATATTTTCATCAAAATCATACATTATAATAACAATTAAGGTACACTTTGTAGGATCGAGATCTCACCAGAAAATTATGGAAGTCCACATTGGGTTAACACATGTGATCAAATACCAATTATAACAATCCGGACCGATGCACCACTAGTCCAATGGCACCTAAGTTCTTAACCTTCAAGTCATTAGGAATGATTGCATTAGATCTTTATATTAATCCTAACAATCACATTCATATTATATGGGAAATAAGATATCACAATTTTAACCACTCAATTCTATAACAACTCAAATCCACATTCCAGATAAAATCGTGAGACCTTTCAATTTAAAAAGAGACTGCAAAATCTCATCAACTAAGTTTTTTTGGTGATGTAATTCTCTAATTTAGCTTTAACTAGATTATTAATATATATGCACATCATATTAGTTGCTTCATCCTTTTCTTGGTCTTCTCATATCTTCAATTTGTCCATGCAGCCATTTTGGAATGGACGTAAAACTACAACAGGCAGTCGGGGAAGAGGTGTTGTGGGTGAGAGCTGCTCCTGTGCTTAGTCTCAATTGTTCAAGGGGTTTCATTTAAATGAAATCAAATTGTTGTGAGCAGCTGATGATTTGTTTATGGGAGTTGCAGGTGTTCTTGAAGCAAATTTTATTGAGCCAACACACAATAAGCAAGATTTTGAGAAAACTTCCCTCTCTCGAAAGCTGCAAGACCGCTTAAAGCTAATGACACAGGAGTATTGGTGAGTACATTGGGTATCATTGGAACTATTTAATGAGTCAAAAAGGTGAAAGAAATTCAAACATACTCAGCATTGAACTGCCCCATACCACCACCATTATTGAACGCTCAAGGAAAATTATTATTTGGTTTAAGGCATTTGCTCCAATATATAAGGTGAACTTATATAAATAATTAGGGGTTGGATTGAAGGCAATTCCTTTAATATCATAATTTTTTTGCGTTGGACCCATATAGATATATCCGTTGGATATGTATGAAGAGTCGGAGCAATATAGGTTTTAAGACACGCTAGTGAACAAAACTTTCAAGATATCATAATCAACCCGAAGTCCTTTACAAACTTTTGTTTTAATTTAAATTCACCTGGATTTGAATTCATTCTGCTCTAATCAAAAATGTCACCTCAAATGTGTCTGGATCCATTATGTTCTGATGAATTAATGTGTCTATGGCACTATTTTATCTTGGCAGGCGTTTGCACTGTGAACTGATTGGTTATAAACCAGAGAGAAAAACTAAAGTAACATCGTCTTCGCGGGCATACTTGCTAGATTTTGTGGTCCCAAAAAGGAAGAGATCTGCTTTAAACCAAACCAGGAGACACCAAGGTGCTTAACCTATCAAAAGTTGTCAACAAAGATGCAAATGCTTGAATTTGTTGTTGCTGATGTGGATGACTTGTTGGCATATCTTACAAGTTCCTATTTATCTTAAACAGGTTCAAATAGGAAGAATAAGGAGGTTAATCCCCCAGAAACTGATACTGTCCACCATGGAGAATTGCAGGTTTATACAAATATCTCTATCTTAAAGTTCAGTTGTGAAAATATCATCAAGCTTATATTAAGAGATTAGAATAGGTTAACTGATATAGAATGTGTATCTGGCTGCTTTCATTGTGACTTCTTTTCTACAACTGTTTTATTAATTTTAGTGAGCCATCCCTTTGTAACTTAATTTCAACTATTTATGGAAGTAAGAACCATATCCATCGATGATGATGTTTGAACTTGTCTTCATAAGTGTTAGCCTCCAAGGATCAGTCTGAGTACCTAGGAACATGATGGGATAGCAGTTTCTACTGTTTACCATTTTAGTGTGTTGTCTATACTCTTCAGCAGCCCATCTTTTTCTTCATTGTGACTGGTGGAAAACGGGCTTATGAACATAGCATATCATTGTTCTGTAGAGTGATGTTCATTCTGGGTTAATTGGAAGTTCTCAGGTAAAACTGTTTGCTGTGCATAAATGATTCATGATCTAGCAGAGCTGCTTTACTTTTATTTACTTGAACATGGATCTTATTACTGTTATCTCCACCCATTATATATTTCATATTCGGTTGATTTACTGGAAAAGGGATCGTTATTTATTCCTTGTCATATTGTGCTGGCAGCCTGAAAAAAGGATCAAGAATGAAGTGGAACATTCAGAGAAAATAATTCTGATGCAAAGAAACAAAAGGCTGCACTCACAGTGAGTAGAACACTTCAACAATATATTGTCATTTTCCTAGAGATAGTATTAGGTTGGGTGGGAAGCTTTGGAAAATGAAGATACTTAGTTTATGCTTGACAACCTAGAGCCTGGCCTGACTTGCATCCCAACTGCCTGTCAATGCTGTCACAAAATTGCTAGTATACATCATCTTAGCTGATTTCTTGCTTGATTTGCAGGCTATTGGAGTTAGAGAAGAGGGAAAAAGAACTTAACATGAAGGTAAAAGGGCAATCTGATTGATGCATTGGTAAACCAGTTGGAAAGACTTTCCATTTGGTCAACTTTTGGCACACCTTAACTTCAAGTTATATACATCTGCTTACACAAGAAAAATATATGCACTGCACAGCCTTGATTAGGCTTCACTTTCATTATCTCATCCTTGTTTGCAATTGTTGCAGGTGCAGCAACTTCAAAGTGAATTACAGGATGCCCAGCATGAGTATAAAATGCTGGAGTCAAAATTACTGGACATGTCTTAGGAGGATAAGCATGTAAATGGGTAGATTTGGGGAAAAAAGATCTCCCATCTGTGATGAATATTTTGTCTATGATCTTCTTACTTCACCTTGCATGCAGCCCTCCACCTGCATGCTCAGACCATTCAACCCTGGTTTTCTTCAGTTGAAACCTGGACTCTCTTGTCCTCTGAAACAAAATTTCAATAACTTCTTTAGCTAAGTAGAGGGCGAACCTTTTCCCTCATGGCTTAACTTAGTTTGGAGGATGAAGATTTAAGTAGAGAGACTAGAAACAAGACTTGATATGCTCTAATTTTGTATCAAGAACTGCCAAACTTGTTCTCTCAGATGTTTATGCTACAGCTGCAACCAATATACAATTATGCGCCCTTATATGCAGCCTTTTAACTGTCTGCTTGGATGATGATAACGCACATTTTCTCGAAAAGGTAAATGGTCTATTCTACAGCATAGAACATCCTTGAAATCTAGATCATTTCAACAAGTCAGGGGAAGGTGAGAGTGTCAGTTAGAGAAGATATTTCAAGGAGCCCAGCATTTCAGATCTTAAGAGCTCCAAGATATCATAAATCTCAGCTGATTCGGAGTGTGTTCCATCGTCTGAATAAAAAGAATATACATGGGTTCTCACCTCAACCCAACTGCAGCCACCACTCTTTTTCAATCCCTTCTCCCTCATTAACTTCCTAATATTTGAAACATCAATCCATCTCCCAGCTGAAGCATATATGTTAGACAACAAGACAAATCCGGCGGAGCTTTTCTCTGCTAGTTCACCTAGTTTCCTAGCTGTTCTCTCTGCTATCGCCTCATTTTTGTATGTCTTACAACCACTTAGTAGAGCTGCCAAAGCATTAGCTTCAGGTTGAAATGGCATGGAATTAATGAAAGCTTCAGCTTCATATAGGCGTCCGGATCTAGACAGCAAATCCACCACGCAGGTGTAGTGTCTTCCCTTTGGCCTTATACCATATACTCTCTCCATTTCTTCAAAGAACTGGAGCCCTTTATCAACTAACCCGGAGTGGGAACATGCAAACAGAACTGATAGAAGCATGAGCTCATTAGGAGCAACAGCGGACGTTCTTCTCATTTCTTCAAACAAGGCAAGAGATTCTTCTGCAAAACCACTTTCTGCAAGACCTTGAATCATCACAGTCCATGAGATTTCGTTTCTCTCCGGCATTCTATCAAAGACCTGCTTGGAGCTCGCAATATCTCCCGATTTTGCATACATGTCAGTTAAGGCAGTGCCCAAGAAAACATCATTTTGGAACCCTAGTTTGACAACCTTTCCATGGAGATCCTTGCCTTTCTCCAATGAGGCTATGCTTGCACAGGCACAAAGCACACTCGAGAAAGTGGGCTTGGTTGGAATTTCCCCTGTCAAAAGCATCTCATTAAAAACTTCAAACACCTTATCAAATTGCTTATATTCCAGATAGCCACCAATTATAGCACCCCAAGAGACGTTATTTCGAGTAGGCATGTGATCAAACAAATTCTTGGCTTTATCCATTTGTCCATTTACACTGTACCCACCAACCATAGAATTCCATAAAACCACATTCTTCTTTTCAATTGAATCAAAAACCAAGCGTCCATCTTCAGTCTCCCCACATTTACAGTACAAGTCAACAAGAGAGCTACTAATGAAAACATCTCCCTCAATCCCAATTTTCTTAACATGTGCATGGATGTTCCTCCCTGCTCGTAAAAGCTCAAGGCTAGCCAATGCACTGAGAATGCTAGAGAAACAAGAGATAGTTGGCTTGAGGCCTTGTTGAACCATTTGTCGAAAGAGGTTCAAAGCCTCTTGATGGTCACCACTCTGACTATACCTAGCAATAATTGCACTCCAAGAAACTTCATTTCTTTCTGGCATCTCATTGAAAATCCTCCTTGCCTCTCCCAAGTTCCCCATCTCCACATACATATCTAGTATTGCTGTCCAGGAAACAACATCTCTCGTTTCCATGCGATCAAACAGCCTCCTCGCCAAATCAAATTCGCCCATTCTTAGACACAACGTTATCAAAGAGTTACAGACCGATACATTATCCTCAAACCCGGTTTTAACTATCAATCCTACAACACTCATTCCCAACTCGACGTCACCTGTCTCTATGCACGCGCTAACTACAGAAGTAAAAGTAACTTGATTTGGCTTAACCCCAGATTCAAGCAACCTTACGAAAAGCTTCAGACCATGAAAACCAAACCCGTTTTGCACGAACCCACTGATTCCTGCAGTCCACGAGACCACATTCTTAAATGGGTTCCTTTCAAAATACCACATTGATTCTTGCACTCTTCCATGTTTCATTAAACCCGAAATCAAAGTCGTCCAGGAAACCTCGTTTCTCTCAGGCATTTCATCGAACAGTTTTCGAGCTTCTACCAAATTTCCCCACCGAACATTAGCATTTATCAAACAATTTCGGACAACTAAATCAAACCCATCAAGCTCCTTCAGAATCTGATTAGCTTCGGGTAATTTCCTAAAATTAAGGTACATTATTAATAGCTTGATAGCTATAAATCTCTCAGAAAAAATACCCTTTTTAAATAAATGGCCATGGAGGAGAGCTCCTCCTGATACTAAACCTTCGTCTGAGAAATTTTTCAATAAAGAAGCACATTTATGAACATAAGAGTTGAAGTTTTTGCTTGGATTAGTTAGGAAAAGGGCTTTCAATGCAGTGCTCATGCTACGAAAATGGGATTGGAAAAAACTGCGTTCGATGAAATTTGGTGGGTATTTATATGGAAGATGGTTCCATGTGGCGGGAAATTGGAGGAAAACGACATGAAGTTGTGGAAAATTATAACACGTCATTAGAAAGAAAGTAGAATTAATAATATCGAGTCTTAATCATTTTTATTTTTTATTTGACAAAAAAAATTGTAATCTAACTTTTATACTTATCACTAAGTCAAATGTTTGAAACTTTAAATCTTGATAAAAAAAATTCTTATTGATTATCAAAATAATTATATGGGTTATCAAAATAACCACATCTATTTTTTAAAAGAAATATATTTTTTAAAAGAAAAAATACGATATAAAAAAATCATTCATTATCGATGAAAATTTTTCTTTTGTAATAATTTAAGATTTTTTAAATAAATTAAACAACATCAAATAGATTTTTTTCAAATAAAAATGGTAATTCAGATGAAATTATTGAAGAAATATTTCATCGATAATAAGTTGATGAGATTAATTATTACGAAAATTTTAATCAAAAATATTGGTTCGTATCAAATATTTATTTAACATTAAAGATTTACTAACAAATTTTTTCACGAATTATTTTTTATTGTTAAAATTCGTTGATAATCCAAGAAAAATACTTCTGAAATCCATAAAATTTGTTCCGATAATCAGTTTAATTATAATAATAACTACACTTTGAAATGATCTATGATTCCTATACTCTAACCTAAATAATTGCAATAACAATAAGAAATAAAAATTCCCCCTCTAGCTAGCTTCATACTTGTGTCACTATGACGGAGAGATTGTTAAGAAGGTGCTTCACATCCAATGCCTTAGGTGGCTGCCCAAATGCCAGCCTGACTTTGGACCACGTATCTCAACTACCCCACATCACAACAAACAGATCTCCTAAAGCTCTATATATATTTATATATATATATATATATATATATATAAAAATTAAATTTTAATCGATGAAATGTCATTTTAAATTAAATTTACTTTTATTATATATACGAAATAATTAATTTTGATATTCCAATTCAAAAAGGTTTATTTTGTTTATATATAATATCATTTGATTATAAAATGTCACTTTATAAATATCTAAATTTAAAAATTATTTAAAATGAATATTTAATTTTTAAATTTTTTATTAGTATTATATAAAATTTATACAGAAATAATATACCAAATATAAGATGCCTCCAATCCAATGTCTGCGTCAAACCAAAAGAACTCAACAACTTTGCTTCTCAAGTTCAAGTTTGTACAAAGGGCATATATTTCTTTGAAAGAGATGTTTGGGACCTATGTTATCTAAATGCCTGCCTGCATGTTACCTTCACCAGATGGTCTTTTAGCAGCAAAGCCGTCCCACAAATTGCAGCAATAAAGAGAAATTGAAAAAAAAATAAAACTAGATAACTATTAACTTAATTAGATTATGTAATAATTAATTTGTTCTTATTAGACATCGGTCAATTAAAAGTTTAAAATATTAACTTTATATAATAAGGTTAGAATGCAAAAACTTAAACAATAAAATAACTTCAAGACATGTGTTATTAGTATGCAAAAAATATAATGAAATTTAGTAACTGATTACATTTTGTATTGATGAAACTAATTCATTAAGCATATATTAATATATGATAAAATTATTAAATTTTTATAAAATTTTTTACAGTAAAATAGTATGAAAGAAATCTGAACAATATCCAATAAATACATCTTAAACATAATTAGTCAATGCATTTATTTTCAATCTTTTTCGAGTGGGAACATCAGATATCAAAAGAAAAGAAAAAAAGGGTTTATACTCCTTGAATTGCCTAGCTACATGTCACCTTGTAATTCAGACCTCCAAGACAAAATTCATGGCAAAACGTGATACGACAACCACCATGAAAAGGCATGCATGACGCCACATTACTTCCTCAAGAGCTGGAACTTTTCATAGAATCAATGGCTGATGCCGTGCTATGACCTACCATGCTTGTTCTTTTCCTTCCTTCCCCCCCACACATTATCATGTCATTATGCTCTGCCAAACCACAAATTATGTAAACTGGTTCACTGTTTGGAAAAATGGCTTCATATTTCAAGGAGAAATTTTATATTTCAAAGGGAGAAAACAGTAAGAAAAATAATTAAACATAAAGCCAACCAATCAATCTCAAATGAAAAGTATTTGACCATTTAATTTATTAATTGTTGTATAATTTTTTTAATTAAAGAACAGAGTTCGAATTTAAAAAAAAAAAAATCGATCTCAAATGAAACTCATGCATGCCCCATAGTTATTTTACCACAAGAGGGCCTTGATTTGATTGAGATAATAATTATATCCTTGCCATTAACTAATTACCACTTATTTAATTTTAGCAACAATTCCATCATTATGACAGAGATGAGATATTAACTTCCATTAATGACTAGCAACAAAACGTTGGAGGGGGGGCCGTGTATTCCAATATGAACAACCCAACTTGGCTTATCTATATCAATGTAACGAACTTCAAGAAAGCTTCTCTAAAACATTAAACACATTTCTGTTCCTGTTGCCAAACCAGCATCCTTACCTCCATGGAACCTTGTTCCACGAGAAAGCTTCCCTTCTCTTCGCCTGTAGACTCTGATAACAAAGCAACTGAATTCCACCCACTGTCCTCCTCAACACCTCACATGCGTGCCTTTCACCTAGCATGGCTCTCTCTCTTCGCTTGTTTCCTTTCCACCTTTTCCATCCCTCCCCTTATACCAGTTATCCGCAACGACCTTAACCTCTCCGTGACTGACGTAGACACTGCCGGCATAGCTGCTTTCGTTGGCTCATTCTTCTCTCGCCTTGCCATGGGACCTGTATGCGACCTTGTTGGCCCACGTATCGCCTCCGCCTCACTCTCTCTCATCACCGCACCGGTTGTTCTAGCCACGGCTTTGGTCTCGTCGCCAACTTCTTTCATTCTCATTCGGTTTCTTACAGGGTTTTGTTTGGCTAACTTTGTTGCTAACCAGTTCTGGATGAGCTCAATGTTTTCTAGCTCTGTCATTGGCCTTGCCAACGGAGTATCAGCCGGGTGGGCTAACGTGGGAGCTGGGGTGGCTCAGTTGGTCATGCCACTGATATATTCCCTAGTAAAATCCTTTAACGTACCAGAGAATACTGCATGGCGTGTCATTTTTGTTGTTCCTGCTGCTTTCCAAGCTCTAACAGCAATATTGGTCTTGGTTTACGGCCAAGACCTGCCTTGTGGGAACTATAGATATTCCGGGAAGGCTTCCAACAAGCCAAAGGAGAACTTCTTTAAAGTTCTCTTTCATGGCTTGTTGAACTATAGAGGGTGGATACTAGGTTTGATATATGGTTATTGTTTTGGGGTGGAAATCACAATGGATAATGTTATAGCAGAATACTTTTACTATAGATTTGGAGTGAATCTAGAGATTGCGGGTACGATTGCAGCTTGTTTTGCTTTCACAAACTTGTTTGCAAGGCCAACAGGTGGGGTGCTTTCTGATCGGTTGGCTAAGAGGTTTGGAATCAGAGGCAGGCTATGGGGTTTGTGGGTGGTACAGACGGTGGCTGGCTTGCTGTGTGTATTGCTGGGGCGACTCAACTCCCTGGGGGCTTCTGTTGCTGTGATGTGTGCCTTCTCTGTGTTTGTTCAAGCATCTTCTGGCCTCACGTTTGGCATTGTTCCTTTCGTTTCCAAAAGGTATGATCTAGTACATTTGTTTGCTATGATGACTTTTCACAATTTTCTATTGCCTACAGACAATCAATATTTTAGCGAGTACTGTCACCAACTGAAAAACCATTGTCTTTAAACTGTTCTAACAAACAAACATGTTGACGAAAAAAAGTAATATAATTTAGCATTTATTGTTGATATAAAGACAACAGTTAACAGTAATTGAGATATTACAATTCAATGGTTGAAGGTCAATGGGAGTGATATCAGGGATGACAGGAAGTGGAGGGACGCTGGGGGCTATTGTGACACAGATGCTGTTATTCTCAGGAAGTAAATTCTCGACACAAACAAGCATTTCTCTCATGGGACTTATGATGATAGCATGCACCCTTCCAGTCACCTTAATCTACTTTCGTCGAGGGGGAGGAATATTTTGTGGTACTTATTCCTTTAATGAAAATTCAGCTGATGAAGATTATCACCTGCTCGTATAAGATGAAGAGCAGACGACATATATACAATATTTACTAAAGTTAGTTTCAGATGAAAGAGACCAGAAATTGAAAAAATGAGACAAATCGTATGCTGATACAAACTGGTGACAATATTTAGTAGAAGCCTGTCCAAATGTTTAATCTATAATGTAAATGATCCATAACCCCAAGAAAGTAATGATTGGGTTTATCAAGTCTCAGCTTTGTATTTATAGAGGAAAAAGAAAACATTGAAGCAGAAAATGCTGCATGGAACTATAATTTTTTTTTTTTGGGTGAAAGTTGCATGGAACTATATATTAAAATGCCATCTAGTCTGGTTCACAGCCATTAAGTACAAATAGGAACATTTGTACAAGAGTAATAGGATTTCCTCATCAAATTAGAGGTAATGGCTAATGCAAAGGAATATTATTGGTCAATCCTCCAGATAAGGTTGTGCGTTTCCATCATTGCACCTAGAGACCCTTAAATGCATTCTTTTGTTTCATATTGCAGTGCAAACAACACATATGTTAAAAATAAAAGCATGGAAAGGGAGAAATTAACGATGTAAAGGACAAAGGGTTCTTCAAATAGATTGCAAGCAAAGAAAGTAGGGAAAAGAATGTCTTTTAATAAACAACAGTGCTTGAAGCTAAACATTAGGAATTCTACCTTAATTAGTAGCTACTTTGAGTTGAAGTTCAATTTACCTCGTTATCTCTGTGGTGGACCAGAGCACTGCTCCTGATCAAGGAAATATATACCCAGTGACGATGGCAATGTCCACCAACCACCAAGAATCCCAATTAAATGTAACTTCTGGTCGCCAATTTCTACTTTAGCAATGCAGAGAAGCTTATAATCTTGGACTTCAACTTTGTTGGCATGCAGTGACTGCATGGTAAAGTAGTTGTCATTAAATGCAAGCAGCTTAAAAGCAAATCCAGTATATTACACCATGAATAGATTCTAAACTAGACTCTCATTGCAGTGATTATTCCTGTTATCAGATGATAAATAATTTTCTTTCCATAAAATTCCATTGTTCACATGCCGATAGGAGTTGGAGAGAAATGTTATCCTTGTCAGAATAAGTCAATAGAGTTCATCCAAGAAGTGAAACTACAAGCAGAATGGTTGTTGGTGAGGCAACTTTAGTTTTCGCTTGCTACTGATGATAATTGGCAAAAAATTCCATGCCGATGACAGACAATTTATTGAAACTAAATGGGAAAATATCATCAGATTAAAACAAGAATCTTTAATTAAACCTCAAACAATTGTTCTTCAACAAGCATTGAAAGAAATAAGCAATAAGAATAAGAGCATACCTTACATATGTAAAAATGAGGTTTGTGGTGCATATATCCGTGACATAACTGCAAAATCAAAACTGCAGTCAAAAGCTTGTAATGCATGAGACACTTGATCAGATTGCAACTTAGAAGGCGAATTCCAACCCAATTCTATAACTAGAAAAGGACTAGAGCAATCATATCAGAGTTCTGATACAATCACAGGTCAATGAAACTCAAGTGGCAGCAATCATCTCTAATAAGGAGGCACCCCTGCTTTTCACCTCCTCGTTCAACAAGAAGCCCTACTACCTTGGGCATCAATCAAAGTTGTAGAGTGCTGGGTTGGGGTGGGCTTTCCTTTCAAAAAGTGATTATAGCATCATCCACTCAACCACTCAATTTGGAGTCATGCCTGATTCATTGGCCAGAATGTTAACCCTATTGGTCTTTATTGCTCTTCAATCAATCACTAATACTATCATCCTCGCAGTTGTACCAACTCATTTAAAAAATGAAGGAGATCTGGAGTGCTGGTGATGATGATCATCATGCATATTTATCAACATATAGAAAAAGTTGTATTAGTTATAATTTTCACTTTCACATATGCTCAAAATAAGTATATAAATAATTTATAAATCTGATATCCATCTTCAGCCTATGGAGCCAGACACGCAGACACAAGGATGCAGATTGTATTACAATCATTCCCAGCAGTATGCTCACAATGCAATACTCTTCAAGCTTAATAAATTAAATCTCCTCATTAGGCTTACTGTTAATGTTTAAGTGCTAGATCCAAGCAACCAAGTGAAAGAAAGGATTTCCTGACCCTTTCAACAAAAAGATAAATTGATGAAGGGCTTGGTTTGGTGCTGAGGAGAAAAAGAAGGACTCTAATTGCAACAGCGAAGGGATTATCCCAGTTCACCAAGATAGTAAATATGAAAAAAACAGGCAGCCATAATTTTTTCATTAACATCCAGAGTTTGTGGCGATCATCTTCTCCTTCTGAAGCATCAAATGACTCTATATGATAATCATCTACCAAAATGTCGAGACCTACATTGTTGAAATTCAAAACATGCAGGCCAGTAAGAACAAGTATAAAAGGACAAGGAACTAAGTATGTATAACTAAAAGTAATAGTTTGCAAGCATGGTAGTTGGTACCATACCAGGCAATTGACTTACCATCCATTGCATATGTAAAACGTGACCAACAGTAGACAACTCCAAATACAACTGATACACCAAAAATGCTTCTGGCATTTCTACTTCCTGGAACAATTCCAACATCAAGAAGGATTCTCAACAATAAGAACCAAATTTCATCATGAGCAAACAAAAAACCAACTATTACAATGATAACCAATGCGCCTCAATCAAAAAGAAAATAATAATCAGGCTTCAAATTTACTTAAACTGCATCGTTAGGAAGATTGCTACTTCAAAGAAAACCTGACAAGATTGCTACATAAGAAAAATAACATGCACTAGCAATTTGTGAATAGAAACAGCTACTGCTAGAAGCAATTTGATCATACTAATGAGTGCAAAAAATGGCTACTTCCATGAGATCTATGCCAATGGCTTCAAATCATGAAATTGAAATTCTCAGAGGTGATTCATCAACCTGGTTCATTGTAGGCGAAAATTCAGAGCCAAAACTCAGAAAACAGTTCCTTCAAGTCATAAACATTGGCATGGAACAATTTTTAATCTACAAACCAGTTCAACAATTACAAATAACATAACATCAGAGAGAAAATAATCCAGAAACAATGAAATTCATATTAACCAAAAAAGAAGGGTATTCGTAAAACCAATAATCAATAAAAGCTGCAAGTTTAATAAAATGGGTAACAGTCAAATTTCGCTAAAATTCAATCAAAACTGCAAAATTTACATGAACAGGCAACTACAACAGCAAAGAAAAATCATATAAAAACAAAACAAAACAAAACTTTCCTGATAAGCAAAAATCTTGAACATATTTTCTGTATATATTTAGTTTATGCTCAAACTTTGAGGCCCTGTTTTGTAGTGTAGGTTCCATACTCTCTGCCCATGTTCTCAAAGGTCCAAATTTTCCATGAACTGCAAGGAAAAAAAAAGTGATAAATTAAAAAAATTAAAAATGAGAATTTAGTTTGATAAAACTTACATAGTTTCCGGGATTGAGAAATTGATTGTCTAATCGGAAGCAGAAATTTGGCTGTCCATGCCATCTTTTTCCACCGCTGCAATTGTCTCTGCCTAGGCGCCGCTCTGTAATCAACAATGAGTGATGACAGTGCGTAAAAAACGACGTCGTATTTTCCTCTTCCCGCTGACAAGGCATCGTTCACTCCTATTGTCACTAATTGCTGACGTGTGAAGTTGGGATTGGTTGTTGGGTTAAAAAGTGAAAGCCGTTGAATAAATATCCACTATAATATCTATATATAGAAATAAAACACTCCTGAAAAGAACAATAAAATCAATAATGATGAGCTGTGGAGTTCCAATTTACCAATTCTCAGTCCCAAAATCTTCTAATATTTATGGCAATTTCAACCCAAACAAGTCTAATTCAAGGTAGTTCCATGCAAATCTTTCAAATCTTTTGTAAACTTGCAGGAAGTTATATGATTGTTTTTCTTTGTCAAGGTGGGGGAAGAAATGGACTGAGGTTAGATGTTGTAACCAAAGGGTAGGAGAGAAGGCTAGAGCAAAGAAGAATTATTATGAGTTGCTAGGAGTTTCTGCTGATTCTAATCCCCAAGAAATAAAAGAGGCTTACAGGAGGCTGCAGAAGAAGTATCACCCTGATATTGCTGGCCAAGAGGTCCAAACTTTTGACTATCTCTTTGATCTAAGTGTTTTCCTCCTCCTCATTGGAAAAGCTAGATTAAGGTTGACAGAAGTTCTATGGTCTATTTCTTATGTTAATGGTTTGGATTTTAATGGAGTTTACTTGTATTTTGATGGGTTCCTTTTGTTTAGGGTCATGAGAATACTCTAATGCTGAACGAGGCTTATCAAGTGCTGATAAAAGATGATCTGAGGAGAAATTACGATGCTTCCATTGGTCCAATCAAAGTACAATTTGGAAACACTGTATCTGGTTATAGCTCTTGGAAAGGGCCGTTGAGACCCCAAGCTTTATTTGTTGATGCAAACGCATGCATAGGTTGTTCTTTTGCCCCGTTTCAAGTCACTTTATTGCATGTTATGGTCTAAATTCCAGCCTCTATTGCCATGCACATGGATTATCTAGGTAATGGATGCATGTGCTGCTTTACAAATTGGTTTGTTGGCAGGTTGCAGAGAATGTGTCCACCATGCAAGCAACACATTTGTAATGGACGAAGCTCTTGGATGTGCACGAGTTAGAGTTCAATATGGAGACAATGATCAGAAAATTGATGTAAACAATATTTTGTGTTAGAATCCGTGTTCTGCATCATAGCATCAGTTTGTTTTAACTGCTTATAGGGATGCTTGGAAAATTTTGCAGGTTTCAGTAGATTCATGCCCAGTGAACTGCATCCATTGGGTGGATAGAGAAGAGTTGGGAGTGCTTGAATTCTTGGTTCAACCTCAGCCAAAGGAAGGGTATGGCATATACGGAGGGGGTTGGGAAAGACCTGCAAATGTATTTATGGCAGCTAAGGCTTTCAGCAAGCAGTTAAAACAGCAGGCTGAGGCTGAAGGACAAGGAAGTAGTATAGCTTTAACCTCTACATGAATGAATTCACTATTTTCTATTGTTACGATGTTTGTTTAACAGAATTGGTTCTTAAATGCTGCAGGGAGAGTGGCAGTAGAAGAAGAGACCCCTGCTCAAGCAGAGGCTCGAGCCAATGCTAGCATGAAGATAAAGATGGAAAAATTCAGCAGAATTTGGAATAACTTTAAATCATTTTTTGGCTCAAACATATGGGATTCGAAGTGACATATGCAAGACAGCAAAAGAACATCTTCATTCTTATCCTTCCCAAGAAGCAAAAAGATGTCACTCAAATGTAAATGACTGGAGTATGATGTAGATACAAAGATAGGACCAAATACACATCTGCTTCATGGTTGTTGCCTCTACTTTGCATATATGAACTGCATACATGGTAAATGGAGGACTGTGTATTCTGCCTTGGTTTTAAAATACATGGAAATGGTTATGCTCTCTCTCTCTCTTTCAATCTGTAGTATGCTTTTCTTTTTCTTTTCTAGTTTCAGAAGTTGTCATCAATATAGCCACATGATTAATCTTGAGTTCATTATACGGAATAAAACATTACTCAGCATATTAGCGAAAGTACGGTAGCAGGTCAATAGAAACAATACATCATTATGACGGTGAAATCAGCTATGAAAAGTGAAAAGGATGTGAACTTTTATACCAACAAATAACTTAATCTTTATTGCACATCAGATTTTACAAATCATGTTTGATCAGGTGCCTGGAAAGGAAGAGTGGCATAAATTATAGACAGAACATCCAGAAAGATGGGAAAAGAATAAAGTTACAATGCAACAATTTGCATTAACATGTGTAACTCCTATGCTAAGATCTCAACTTTCACCAAAATGGGAACCCTCCCAATATTCAATCCCAAAAACTTAATTTTTACTTCCATGAGTCAATAAAGCTTGCACTTGCTTGTTCCAGCACAAGCAGCACACTCATCTGCATCTCCTGCTACATGGCTCAAGCAGTGTTTGATCCTATCATTCACAACATCCTGCAGTATAGAACACAATTCAAAGAAGAAGATACATCACAGTCAGGTAAAAGTAATATAACATGAGGGTGAAACTGTTGATGACAATGATAGTAGATAAAGAAAAATCAAAAAACCAAGACAAGCAAAAAAAGAGCAATTCACTTTTGATGTTTGAGCAATAACAAAGAAAGTTTCACAAAAATCCTGTACTTGACAATATATTACAGACTCCTTTGTCTCAAAATCTTATTACACAAGCTAAAGGTAAAACTAACGACCATTTTGAAACATAGCAGGAGAAAAAAATACAAAACTCATACAAAGTCTATGGCAACCAATGCGAAAAATAAGAGAATTCATACCACAAGCAGCTCGTGCAGGCCCAGTGGTGCAGTTACCATATATGATACACCAGGGTGCTCTTTTGCAGCATCAGCAGTTAACGATGGGATATCCTGGCAAACAACATAGTATCATACAGCAAAATGGAATTAACCAAATCTCTTTAAATGCTACATTTGTTCTTTGTCAAGTTATCAGATGCAAATATAATGAACTACCTGGTACCAATGCCTTCCAGGGAAGAGAAAGAATGGGCTTACAATCACACGATTTGCCCCTCTCTGAACACACAAACCAAATGCATCTCTTATCGTTGGCTCTGCCAACTCCTAGTTACATTTAACTGAAAATGTAAGAATTCAGTGCCCCATATACGCTACAGCATCTTAATACGCACCAAATACAAAAACACATCCACCAATGTTTCTAAATGCAGTGAACCAAATAAAAAAGACGACTTCAAAGCTAAACTTTGTCATCAAATTGCATTCTAACAGAACACATTCAAAGTGGGAATTCCTCTAGCATTCTTGGTTAAAAAGCAGTAACTCTTTTTTCACTGAAGAGAAAGCATTTACTACAATGAAAGATAAAGGTCCAGTAAAAAAAGAAAACAGATTTACCATATGAGCTGGCTCAACGAGTAGGTACCCGGTTTTGTCTCTAAACATAGCTACAAACTCATCTGGAAAAATGAAAAATAATTACCAAAAAGAGATAGAATTACCAGTTTAACCAAAAATTAAGAGTGTATGAAGCTTACTTAGCATAAGATTCGATTCTCTACGGCGCGAGCCATGGTCCACGATGATTACTCCATCCTTTTCACCGACCCCATTCGGGAACTGTTTGTATCCGCCATTCTCGAAGCTCACACTAGACCTTGCTGAGAAATTTCTGCTTTTTGGAGGGACCCTTTGAAAATCCGAGGATTTGAGGGGTCTCCATGTTGATTTTCTTACAGGTTCATTAACTAAAGAGCTGTAATTTAAAGGACTTAATTGAAAAAACGACAGAGTATAATTTTTTAGGAAATGGAAGAAAGATCAATTAAAGCTTTTCTTACCTTTTAAGGGTGAGAGTTTGAGGGATAGATAACGACTCTATCGACATGGTTGCAGCCAAGGCAACTTTCGAAAAAGTAGTGAAAATGCTTTTAATATGAAGAAGAAGGAATAAACGACCCCGTATCGGAGATGAATTCTTTATTTAATCTTTTAAGTCTTCCATTTTTATTTATTGATTTGGGCCACAAGGAAATTCCAGCCCAACTCTTGTTTGCTCTTTAAGTTAGGGATAATTGAGTAATTATCTGATCTAATGAGGAGATTTGAGGGTTGTGGGTTGGGTTTTTAATTTTTTTAATTATTTATTTTTTAGTCTAATTGTAAAACGAGATCGTTTTGCTCTTGTTACTTAAAATTTTGAAAAAAAATAAAAGAAAGAGATCAATTGAGAAAAAGAAAGGGAATGTAAGAAAATTAAAATAAAGGTTTTAGAGAATAAAAATTTAGGAAATTTTTAAGACTTTATGTTTATATTAAATATAAAGTTGACAGTAAATATGAAACTTTTTAAAAAGACCTTTAAATTATTTGAAAAAATTCAAATAAGTTTTCATTTTTTTATTACGTTCAATTAAATTTTTATATTTTTATTTTGAGACAAATAAACTCTTATAACTAATTATTAACTTATTCAAAATTTTATTTGTTATTTTATGTCAGATGACATATTGACATGTTATAATGGATGATGACATGATATGTTAATATGGTATGATGATATAATCAAGTGACATTTTTTATCTTTCATATCAATGTCACATGGACGTAAAATAATAAGTGACATTTTGACCGATGATAATTAGTCAATCATTAATCATAAAAGCTTATTTGATTTAAATTAAAAGTATACAAATTTAATTCAAAGTAATAAAAGAATAAAAATTTATTTTAAATTTCTTATACAATTTAAGAACTTTTTTGAATATCGTACCTAATTTTAAAGAATAGTCGAAGGCTTTTCTTTTTCATTACCATCATCGTTTACTTAGAAATGACTGATAGAGTAATCTTGAATGTCACAGATCTTACATCAATTAAAAAAAATGAGTTTTAGGTATATAAACATGAGTCTTTCTCTACTTATTAGGAGTATCTTTTGGATTGGGAACGTGAATTTAAAATTAATTGATTTACTTAAACTTTAAAAATAGAGTTTAAACTTTAAAAATATAAACATTGGTCTTGACTTATGACGTCTGGTATAAAAGTAGATCCAGATCTTCATTAACATGAGACTTACTAATGTGAGATCCCATGAGAGATAGGAGGATTGAGGTAGATAATAAAAAGACATTATCAAAATCCATATAAAAAAAATAAATTACAACATTATAAAATATTTTTAACAGAGTAACAAAATTGAATGGTAAAATTATCTTTAACAACATTTCAGAGTACAATGCAATCTAATTGCATTAGTTTTAGACTATAATATTATATTATATAAGTTTGTTACAAAACAAACAATGAAATATAATTTAATTAGGTACATTGAAAGGAATATGTTCTCACTTTTATCGTCTCAAACACTATCGAAGAGCATACATATATCTTTACAAGACTATATATGAGTCCATCATTTCTTTTTTTTTTTCTCTATCTTGCCATGTTTGCAAATTGATACTAAAGTTATGTTAGAAGATATATTTAAGTTCTCTTAAATTGTTATTTTATTAGTTAGTATTTTTTATTTTAGAAAATGAAAAATGAAGAGTACATTTAAATATAAGAAAACTTATTTTTTAAAATTTAAAATTTAAAAAAAATTAAAATTAAACTTTTAAGAATAACAGCTACATATTTTAATTTGATAAAAAAAGTTACATTATATAATTTGATTCAGTAATTGACATGTATATATTTTTTCTCAAGTAAATAGTTGGATTCAAATTTTTTAATTTTTAATGTAAAGAAAATATAATTACATTTCAATTGCTATTTTAATATTTAATAAATATGACTTGATATTTAATAATAATTGTTGAAAACCAAAAAAAAATTAATAACCATATGGAAGAGGCTTTCCACAATATTACCAAGTATCAAGTAAGGAAGCCCCAAACGATTCTAATTAACATATTCTAATTAACATGTATATATATATATATATAAGTAAATAGTTACATTCAAATTTTTTTAATTTTATTATAAAGATATTATTATATTTTAATTTTAATTTTAATATTTATTAAAAATGACTTGATATTTAATAATAATTGTTGAAAAACTCAAAAAAACAATGTAATAACCATATGGAAAGAAGGAAGCCCTTTGTGGCTTTCCTCCTTTGTTGAATTAAAGAGTTAGTTTCAGTTAGCCTTACCTGTTTCACTTCTATTTGAAAGTTGTTACTAATAAAGAGCATATTTATCAGTTCAACATGCAAGCCGTACTTATGGCATGTGAGTCCCAATAATTGCTTAGCTCAATCATGAAAGAGTCATTAAATTAATTCCATAAGTGAGTCCCAATAATTGCTTAGGTCAATCATGAAAGAGTAATTAAATTAATTTATTTTCCTTATGGAAAAAGTAAAAAATAAACATACAGTTGGAATAAAGAAAGCCTTAAAAGAGTTGTACATGTAACTTATGCATCACCTGCAATAAGTATATTCTTTATATAAAAATAAATTTTTTATTATCATTAAAAATATTTGATGCAAATGAGTTTTCATTTGATAATAATGGATTAAATTGTATGTATTAAAATATTATCTAAATTTTGATTTTGTCAAACTCTTGGATTTTTTCCTCAATGTTATTTGGATCTAAACGTGATGATCTTGTAATCAATCTTAAACACGAATAAGAGTTTGAACCAACTTTGGAATTAAAAGAATACACATTATTTTTTTTATATTTTTTAAAGATATTTAAGTAAAAAATATTTATCAAAACACTTTTCAATTATATGATAAATGTAATAAGATCATAGTTAGCTGTAGATAATGACTAATTATAAGATGGTTGCTTAAAATTTCCTTTACATTTTTCAGATGATTAAGTGGTGAGAAGCTCTGGACTTGTGTGGAGCTAGGAGATCAAACTTAGGAGTTTACTTTGGTATTGAGATATTTGTCGATTATTTTATACTTTATGAGATTTAATGATACTTAAGCTTCTATTTGATTTGATTTACTTCTCTTAGAGACTTAATTTACCATCCCTTGTATCAGATTCATGATTTCACTTTGAGTTAAGAGAATTTTCAATGAGATTTTATTTAAGTTTTTTTTTTATTTTTTGTAAATATTTGAGGGAAGATTTCATATTATTTTGGGCCATTGCTCTAAAGGAATATGACATTGTTTCAAGGTAATATAACCATATTATGTCTCGATTTCAAGGCATAATAGATTCATTGTTACCATATAGAAATATTTACTAATTAACTTTTTCAAAGATAAATTTATTAAAAATTATTACGACAATTTCAGATTGAATAATGTTAATAGAAAAATCTCAATTGATTATATATATATATATATATATATATATATATATTGGAGGATTGAGGTGAAACACTGTGTTTAGATCTAAAACACTACAATCCAATACTATTAATTATTGAAACTTTGACGTTATAATGATGAAATATAATTATTTTTTGAGGGGTAAGTAATTGACTTTTCTTCCAAACTTAGCAGGAAAACAAAATTTGCCAACATCAAGCAATGATATCTTAGCGGATAATATCATTTTTGTTCTAAGCTAAAAGCTTCAAATTTAAAGCATTAGGGACAAAATAGAAATAATTATGCAAATAGTGATAAATTTAAGATTTTAAATAAAAAAATAATTAAAAGATAATTATATAAATTTATAAATTTATATATCTCAAATTATATATATATAATTTAAAAATGACAGTAGTCACCATCTCAACTCGACCACTAAATACAAAGGAGTTCTCTTACTCATTGCATTACAAGGAGGCAAAAGGGTGTTGATATTTGGATAATATAAGGACGAAAATGGAGGTTGGAAGATCACTGTATAGGCATTGATCAAATGACTTGAGATGGGGAGATGGACAGCCTTAGGCATTACCCCTCTTAGTAGTTGCATTTCTTTGGGAATAATAAACGACTTTGACCATCGTTACATGGTATCAAATATTATAAGGTCTCAACAAATAAGTCATTATAATTCTGTAACAACTGGTTAGTTAGCACTTCTCTTTCTCTCACCATATTGTTTTTAATGTTATTTGCTTCTCTTAGCAAATCGTCTCAACATATCATCAAAATTCACCATGAATTATTTATTTCTTTCTCTTTCCTTTTATTTTTCAGCATCATTAATTCTCATCATAGCAAAGCATAGCCATAATGTCATTCTTAATTATTGCCTTTTCAACTTTGGTTTTAACCTTTAAATCCAACCATATCTAAGAACATGAAGACAGAGAAGATAATAAAATCATCCCCCCAATTCTTTAAATTGTAAAAACAATAAAGAAAGAAAATAAATTCATAGTTACACCCTGTATATATATATATAGTAATTATTATAAAGAGATGAAAATCAAGAAAAGGAAAAAAAATTGGAAATTGATAAAAAAAACTAAAATATTGGGAAGCCTTCATTTGATTATTATACCCTTCACTAGAATGTTTTGCAAACCATAAAGATAATAAAAAAAATTGAAGCAATAATTCACTAATATGATGTAAAATTGGAACATTTAATCTAATAACAACCATTGTTAATTAAGAGATGAAAATTAAGGATATATTATAACAAAATTATAAATCAAAGATAAAGTGTCTCATAAGTATTCAAGTGTTTCACTTTTGAATGAATTCACACTTTATTTTTTCTAAAGAAGAATACATTTGAAACCTTTAGGAAGCTTTCAGAACTATAATATTCTAAAGGAGAACATGTTAAATAAGGAACTTAAGTACTACAATTCCCTGTTTAATAATTTATAAATTATTAACATAACTCTTTTACAATGTCACCAAATAATTAATCATATATGTCATAAATAAATAGATACTTGCTAAAATATAATACATGTGAAACAATCATTAATATAAAAATATATATATATATTTAATAAATAAAAAATAAAATTATTTTTTAAAGGGTATATGTCTAATAGTTATGTAGGTGAAATATTCCCCTTGGAAGCATACATAAGCCATTGGATTTAGACTGATTGCTCCATGTTATGACAAATTTAGGGCATTATAATAAATAAATAAATAAAGAATCCTTTTTTATTCTATAAGATTATAACTATGTGAAAATACTTTGTATAATGTTATAGTTTTAGTAGGTTGATAGTATATTTTTGAAAAGAGAAAATTTGAAAGAAAAAAAAACACACATTAAAGAATGTGTGAGAAAATGGAAGCAACAGGAATAACAGCGGTATGTTGAAAAGATGTCTGATCTCCTACATCTCACGCAAACTTTAGTAAAAGGTAAAAACTCTCTTCCTTTACGACTCTCACCTCAGAGGGAGACGTCCCCGGCCCTCCACTTGAAAAATAAAGAAAAGCCCAGCTCACTTTCACTACTCCACCATTTCCACCTCTCTTTCTCTTTCTCATTTCGCTTCCTTTCCTTTCCTTTCCTTTCCTTTCGTTTCAATTCAATTCAACTCAAGAAATCAGAATCTCACGTGAAACTTCCCTCGCAATTTTCCTCCAAATTTCTCGTGATTTCAGCTGAAATCGCAACCAAAATTCAACTAATTTGAAGCTACACATGGTTACACGAGAAAGTGACTAGAAATGGTGGAGGTGTTGAAGTGAGTGAGAGAGAGACAGAGAGAAAAAAAAAAAAGAGGAAAGAAGAACGAGTGCGATGAAGCGAAAATTGGTGCAGCAAAAATCGAAAATTAGATGGAAGAGGAAGGTTTTGGCGGCGCTTTTAGTGTCGTTCTGCCTCGCGAGTTTAGCGTTGATGGAGACGCAGTACTCTCGAATCGTCTCGCTGGCTTCCTTACGACACCGTTTCGCCGTCAAGCCGAAGATCGCCTTCCTTTTCATCGCGCGGAATCGGCTTCCTCTTGATATGGTTTGGGATGCTTTTTTCAAGGTACTTAAATTCATATAATTAATAATCAGTTCCTTCTCTTTTATTTTTTTATTAATTATTCATAAATTTAATTACTCCTACTTAATATGGATGTTCTTTAACCTGCTTTACGGTGTTTCCAAGTTTAGCATATATGGATAAAGTTTGTGTTCTTTGTTTCGTTTTGTTTTTGTGCATTTATTAATTACTTAATTAGATAAATATATTACAGATTTGAAAATGGAGAAACTATTACGCCTCTTTCGAATTATGATCTTAATCATCATAATCATCAAGTGTTAATACTTTTTCTTATAAGTTTTTTTTTTTGAAATTTTTGTTTATTTGTTTTAAATATTTATTTTGCAGGGAGAAGAGAACAGATTTTCAATTTATGTTCACTCTAGGCCTGGCTTTTTGTTCAACAAGGCAACAACAAGATCCACTTATTTTTTGAATCGACAAGTTAATGATAGTATACAGGTTAAATTTCTACCATGGAATCTTATTTTAAAACTATAATCTCTTTAGAAATTTGAACATGTTTTGATTGTCAAAGCTGATTCATGCTTCATTTTGGTGTTTATTTGTGATGTAAATGTTAAAATAAACTGATAGTGATCGAGTGTGCTTATTTTATTTGTTGTTATGGCAATTGTACATGACATATCAAATCATGATTTACGAGTGGTACAATTGACATGTTGAGAAAGGATTATGCAATAAAATTTCCTTGTAAATCACTGTATGAGACCTCAAACTCTTTGGAAACACTACAGGCTGTCACCAAAGCCACAAACAAACCGTCGTGGTGCCGCCTTAAGGTCACTGTTGTTACACGGACTTGTGTGTGTACCTGCATGTGCACACATATTTGCCGTGAAAGGAAGATAACTATACCATTTGCCATATGAAATTATCAACTTGTTTACTATCCTTGATTACTTGGAGTTGTTTTCCAATTGCCAATGAATCTCAACCTTTAGGCTTTTAAGACTTAAGGTTAGTTAAGCCTGAAGATCTGAGGATAGAATATTTCATAATAAAAAAAAACGTCGGGAGGAAAAAGTAGAATCATTTTACATGTTAACATTAAGATGGGGTTGTCATACTGACAAGTTTGTTGGCGTATGTTGTGTATATATCTGAAATTATTATAAAGCCATTTGTTTGAAATAAATTTATGCATCCAATCATAATCGGTAGCCTAATGCTTATGAAAAACTGATGATAGAATGTGACCTCTAAATTACTGTTATTGTTGATATGAAAAGATTTAGTCCATGAGTTCTATTTCAGGTAGATTGGGGAGAAGCAAGCATGATTGAGGCTGAGCGTGTATTGCTTAGACATGCATTGACAAATCCTTTCAATGAACGCTTTGTTTTTGTCTCAGATAGGTGAGGATTGATTTGTATGATTATTATCCAGTTAAAGTGTTTCTTTGTTTTTTTGTAATTATTTTCAGTTTTGAAGTTAAGAGGACACTACTTTTTTGAAACTTTGTTATCTAACAATACTTCAGTTACTTGATTTTTTCTCAGCTGTATACCGCTTTACAACTTCAGTTACACGTATGACTATATAATGTCAACATCAACTAGTTTTGTTGACAGGTTAGTAGGCCTTGGAATTTTATTTTTGTATATGATTTTCTTGTTTATCCATTTGTTATACAAATTGGTAACTAAATTTTGGAGTCCTCAAATGGTTCTTGAAAGAGCTTAGTTTTGTGTCTCCCATAGAGAGAAATGATGATTAGCTATTAATTTTTGGCTGCATGTTTATTTCTTACGTATATTTGCCCTGCATATTTGAAAGCTGTTGTGTATTGCATTCTGATGCTTTCTCAACAAGTAATAAAATTTGAGACCATATTCTTGATCAAGAAAGTAAATCTTCTTATGTCATTCCACCTATAATATGTATTTTCTGACCCCAAATAGTTTTCTTGATGAAGACCTTGCGTGGGGAATAGATACTAAACTGAAAATGAGTTTGAATCCTTAAGTCTGACCAGCTTTTAAATGCCAGTATTATTGTCCAACAGTTCTTCTGTTTCCTGTTAACATAAACTGAAATCAACCGGTTAATAACTTTTATATAAACTTCTATGCTGCCTTCATAGTTCTTGTAGTATTTTGCCATACGCCAACCTTTAGCTTAAATTGATTTTAGGATTGTCTTTCTCTGAATGTTCAAATGGTTTGTGAGCAGCTTTGCTGATACGAAAGAGGGTCGCTACAACCCAAAAATGGATCCTATTATTCCTGTTTACAACTGGAGGAAAGGTTCTCAGGTAACAGTTAGAGTTATGTGATTAACATCTTCCTGATGTTTCAATCTATATTAAAGGAAAATGTAAAATAATATGAATAGTTTGAATGTTAGCTGCAAGAATTTTGTGGTGGATTGACTATATTCATCTTATGATTTGCTCATCCTGCAGTGGGCTGTGCTAACAAGAAAGCATGCAGAGGTTGTTATAAATGACACTACAGTCTTTCCCATGTTTCAAGAACACTGCAAGGCAAGTTGTCATGTGTTTATGGATGCTGGCCTTTTTATAATTTTTAAGAAGCTCGTGGTCTTTGTAGCCACAAAATGATTTCAAGCTAACATTAGTGCTTACACAATGAATATTACAAAATGGATGGTTATATTGACTCCATTGGAAACTTAGCATAGTAAATCATTTTTCCTTTTCTGAAATATACTTGGGCCAATGTTTTCACAATGTAATCAAGCTAATTATTTTCTGAGAAGTTTTCTCAGTTGTTAAGGATCTGCTATTTTCTCATACTTTACCTGATCAATATTATGCAGAGGAGATCATTGCCAGAGTTTTGGCGAGATCACCCCTTCGTAAGTATGATTATAGCATATTGCTATATATCTTCATTACTATTTCAAGTGCAATTTGAAAAAAGTTTCTTGATACTTCTAAGAGGTTTAATAGTTGTAATTTTTATCATGTGCAGCCAGCTGATCCAGCGAAGGAGCATAATTGTATACCAGATGAACATTATGTTCAGACATTACTTGCTGTAAGAATTTATTTGAACCCCTCCCCTCACCCCCTCTATCTCAAAGTTTGCAATTGCTGGTTCTACTGTGCATGAAACTTTGCAGCTGATTTCTTTTAGAACAAATCAATATGTTGTTCAAAAAACTGCATATGTAAACTATATTTTGGTTCTCATATATAGAAGCAGCCTCTAAAAGAAAGTTAAATTTTGCCAATTTCCATCCTTTTTGGTGCAGCAAGTATTTCAATTTTCAAGTTTGTACATGAAACTTCTTGAAAGGCATTGAATTAAAGTGTTAACGATACTGCTTTTGTTATTCCTTCTTTTTGTAAAATTATTTATCTCTTTGTAATACCCTTCTCTTTCCAAACATTCAGCAAGAAGGCTTCGAAGGAGAACTCACACGGAGATCATTAACCTATTCTGCATGGGATCTGTCAGCATCCAAAGATCGTGAACGACGTGGATGGCATCCAGTGACTTATAAGTTTTCTGATGCCACTCCTGAGCTTATTAAATCTATAAAGGTAGCTTTGCCATTCCATTGATATCCACTTCTCGACATTCCTTTCGAACCTAAAACCGCACACAAAATGATATTTAGTAGACATTTAATCCTTGCAATTTGAATTCAACATATGCATTGGAGACTAATTTGAAGAAAAGCTAATCAATTTTATTAAAATTGAAGTGTAAATTATTGTATTCCATAAAGTGATGGAGGCACAAAGTAAAAGAAATTTAATGACTCATGCAGGATATTGACAATATCCATTATGAGACTGAAAACCGAAGAGAATGGTGTAGCAGCGAGGGGAAGCCATCCCCGTGCTTCCTTTTTGCGAGAAAGTTCACCAGGCCCGCTGCTCTTCACCTTCTTAATCAGGTAAGTTTCAATTTTACACAAGTATCATCGATGTTGAAAGATGCTAAAAAAAACCAAGCATTTCTAGGGGCAGCCATATCTTGATATCTTTCCCATGGATGCCCATTCTGCGTTTTTGCATGCCTCTTAGAAGTAGCATTCGCTTATATGGTTCCTATTTTTCTGTTGGACAGTCAGTCCTGGGAGCTCGCCGTGGACCAAAAAATGAACCGTAACCATGCAAGGTACTTTCTATAGTAAATCTAAGGTTAGGTAGCATTTGTTAGTCTTAACATGTTGTATTTGTGATTAAAAAATAATAATAATGGAGAGAGCTGTAAATTAGAGGGGGAAATGAAATCAAAAGGGAGTTGTTGTATAATAAAAACATAAATTTTTTTAGAAAAAAAATACAGATAAGAAAACCAAAAAATATCATCGTATTATAGTTGCTTTATTATTTACTATTAGGACGGCCCTAGTTATTCTCTAAATTTGAGAATTACCATTCTTTAAACGAGAAGAATTTTTTAAGGCTACAATATTGTAGAGGTCGGTTATGGGGATGGAGGCTTTACCATCAGCCCATCAGAAAACTCGAATTATTGGGTCACAGAGTGAGGGGAAGGTTAAGTTTGGGATTAGTATCGAGGATTCCCAATCTTAACAACTTTGTTACACAATCTGCTGCGGCCCATCAATTGGAGGAGAATTTTAATTTTGTAATTAGCTAATATTAAAGATGTACGATTATTTTACTAGGATCCAAGCATGCATGACATGTGAACTAACAAATTATTAGAACTCTATAAACGGTCGATTTGGTCCGAAAAGGTTGAAAATCGAGGGAATATCTGAATAAATCAAAAATCAATCAAATACGGTTGGTTTGATCGATGCCCCGTCAAAATTGAAATTTTAATAACATTTTAAAATTTTATAAAATTAAAACATCTAGATTCTATCATATATATAAATAAAATTTAACATTTAACATGGTACGAATAATATCTAATTAACACTTAACATCTAACACTGTATAATCCATACCAACTTAAAACAAAATGAATTTAAGTGAACACTCAAGGAACGTTCTCAAAGAAAGAGAAAGACATATGATTGAGTTAATTATTATTAAAAATAAGTATTCGATGGATTAGATTAAAAGTTTTAAATATTAAAAATCAATCAAATAAATAAAACTAACAAAATTTTAATTATCAAATTGACCGTTGATAGAATTGATCGAGCTCAATTAACTTCAATTGATTTATTCAGATGGAACCCATTTTGCTCAACCCTGAATTGTAACAATTTATACCGAAATCTCTCAACATTCAGAAAATGTTAGAAGGTGAAGAGGAACTCAAAAAGTCGAACCTGAATTTAACATGTAATAAGTTAAATGGTGGGGAGTTGGAAGTGTCGCGGGTCTGATATTAGTGATGTAATGAGTGTGGTTCCCATGAATTGCTCCTCTAGGGCGGTGAACAGTTAAAAATAGCTTCGAGAAAATAATTATATATTCTTGATTTACTCATTTAACAGACACAAACCCCTTATTCAATAAGATTGGACGCGTATAGCGCAAAACATCAACACGTCACTTGATTTTATTAATTTTAAAGATTTAAAGACCAATCGTCTTTCCTGGATTCACCGGCACCCAGCAGAAACAATCTTATCCTTTGTAATTAAAGGCTCTCATGAATTGCACTCCGCCATGTGCTTCCCCCCTACCCGACCTGAAAAGAAGAAGAAGCACATGGCATTCGGCCCCCATGCCCATGTCCCTACAAGGCAACCTTTGACCATGGTGCTCATTCCACTTCTTAAAGCTAACTTGTCATAAAATTATCAATTAAATTTTGATTTTAATCTATTTTTTTAAAGCTTATTCACATCATAAAAGAATTAATTTTTCAAATCACATAAATTCTTATAAATACTATAAAAGTTTCGTAATTTAAATAATTTTATCTTCACCAATTGCACACAATATACACTGTGATGTTTTTATAATGATAGATAGTTTTTTGATATAATATTTTTAAAAGTTTATAAATTATTTTTAAAAAATTAAATAAAAATGTATTTGATCAATTTTTTTATTTTAAATTAAAAAAGTTTTATAACAATTTATCTTTAGTTAAAATGTTACTTGTTATTTTTTATATCATATAGATAAGAAAACATCATTTGATCTTGTAATCATAATATATCAACATCTCAAATTAACACTATTCGCATAAAATAATAACTAACGTTTTGACCATTAATGATTAATTAAATATTAATAATAAGAATTTATTTGATTTAAAATAAAAATATAAAAATTTAATTAAATATAATAAAAAATAAAAATATATTTAAAATTTTTTAAATAATTTAAAATATTTTTAAAATATTATACTTAATTTTTGTAATGTTTTAACAATAGGTAGAACTTTCGTTAGAATCAATTGGAACCTTATCTCTTGGATCTTTTTCTATAAATTATATTCACTAAAGAATTCTAATCCAGGAGGTAGTTAGCAGCATTCGCTTTTAGCAAAGGAAAGAGGTTTAGGTAACGGTAGTAATGACCTGCTGATCCAAAATGTCTGTGCCAACACCTTATTGGGCCTTTGGAAAAGTGAATTACTGAATACCGCAGAATTGATTGCCCACCATTTTTAGCGTGTTCCAAGCGCACCCAAGCCAACGGTGACGTACTCACCGACCGCGCATTGTCTAATTAAGGGTAGGTTTCCTAACATCAAGCAAATACTAATTACTCCCCTTTTTTTAACAAAAGGAAAAAAAATAATTATTATTTATTTCCTTAACTCGATATGTTGTAACAAACCTTGGAATTTGGCTTCATTAGTCAAAACAAGCATCAAGCATGCAAATACTGTTTATTAGTTGGATTAATTTTTTATTTATTTTTTGCTGATTTTTCAATTCTTAATTCAAAACCATGGGTTTAAAGCTTTTAACAAAAATAACAGGTCAAGACACTTTAACTTTAAGCTATCTATTCAATTTCAAAATATTATCTAGAAAAGCATATTGCACTAAAACAAAAGATAACAAAATTGATAATTTTATATAGGACATGATAATACAATATAAATAATTATATTTCGTGTATTAATGTGGTTAAGATAAAAATAATTTATATTTTAATTATATCAAAATTACTTATTTTTTTAAGATTTATTTAAATATGAATAATTAGTCATATTAAAAAAACATAACAAACAAAAATTAATTGATAAATTATTTTCTTGACCCCCCAAAAAAAAAAGAACTCACATGCCATTGTCATAACTTTGTCAAAATTAAGAGAATAATCCGTTTTCTAGATAATCAAAATTTCCTCCAAGCACCGTTGGGACCTGGGGGGACTTGTAAGAAATTGGCGTTTCTTCCATGCTTGTGCTGGACCCACTAGCGCGTTCTCCACCACTCCATTATCCTATCATTGGGTACCACGTGGGCTGTATAACTGACACGTTAACGTAGTTCGTACGTTGAAGGATACTATTGGCTACACTGGTCGCTGAACAATTTGGTCGTTGGAGCTACCTGTCAAGTTTCTGATTGAACCGTTTCCAACCTCCGAGTACGACGATGCGGGTCTCCAACACAGATTTCTTGCCTCAGAAGTATTCCAAGTGGCGCACTCCTGAGCTTCCACGTAACCTTATCTGTTCTTAATAAAATTCGGGCTGTCGGTGGAGGATTTTATTTCTTTTACTGCCATGCTTACACGTGGCAAATGTCGGATCCAGTTGGTACAATTACCTTTTGCTAATGATAACATATTTACTGAGATTTTTTATTTGAAATTTAATGTAATTTTAATTTAAGAAATAATTTTTTTTTGTTTTATTATACCTTCGAAGAAGGCCGTGGAAAAGGAAAAAGAAAAAGTGCAGAGCACAACTTGGCAAAGGGTTAGAGGCAGAAATTAAAGAAGGCCCACAATCCTTGCAGGCCCACTAAGGGCCCACACGACTTTGAATCAGAACAATGTTCCTTTAATATTCCATCTCCACACCTAAATTTTCGAGTCCATTTATTTAACAAAATAATAATAATAATAATAATACAAGTGGATTTAAGAGTTTTAAAGGTCATTCAACAATTTTTTTAATAATAAATTAACTCTTAACCATTTACTTATTATTTTTTATCCTCACATCATGTAAATCTAAGATTTTCATTAACATCATAAAAACGATTTAGTCATGACGTAATTATAAATGTTATACCAGCAATTATTTGTAAGAATACTTTTCTTTCAAAACTTAATTTATTTTCAAAAAAGAAAATTTTGAATTTTTTAATTGAATCGAACAATATATAGTCACTTCTCCGATCACCTTTCTTACACGGAAAAATTATATCACCATTAAAAAGAAGTAGTAGTTGTCATTTTTGTCACACATACAATATTCTTGAATTTTGTACAAAAAAGGGGGGAAATTAACTTTATTCCTTATTCTTTGTTACATGTTTTGTTCTCTCTGGTTCCTTTGCTGTGATGGAACCAAACATTTTCACTACATTGAATGTCAAATTCTCATTGGTTTTGTTCTTGTCTTTTTTTTTTTTAATTTTTTCATTTTATGTTGGACATGCTTTGGGTTTGAAAGGGAGGTGATGAATACATATGGAGTTCTAATTTGTTGGGGAATGTTAAAGGAGAAAATAAAGGTGTTAGCTTCAAAGAGAGTACAAAGAATCTATTGGAAGAGACAAGAGGTTCACAATTTTTCTAAAAGAAATGATAGAAAAAAGAGAAGCCCAATCTTACAGTTCTTTGGTATATTCTGAATTCATCACCAGAATTAAGAACTTGAAAATAAATAAATTAACATAACTTAAAAAAAGAAGCAAAGAAATAAAAAATGCAATGGACCTATTTAGATTTCGATCGAATTTTAACTTTTTTTAATTACAAAAGAAGAATTCGAATATCAACCTAATATTTATGTGCAAATTTTAATTATTTTTATATAATTTAACATCTGGTGTCTGATTAATTTAATAATCTCAATTAATATAACTTTTTGGATTGTAGATGAACTTTCATTAAATATATTTAAATGTTCTTTAATTTCTCTTTATAAAGGTAAGCTTAACTGACTTTGACCTACACTAATTACACCCAATTAAATGCTCTTTCTATGGTTTATAGAATCGATTTTCTTTCCTTTAGCAATTATCCTATGGAATTAATGAGGCAAAGTCCAAGATTTTCCTAAGAAAATTAAAATTTTTAATGATTTTGGAGAAGTATCAGGAAAAAGGAACAAGTTTCCTTTACAGAAAAGCTAAGGAATTTCTTTTTGGAGGAAGACCCTAGAAGCTTGTACTAATTGAAATTAAACTCCCCTTTGAAAGGGCACATACAACATAGGTTTATCCTTTGGGGAAATCATAATTGTAAGACTGATTCCCTACCCATGTCTCCATCCTTCATTTATAATGAAAATTCATCAATTTGGTTTCATAAAATTTAGGTAGTGTTTGGTATTTTACGATGTAATATAATTATAAGTAATGTAATTGTAAAGAAAATAACATTATAATGTTTGATATATAAACAAAATAATGATTAAACCAAAGAAAAGTAAGAATTTTGTATATCAAAATTGATAATTCATCGGACAATTGATTTGTTGTTATTAAAGGACTATGGAATATATATGAAATATTTAGCAAATATCTGGTCTATATATAATATCAGTCAACTATGATATTAGCTAAAGAAAATATTATTCCTCCCATTATTTTTATTTCAAAACTGTTATCTCATTTGATATGGTAATAATTTTTCCTTGTAATATTTTATTTATGAATTAGTTGATTTATTATGAATTTATAGATCTCACTTATTTAAATAATTGCATGTTATGTTAGAGAATACAAATAATTGAAACAAAAGTGAAGGGACAAGTAACATGACTCATTTATTAAATCTGCAAAATTTATTTTTTATGCAAAATTGTAATTAAATTTTTAATATGTCAAAATAATATTCTATATTGTACCTAACTCAAAAATTCCATACATGCTTCTGTTTACTTTTTGAAAAATAATTTTTGGTTTCCAAAAAATTAATTATCATTTTAATATAGTTTGTTATATTTTCTCATCCAAAACGTTTATAATGTAAATAGTATTATAATTTTAAATTTCTAGAAATTGGTTTAACTATTGATGAATATAATGTTGTTCATTGAATAAGTTAACTATACCTTATATAAGTTAGTTTATCTATTGTTATTTTTGTATGATATCGAAATATTATTAATCTTTAACTATTATATATCGTTATTCTAATATTTTAAATAAAATGATAATAACCCAACTATTAATGTTTATTTCTTCAAATATTGCTTTTACCATATATGATATACCCCAAGGCTTTTTTTTTTCTTTATTTTCTTTTGGAGTGGCAAAGAAATAATACTAGATAAAAGTCTAGGGAAATATATCCGCGAATATCCAACCTAATTATATATAGAGAGTCAACTAAGATTGCGACTAATTTAATGGGGTTGAAGATTGTTTTTTTAATGAAAAATAAAACATTGTTGATAATATGTGTCCCCATTTCCAACTAGTCATACCAAGATCTAGCCTATAGGGAGTCATAACTTTACATTTGTCCAATTTTTGACTCTCTCAAATCTTGCACATGACAGATGACTCTATTTAACAAACCAATTTCCATGGAAAAGAGATTTTTGGATAATCTTTTGCTTTGTATGCTATGACCCACTAGATTAAATGAAAGACAAATTCCAAACCCTTACCTTTTTCTAATATTTGTTTTTTTATTGCCTTTTTCAGCCAAGGAAACCCCCACCTCATCTTCCCTTCCTGGGTTGGGGGAGGTGGGGAGCTAAGCCTATATATTTGGACACTTGCCATCTTCTTTGAGCAACAAATTAGCAAGCAAAGTTAAAGCTCTCATTAAAGCACAGAATCAAAGCAAACTGATTTACTGATTCTATCTCAATTCTTTCCTCTATAAAAACAACCCTTCATTCTTCTCTTTCTGTACTCTTCTTTTCTCTTAGCAAAGCAGGAACCTGTTGTTTTTGATTTTTTATTATTATGGCTCCAAGCTTGGGCAAGGCTAGCTCTGGTGTTTCAGGCCTTGTTGATAGCCATCACCAGTGTCCATTCGGCCTGGAAGGCTCAAACTTCATTGCCAATGGCCATGTTTTTCTCTCTGATGTCCCTGATAACATCACTGTAACTCCTTCCCACTATGGATCCTTCTCCACCGACAAATCAATATCCACCGTGGGATCCTTTGTAGGATTTGACGCCGTTGAATCCGCCAGCCGCCATGTTCTTCCCATCGGCAAGCTCAAGAACATCAAGTTCATGAGCATTTTCAGGTTCAAGGTCTGGTGGACTACTCATTGGGTCGGTTCCAATGGGGGAGACCTTGAAAACGAAACTCAGATGGTTATTCTTGATAAATCAGACTCTGGCAGGCCCTACGTTCTCCTCCTTCCTCTCCTCGAAGGTCCTTTCAGGGCCTCCCTTCAGCCTGGAACCGACGACAACGTTGACATCTGCGTCGAAAGTGGGTCCACCAAGGTCACATCCGCCGGATTCCGGAGTGTTCTTTACGTGCATGCCGGTGAAGATCCCTTCAACTTGGTCAAAGAAGCCATGAAAGTGATCAGGGTTCATCTGGGAACCTTCAAGCTTTTAGAAGAAAAAACCCCACCAGGCATCGTGGACAAATTTGGGTGGTGCACGTGGGATGCATTTTATCTTACCGTGCACCCTCAAGGCGTTTGGGAAGGCGTCAAGGGTCTCGTTGATGGTGGGTGCCCACCTGGGCTCGTGTTGATCGACGATGGGTGGCAATCCATCAGTCATGATGAGGACCCAATCACCAAAGAAGGCATGAATTGCGCTGTGGCTGGTGAGCAAATGCCGTGCAGGTTACTGAAGTTCCAAGAGAACTACAAGTTCAGGGACTACGTAAGTCCTAACACGTCGGGCACTGGTGCACCTAATAAGGGCATGGGTGCCTTTATCAAGGACCTTAAGGAGGAATTCAACACTGTAGACTTTGTTTACGTCTGGCATGCCCTCTGCGGATATTGGGGTGGTTTAAGGCCTAACGTCCCCGGATTACCGGAAACCAAGGTGATACAACCGGAATTGTCCCCTGGATTGAAGAAAACAATGGAGGATCTCGCCGTTGATAAGATCGTCAGCACTGGTGTAGGGTTGGTGCCGCCGGAGATCGCTGATCAACTTTATGAAGGAATTCATTCTCACCTTGAAAAGGTTGGAATTGATGGAGTCAAGGTGGACGTTATCCACGTAAGTTAATAATCCTAAATTCTTTTTTAATTATTTTTTCATTTTAAAGTCCATTTAATTTTTAAAATTTTATGACAATAAAAAATGCCAAGTGTTCCGTGACAGGACCAAATCTCAGTCTTTTACTGTTACTTTGACTGGCTTTAAAATAAAGACAAAAAGTTCTGTTGGTTCTGTTACAGTTTGGTCGGCACGAAACTGCTGAGTGTGCGTCTATTTTTTAGTTTCACACGTTATGTTCCTGTTGTTCCTCAACAAGTCTTGGTCATCCTCATAAATAAATTCTGACCATTGAATAATCTGATTTAAGCCCAGACTAATCTTTTAATTAATATTATGATTTCCAACAGCTGCTGGAGATGTTGTGTGAGAACTATGGTGGAAGAGTCGAGCTTGCAAAGGCTTATTACAGGGCCCTAACAGACTCTGTGAGGAAGCATTTCAAAGGCAATGGTGTTATTGCTAGTATGGAACACTGCAACGATTTCATGTTCCTAGGAACAGAAACCATCTGCCTTGGTCGTGTCGGTAAGTAATTGCTTTTTGTATTGGAAGAATACTTTTGCATGATGATAAGTATTGTAGCTTGGGCCTAACTGATTGTATGTATGTATGTATGTTTCTTTGTAGGTGATGATTTTTGGTGCACTGATCCATCTGGTGACCCCAACGGCACATTCTGGCTCCAAGGCTGTCACATGGTGCACTGTGCCTACAACAGTTTATGGATGGGCAACTTTATCCACCCTGATTGGGACATGTTCCAGTCTACTCACCCTTGTGCTGAGTTCCATGCTGCCTCCAGGGCAATTTCCGGTGGCCCAATTTATGTTAGTGACACTGTTGGGAAGCACAACTTCCCCTTGCTCAAGCGACTAGTGTTGCCAGACGGGTCCATCCTCCGGTGCGAGTACTATGCACTACCAACCAGGGATTGCCTCTTTGAGGACCCTCTCCATGATGGCAAGACCATGCTCAAAATCTGGAACTTGAACAAGGTTAGTTTGTCATGTTGGATTATATGTATTATTATTTCCCGAATCATATTGTTTTGCTTTCATCAGAGTGATTGACAATTTAGTCCTGGATGTAACAGTACACCGGTGTGATTGGGGCATTCAACTGTCAAGGAGGTGGATGGTGCCGTGAAACCAGACGCAACCAATGTGCCTCTCAGTTTTCCAACACGGTCACTGCCAAGACCAATCCCAAGGATATTGAGTGGAAGAGTGGCAAGAATCCGATTTCCATTGCAGCTGTACAAGTTTTTGCTCTGTACTTGTCTCAGTCCAAGAAGCTGGTCCTCTCCAAACCAGCTGAAAGCATTGAAATTTCCCTGGAGCCATTCAATTTCGAGCTGATAACTGTTTCTCCAGTTGCTGTCTTGGCTGGAAAATCAGTCCACTTTGCTCCTATTGGGCTCGTCAACATGCTCAACGCTGGTGGTGCCATCCAGTCATTAGCCTACGATGAATTCGAGAGCTCAGTGGAAATCGGAGTGAAGGGAGCTGGTGAAATGAGAGTCTTTGCATCAGACAAACCAAGAGCGTGCAAGATTGATGGAAAAGATGTTGGTTTTGAGTATGAAGGACACATGGTCATTGTTCAAGTTCCATGGTCTAGTCCTTCAGGTTTATCTACAATAGAGTATTTGTTCTAATTTTTAAGCTAGGTCTATCACAAGAAAGTCTCTGAGTTCTTGACATTACAAGAAGCTTAATGGCTTATTTCCAACCAAAATCACTGGAAACGTAACTATGTGAATTTAAGTTAATGAAGTTAATTACTAGTACTTCTCTCTACTTTTATGTTCTTCAGCAAATCATTACTCTGCACAGCCTGCACAACAATTGAAAGGATAAACAAAAATTTCTGATCCAGGGAGAAATTAAAAGAACTGAAACTGAACATATTGCTAACCTGATTAGTGACCTGAGATATGGTCCTTTGTGATACAAGCAGTAAAGGAAAGGATACTGAACATTTTGCTAGACTGATTAGCTTCCTGACAGAAGGGTCTGGTTTCTACCAGCAATCTTTTAGACATTTCCAGTGTCTGTAAGGCCACTGTTTTGAAGAATTGCAATGGACAACAGAGAAGTTCATGACCCAAACCAGCAATCTTTTTCCTTTTCTTCCACAGAAAATATGGGCCTTGAACTCAGGAATCGGATACTTACTATAGTATGGGAACTGTCATCAAGCCACAACACAAGTTCAGTGGAGATGCTTTGTTCCTTAAGGCCTTGAGGAAGCTTTGCCCACAAAATTCTACTTGGACTGGAGCAGAATAGTGTAGTTCCATAACTGCAGATTCTTACATGGGCCTAAAAGTAGATTCAAAGTTGCCCAAGCTCCAGCAGTTGTTTACCAAGTTTATCAATGGAATTTCCTCTTCTTTTGGGCTGACATATCTGTGCTTACTACTTATTTATTTATTGCAATTATTTAGATTCTGAAATTAAAAAAAGAAGCTCAACCATGTACAGAAGATATTAATTAAAACAACAGGAATACTTGAACAACTGTTTTTTATTATTATTATAATTATATTAATTATAAATAAAAAGAATTTACTTTCCAAAAAAAAAAAAAAGAATTTCGAGAAAGGAATACTTAGAACAAGTTTTGGAGATATGGAAAGCCATTTGATCAATAATTGTTTTTTTAATAAATATGTCACACAGGAATAATGATTTTCCATAATTAGAAAGCGAAAAAACATTTGAATATTAATCAAGAAATATGTGTACAAGCACTAAACTCATTAAAACCGAGGCTGAGTTGCAGGGGCTGTGCTGGTCTGGTCTGGTCTGGGTGTTAATCTAGTTGGAAAAACCAATTGGAGTTGTCGTGTTGGAAAGAGACGAAGAATCCATCATCTCTTCCGGAGCAAAGATAATGATAATGCTGTTAAATTCAATCAAACATGCAGCAAAATCCAGTCCAATTCTCCTGCTGAAAAATGGTAATCGTAATCGTGATTCTTACTCTTACTCTTGCTTGATCCTCTCCCCATCTCGCTCTCCCAACAACTCCTCACCACCCAATCATCTCAACCTGAGCGCCGCCGACGTGGTAGCATCCTTCAAGGACTGGTTCAAGGCCCGGAACACAGCTCTCCTCGACCGCATCTTCACCATCCTAAACTCCCAAGGCCAAGCCGCATTGGACGATGCATCGTCCTGGCGTGCCGCTGACCTTGCTCTGTCCCACCTCAACCTCCGTCTCTCCGAGACCTTTGTCCTCCAGGTCCTCTCCTACGGCCGCTCCTCCTCGCAAGATGTTCTCTCCTGCCTCAAGTTCTTCGACTGGGCGGGCCGCCAGCCTGGGTTTCACCACACCCGAGCCACCTTCCATTCCATCTTCAAGATTCTGGCGAAAGCGAAGCTCATGTCTTTGACGCTTGAGTTCTTGCAGGAGTATATGGCCCATAGGTACATTCACAAGGTCAGGTTCCACGACACTTTGGTCATGGGTTATGCCATTGCAGGGAAACCAGAGATGGCACTCCAGCTGTTCGGCAGAATGCGGTTCCAGGGTCTTGACTTGGATGACTTCGCCTACCACGTGCTTTTGAATGCTCTTGTAGAGGAGAGTTGCTTTGACGCCGTTGACATGATTGCTAAGCAGATTTCTATGAGGGGTTTGGAGAATGACATGACCCACTCCATCATGCTCAAATTCTGGTGCAAGCAGAATAAGTTGGATGAGGCGGAGGCCTACTTGCGCCGCTTGGTGGAGGGTGGGAACCACGTTGTTGGGCATGGCCTCAGTGTGATTGTGGATGCGCTTTGCAAGTGTAAGAAGTTCAAGCATGCCTTCACCTTGCTGGAGGAGTTTAGGGAGCTGAATGTGCCAATGGAGCAAGCTTATGGGATGTGGCTTAGAAATCTTGTGCAATATGGGAGGTTAAATGGGGCTTTGGAGTTTCTCAAGGGCAAGAAATCATTAGACGGATATGTTCCCGACGTGTTTCGATACAATTTTTTGGTGTTAAGACTATTAAGGGAGAACCGCCTCGAGGATGTTTGTGATTTGTTAATTGAAATGGAGGAAGATGGTATTTCGCCTGATAAGATCACCATGAATGCTGTTTTATGTTTCCTTTGTAAGGCTGGGATGGTGGATGTTGCCATTGAGTTGTATAACTCCAGGTCAGAATTTGGACTCTCTCTTAATGGCATGGCTTATAACTATTTGATCAATGTCTTATGTGGAAATGGGGGTATTGATGAAGCTTACCATGTGTTAAGAAATTCAATTGATGAAGGTTATTTCCCTGGTAAAAAGACCTTCGCTATTCTTGCGGATGCCTTGTGCAGGGAGGGAAAACTTGACAAGATGAAGGAGCTGGTGGTTTTTGCCCTAGAGCGAAATGTTATGCCCAGCAATTCTCTATATGACAAGTTTATTGAAGCTCTGTGTAAAGCAAAGAGGGTTGAAGATGGATATTTAATACATGGTGAACTAAGTAGAATAAACAAAGATATGGCAAGGAGTACTTACTTTCACTTGATTCAGGGTTTTAACAAGTCAAATAGGGGAGATATTGCTGCAAGATTACTACTTGAAATGCAGGAGAAGGGCCATAGAGTAACTAGAAAATCGATTAGAACTGTTATCTGTTGCCTGTGTGATATGCAAAGTCCCGAAAACCAGTTCTTCAAATTGCTGGAAATCCAATTGTCTCGTTTTGAACCTAGCTCTCATATTTATGACTTCTTCATTGATGGAGCTGGTCATGCCAAAAAGCCTGAATTAGCTAGAGAAGTATTTGAGATGATGTTGAGAAGTGGGATTAAGCCCACTCTGAGTTCTGACATTCTTATGTTGCATAGTTACCTAAAGAATGATAGAATTTCTGATGCTCTAAATTTCTTTAATGATGTACGCCAGAGAAGAAGCATAGGCAGAAGACTATATAGTACCATGGTTGTTGGTCTTTGCAAAGCCAACAGGGCAGATTATGCATTGAAATTCATGGAAGAAATGAGGGCTAATAATGTATTTCCAAGTATGGAATGTTATGAGTATCTTATACAGCTGCTGTGCGCAAAGAAATGCTATGATTTGGTTGTAGGGCTTGTTAATGAGTTGGAGAAAACTAGGGGTCATATTACATCTTTTATTGGTAATGTACTTTTGTTACATTCTTTTAGGACTAAAGATCTGTATAGGGCTTGGATTCAATTGATAGGTGTGCAAGATGAGACGTCAGATGTTTCGTTGCTTGGGCAACTCATTGGAGCATTTTCTGGTTGTATTGAAGTGAGCCAAGAGGTTGAGAGGTTGGAAGAAATGATTGAAGTGTGTTTCCCACTTGACATCTACACATACAATTTGCTATTGAGGAAACTAAGTGTAAGCCATGTGGACCATACTTCGGAGTTGTATGACTGGATATGCCAGAAGGGGTACGAGCCGAATCGGTGGACCTACGACATCATAGTACATAGTCTCCTCAGAAAAGGGAGGAGGGATGAGGCCAGCAGATGGGTGGAGGAGATGTTTAGAAAAGGGTTTGATCTAACGGAGAATACCAAACTGTTAATCTAACAGTTTCTTTTTGGTAAAACTACAATCTAGGTATTCAATAGCAGTTAAAACATTCAGAATGTCTTTGTGAATCTATAGAGAGATGGACATGTTGGAGGCCTGATTTATGTGGAATCAATAGTCATTTCTTTTTTGTATAATGCTGTCTTGGCAATCAATAGTCATTTCTTTTTTATGTAATGCTGCATTGACTATGGGTGAACTTGGTCTTCTGTTTATACCATGAATGTTTTGCCTTCTAATCAAACCAATTGAACTGTATTCTGTTCAAAATGGCCTTCGATTGGAATGCTACAGAGGCTACTTCTCTTTTTCCTTTGAGTGAAGTGATGAATGATCTTTATGAGCCCAAATAGGCCCAGCTCCAACAGAGAGTAGTACAAATGTTTGGATCATGCCGTTGCCATGGGGGCAGAATTAATTCATCCATTAAAAAACCCGAACAAGCTTATTCTTCTCTCCAAATCCATTTCTGGAACCCCAAATTTTCTACTCATCCCATTTCCAACAAAAGCTTTAAAGAAGCAAAAATAAGAAAAAATAAAAAAAAATAGAGAAGCCAAATTCCATCGATGAATACATCTCAGTTCATGGACAAGCAGATAATGGACTTAACATCTTCTTCTTCTTCTTCACCTCCCCAAAATACCAACAAAGATTTCATTGATCTGATGAATCACCCTCAAGACGAAGATAATCACAACCAAGGCTCCGGGATTAGTAACAAGGAAGGTATCTTTCCCAGTTATGATTTCCAGCCGATCCGACCCGTTTCGACGAGCCTTGATGCCGCTGCAGTTAATAATAACCCCAGGTCTTGGAGTTCGGGTGATTCTAAAACCAAGGTAAACCGATTAACCCCCATTCTTTTTGTTGATTAAAATTTGTGGGTTTTTCTGGGCATTTGATTTTTGGGGTTTCTTTTATGTGGTTGTATTTTGATCAGTGAGTTTTGTCGATTTGAACTTCATTTCTTGGTAGTTCTTTAGATTCCTTTTTTCTAGAATTGCTTGGGATATTTGGGATTAGTTTTTCAGGGTTTATTCAATCAATTTAGTTTGATTAGTAATTTTGTGGTTCTTGTGTGGATTTTTGAGATTATATGTGCTTGTGGTCTTTTAATGCATTGCAGTTTGATTAATAAATTTTCTTCTTTTTCTTAATAGTTAAGGTATGAGATTCAGTTGGGTTTCTTCGACTGCATTACTGATTACTGTTTGCTTGAATTTTCTTTGCTCGGGACAGAACTATGGTTCTCTTGACTCCGTTGAACCTACAAAAGTCATTCTAGAAAAGGATCGAAATGCCTTTGACACATCAATAGTGGCTGAGATTGATCGAACCATGAAGAAACACACTGATAATTTGATCCACATGTTAGAAGTTGTTAGTGCGCGACTGACACAGCTGGAGAGTAGGACTCGTAACGTTGAGAATTCTGTGGATGATCTGAAGGTGTCTGTAGGAAACAATCACGGAAGCACTGAGGGAAAAATGAGACAGCTGGAGAATATTTTAAATGAGGTACTTTTCTGAAACAATCTTCTTCCCTGATATTTGTTTTTGCTATGACTGCCTTTGGTATATCAAGGTAAAAATAGATGTACATTGTGTATTTCGTGAGTTCAAGTCCTGTGGCTGTGGTAGATGATTTTAAGAGTTGAATAGAATGTTATTCTTTATGAAGATTGGTATTTTATCCTGCTTATGTTGAATTTGGAGAATTTTATCTCTCTTTGATCGATGTGTTAAGTTGTTAAGTTGTTTCTCGTCAAAGAAATGTATCATTTGATGCCAAACATTGTCAAAAACTTGGAATGATTCTTTATATAGGGAAAGTTTGATCAGTTTAGTTATAGGAACTAAGCAGAACAGGTACTATTAACGAATAGCAGTTAAATTAGTAAACTGCAGTGGAAGCCATGATGTTGAGCTGTATGAATTTGTCACAACATCCAAACACCTTTATTTGTCTCACTATGTTCTTGGTCCCACTAAATTGATATCTGATCCAATTATGTATCTCGCTTTGGCAATGTCTTTATCTGTTAGTAAAGGGAAGACATCATATCTAGTTCCCAAAGCGAACGTAGATTTGTAACCCACCTTCACTAAATCCTAGAATATGAATATTCTTTTTTTTTTTTTGAAAATTAGAATATGAATATTCTAATAGTATTTTATTCAACTGCAAAGATCTTCTATTGACTTATGATTACTTATTAGAGGAAAAAAGTTTTGGCTGATTTATAATGGCACTTAACAAACTTGCAAAGAGGAATAATGTTCTGGCCCCATGTAAAATTAAGCTGGGTACTGAAGGTCCTGATTGTATTTCATAATGGCTCACTTGCAAGAAATATTCATTGATGTGGCATGGTTGGAGGACAGAATTTTGTCATCTATACTGTTAGTAGATGGTAGGTCTAATGCTAACTTATCCATGTTTTCATATTTTGATGATTGGCTTGTGTTTATTTAATGTTTTTGATCAACCACATGCAGGTTCAAACAGGAGTGCATGTTTTAAAAGAAAAGCAAGAGATAATGGAAGCTCAGTTACACCTTGCAAAGCTGCAGGTGACCAAGGGAGATCACCCATCAGAAACTCAGAACACTGTGCATGTGGATACTGTGCAGCAAGCTGCATCTGCTCCTTTCCAATCTCACCAGCAGCTTCCTCCTGCTGCCTCTTTTCCACAGCCACTTCCTTCTGTTCCTCCTCCTCCAACTGTTGCTCCTCTGGCTCTTCCCCAGCAGGCTCTGCCACCTCCAGTCCAGCACCCAAATCAGTTCGCTCAGAGCCAAGTTCCTTCTGTCCCTCAACGAGATGCTTACTATCCACCGCCGGGCCAAACTCAAGAGGCTCCAAGTCAGCAATTCCCAGTACCACCAACTCAGCAGCCACAGCTCCCTCCTGCAGCACCACCTCATCAACCATATCAACCAGTCCCTCCACCGCAGTATTCGCAGCCACCACAATCCGTTCAACTCCAACCTTGCTTAGGCCAGCATCCTGAAGAGGCTCCTTATGTTCCTTCTCAGAGCTATCCACCAAACCTGCGCCAGCCACCCGCTCAACCACCCAGTGGCCCCCCTTCCTCCCAACAGTATTATGGGGCTCCACCTCAAATGCATGAGCCACCATCCGGTAGGCCTGGTTCAGGGTTTTCAGCTGGATATATCCTGCAATCTGGGCAAAGTGAACCGTATGCTTATGGTGGATCACCTTCACAGTATGGCAGTGGCTCCCCAATGAAAATGCAGCAGCTCCCATCTTCTCCTATGGGACAAAGTGGTGGAAGTGGTTACCCACAGCTTCCGACTGCTAGGATTTTACCACATGCATTGCCCACTGCTTCTGGGGCTGGTGGTGGATCAGGTCCTTCTGGACCTGGAAACAGGGTACCCGTTGATGATGTGATTGACAAAGTGACCAGCATGGGATTTCCTAGAGATCATGTTAGAGCAACCGTTAGAAAGTTGACGGAGAATGGCCAGTCTGTTGACCTCAATGTGGTGTTGGATAAGCTAATGAATGATAGTGAAGTCCAGCCACCCAGAGGTTGGTTCGGGCGGTAACCTGGCATCACTGATTCATGCTGATGTAAATTACTATCACTTGATTCTGGTTGAACTTGTCTGGAGCTTAGGGGCTATTTCACCCCACTTGGTTTTTCGTTTCCTCCTTTCCCTCACTTCACTCTTTCTTGCTCTTGTTTCTAAAATTTCAAATTGCTTTCTTGGCTTAACCTTGAGTTGTTTAATTTCTGGTTTGACTGTCCAGCCTTTTTTACATTTGTGTATACTTACAATAATCAGAATTAAATTGTCAAGTTCTCATTTTGTTGATATATTTTATTTTGAACTTTTGTAATGTGATACTGGCAAACGCTTCTGGCAATTTCTTTTGATCTTGCATTTAGAGGTGGCAAACAGGTAGGGTTCATGTTTTGGTCGTCTCATGCTGGTTCATGTTCGGATCGTTTTAGATTCGTATCGTATCAGAGTTCTATGTAGTTTCGACTCATTTTAGATTTTTGTAAGATTTAACCATTTCAACATGATTGTCGGGTCCATGTTGTTTCAGGTTCGAATTATTTTGAATCTGAATCATATTTGGTTTTGAGTTACTTTGAATTCGAATCATTTCAATACGGGTTTTCGGGTTAGAAGAAGAGTGAAGGAGTATACCTGCTGGGTTGTTAGATGTCTTTGAGAATGAATGAAACAATTCCATTGTGTTGACTATTAAGTAACTATTCTTGGATGGCCAAGGGGGATATCAGAAGAGGAATTAGTGAATCAGTTAAGTCTATGACTCACATGAAAATACAGACGTGGAACCTGATTTATAAAGCAAGTGATCAAAAACAAAACGACATCGTTCTTCATTTTTTTAATAATAAAGTCATAAATCAATTGTGACTTGCTCATAATTGGTGATTATTGAACAAAATCAGAGCCCAAATCGATCTACTCTCTCAATCCATACACTATTTCTCTCACATCATTAAATTGAATAAATTACCGTAAGTTAATTTTTTGATAAATACATGTATAATTACGAATTAGATTTACTGAACCGAAAAGATGAAAATTCTAAAGACCTACCAATGAAATTTAAAGTAAACAGATGGGGTCAAAATGTAAATACACAAAAAAAGGGGCGTAAAATGAAATTTCCCGTTCTCGTTTTCCTCCTCAAATTAATTTTTATTTATTATTTTTTTGGACTCTTTGGTCTCTCTCGCCTCCATCTCCTCCTCTCTCTTTTCTTTTTCTCTCAAAATTCTCGTTTGTAACTTTTTTTGTTTTCTCACAGCTTTCTTCAAACCCTCCCAAAGTGCTCCCATAAACCCCCTCCTTCCCTCTCTCTCCCTCTCTCACACACAATCTCCTTTCCCCTGCACAGCCTTCTAATCAAACTACCCCTCGATTATAACTATATTACCATCCTGCCCCACCCTGCCTCCCCTTCTCTCCGACTTATTCTTATTCTCACTGCCCGAAATACCCTCTGAAGCCTCTAAATTACCTTCTCCCTCATTTCCACGTCGGGCCGGATTCAATCCGGAATCAAATGATAGCTCCGAGGACATTGTTCCTTCGATTCTTCTAGAATATTCTGTAAGGTTTCCTCTTTGCTCATTAATACATCGTTATTTTTTTCTGCGAAACCTAGATTTTTTATTTTTCATTTTGTTTTTTGTTTTAATTATTTGAATTTCGTCTAGCTAATTGGGGTTTTACACGACATTTTTTTATTTTAAACTGCGAAAATCTATTTAATATATATTTTTGGAAGCTTTTTGGATTAGGTTTTGCTTTTCTAGTTATTTTTCTTGATTCTCGACTTAAAGTTGTGCGTAAAATTTTTGACTTTCCAGCTTTAATTTATTTTAAGTGGAAAATGCGGTTTTAAGCAGCTCGAAGATTGTTATGGAACTTGGTTCGCTTAGGTTGACATGAGAAATCAGAATTCAGGCTCAAGGAGCAAAGAAATGAGCTGTAGTGAAATTTTGTGTCATCAAATAGTCTGTTTTTATGCAATAACTAATTGCTGAATGCAAATTGTTGAGCCAGTTTTATTTATTTATTTATTTATTTATTTTGCAATGATATTTGAGTTCAAGCTGACTGTTACATCCTAGGATTTAGTTTTTGTCGGCGTGTAAATGATTGTAAGTTATTTATTATGGTTGCGTGCTCTAGACTGGTAGGCAGTTTATCATGTCATTAAGTTCTGGTTTTTTGACGCATTGATATTCTTGCTTTAGTTTGTGCTAATATGATAACTTTTAAGCATGTTGAGCAAAAAAGAAGTTCCATAGTTGTTTTGCAACTATTTTATGTAAATTAGTTCTGATATGAGTTTAAGGAGCATGAAAACTGTGTCAGTGTTTAAATCTGTATTTTTTTTAAATTCATATTTGGTTTAATCAGTACGCGCTTTGGTATTTATGTTGATATTGGTTTTTGGCATTTGAATTGGTTGGTATCATTGAGCATAAGGTCTGCTTAGGAATTTATAGCAGTTATATTTTGTGGAAAATGATAACATGAAGATAGTTCTCGTAAGTTAGTGATGGAGATATTTTTAATGTAGACCAAAGAGTGGTGTTAGATGTCAGACTTACCGACTTTCCATAGTCATGGTGGCACAGCTGTCTGTCTGTTTGGTTTGTGTTCTGTAACTTTGGTAGATGGATGTGAATTTGAAAACTGAAATCTAATATTGGATGTGGGCCTATGTCAACCACAAATCATAAAATTATGGAAATACAGTTCATCTGCTTTGAACTTAATATTCCTTGCTTTTGGGGTAGCATATAGAGTTCTTGCAACATGAGGACCTCATCGGGAGGCATTGGAAATGCTATTAACTTGTATAGATGCTAGTTCATTGGGCTTGCTGACCAAAATTGGTTTATGTTTTTTGGGACTGTGGGTTTGTGTAAAAAATATATCTGCGTAAGAAACAAACACAATATCAAGAAAGGCAATAGATTGATAAGTTGACGAAGTTTGCTTTTTATGGATTTAATATTGGTATTATATTGATATGTCTGCTTGTTGAACCAGCATTTGATGCAGTGTGTGTTTGGTTATATACAGGGGCTTGTTGCTGTTACTATGTATCTCTTGCTTGAGTCCTTTTAGTTAGAGTTCTGATGGTTGTTTAATACTTAATTTTCTGTTGTCTGTGAGCTATCGATTACAACATTTTTTTTTTTTGAATGTGATTGTCTTTTGCCCTCAGGCATTCACATTGATGTAAATGTGCTTAACATCTACAAATTTAATTTTCTTTTTGCATAAATTGCTCTCTTTAATACTGTTTGATGTGATTATTACCTACGTTAACTCCTTCCTCTGTTCTTAGGTTTTCCGTCAAATTGCTTCTCAAGTTGTTTGACTGCTTCATTTGGTTAGAGTTTGGAACTTTGCATGCTGTAAAGGAACACAGAAATATTATTTATTTCAAAACAATCCAATGGAGCTGAAAGTTGCATCGCCTAAGCTTGGTGGTCCTTCTCCTCCTGATTGTGTTAGTGATCCTGAGGAGAAGGAAGTCAGCGATGAGGATGATGATGATCGCAACCATAAGCATCGTAGGCGGGAGACACGCTCTCAATCATTAGAGACAGACTGTACAGATCCAGTTTTTACAAGGCCATACAGAAAGCGTAATAAACCTTTGGAAAATGGGCATCCTTTCAGAGAAAATGAATCTCAAGCTGGTGAAACGTGGAAAAATTATAACAGTTTGCCTCTAGACAAAGACTTGACGTCTAAGTTTGATAGAAGGCGCCCTGGATTAGCAACACTTCCCCGAGGACATTTGGATCTGAACCAGAGAATTAGGTCAAACCAAACATTTAGCGGAGATTCTGGTCCTGGTAGGGGAAGAGGAAGGGATAGCTCTTCTTGGAATCAGCGTGATTCTAGGTTCAACTCAGTTGATATTGCTTCTCAGATGGTTCAGCCTAGATCTGTTGCTTCTGGTCTCTTTGCAGGAAGGGGATTGTCAAATGTTACAAATGCACAAAGCCCATCTTGGAGTGCCTTTGGGCTTATGTCAGGAATACCAAATGGCGGCCTAGATACACTGCATCCTATTGGTTTACAAGGGGCGCTCAGGCCACCTATGAATTCTTCATTGAATATGGGTATTCCTCGCCAAAGGTGTAGAGACTTTGAGGAGCGTGGATTTTGTTTAAGAGGAGACATGTGCCCAATGGAGCATGGTGTTAATCGTATTGTTGTTGAAGATGTTCAGGTAAGCATTTTGCTAAAGTCTATCTTGATACTGACATTTGGTGCTTATTAAGTTTCCCATGAACCTTTACTAAATTGATGAAAAAATCATGTCATGTAGCAATGCAATTTCAGTAAGGACCACCCAGGGAAGTTACCATTTGGTCCAGTTTATGTCCTCTGGTTACCAACAAAATGTATAGGATAAACACTGTGCTAAAGATTTTTTTGACTCTTAATATTTCCGTTTTAACACCTTTTAAATGCTTGTTGGCTGTGTTCCTGCATTGCGGCGCTGCACTATCACTAGAGGCAGTGCATTAATTCTTGTTGCTTTGAGTTCATTTACCTCAGGCAAAGCCTTGCTGTTGTGTTTTTAGTCTAATTTTCCATTTCAGCAAAATATTCTTATGTTCTCCTTTTAATATTTTTGTATGACACCTAATAATTGTATTGGCTCTCACCTTTTTTGCCTTCTAGTTTTCCATTTAGCATTGCTGGTCTCCTATTTACCCTACTGATAAAAGTAACACATATTAGATAGATTGCCTGCTTCTACTGTTTCTGGTAGGTTAATTTCCATCACTTTTGGTGCTTAAGTATCTTCTTGAAGGGAAGTCCTTGGATAATACAGCGGGGTTACTTAGACAAAAGAAGCAATTTTGTGCTTATATATCAATTGTCTGCTTTGAATAAATGTACTACATTAATAGAGATCTCTGCAATTAGACTTTTCTGACATCCTGGATATTTGATTGATGATCTATATTTGCTGGTGGAATGGCTTTGTTTCCAATTTATGTCATCTAACTGATCATCTCATTCGTAATGTATCACTATTCTGGAATCCAGATTGCCTTGGTGTTCCTTCCTTGGCTTTCATTCTTTATTATACATTGAAACAGCCAGCATTCTCCATGTTTCAAGTCAACAGTAACTTCTTTTCTGATTTGCAGAGTCTGTCACAGTTTAACCTCCCTGTTACAGTTCCAAATGCACAACTACTGGCAACACCTGGACCTGGACCACTACCTTCAGGTGTTCCTCCTTCAACCACTTCGATGAACAGCAAGGGGATACATAGCAAAAGTAGCAAGACTGGAATGGCTGATGATGTTTTAGGTTTGAATGGTACATATACTGGTTCTACCGGTGCAAGTGGTGCTGATTTATATGATCCTGATCAACCCTTGTGGAATAACAATGGCCCAGAAGCATCCACTGCACTCTCAGGACTACATTCACCCAAGCTTGATGAAACCGAACCCTCGCTAAATGATGATATGTCTGATCGTCATCATGGCAGATTACGTGATAGTGTTGATAATGAATTGCCAATTAGAGGCACTGGGTCACAGGGCACTAGTTTGTCCGTTTGGGGTAGAATTGGTGGCTCAAGAAGTAGAATAGACACAAAAGAGAAAATCGATCTCACATCCTCAGACTATCTTGAGAATGAAACTAAGGAAGAGCAAGAAGCATTTCCCAGCTCTCAAGGCACTTCCCGTCACACAAAGCGTATCAGCACTGAGGATGATGGCTCCAAAGTTATAGATTCATCATTCAAGTCACAGACAGACGGTATGCGTAATAGCAGAAAACCAACTCAAAAGGCGCTTCGTACACTGTTTGTCAATGGGATTCCCCAGAAAAGCAACAAAAGAGAGTCTCTCCTTGCTCATTTTCGTAAGTTTGGAGAGGTTGTTGACATTTATATTCCATTAAATAGTGAACGGGCATTTGTCCAGTTTTCTAGGAGGGAAGAGGCTGAAGCTGCTCTGAAGTCACCTGATGCTGTAATGGGTAACCGCTTTATTAAGCTCTGGTGGGCTAATCGGGATAGCATACCTGATGATGGTGTGAGCAGTGGCAGTGGCATATCAATAACTCCACATGGTCTAACAGCTTCTGCTATTCCAGCGCAGACATCAGTTGCTAATAGAGGAAAGGATAATCTTCAACTTATTCCTCAGAAGAGCAATGTTGTCCATGGTGCTGATGTGCCTTCCCTGAATTCCCCTAAGCCTGTCAGTGCGAATGGTCCCAAGGTTCCACCTCCATTGCAGAAAAAGTTAGAGACTCTGGAGCAGATGAAAGAGGAACTACGCAAGAAGCAGGAAATGCTGGAGCAGAAGCGAAATGACTTCCGGCGCCAGTTGGACAAACTTGAGAAACAAGTATTGGGAATTTTCTTTACTCTTATATACTATTCCTAAATATGCACTTCTTCAGTAACATTACATGCCCCAAGAACCGTTTTGTGTAGAAAATGAGGTTCAGAAGTTGCATGCTTTCATAGGTTTTTGAATGAACCTGAATGCTTTAGCTAAGTAATATGAAAAACTTCACTGGTGGCAATTGGGTGTTGTCAAACATGCATGCCTTTTATTTGGTACTACATGTTCCAATAGTTTGACTATATGCACATGCTGACAGGGGTCAAGAGACAATAATGAACAGAACATGAGAGTTTTAAGATATAAATGTGGGATATTATCCCCTATTTAGGCATGTTTAACATTTATTTCTATTTCAACCTTATGCAGTCTAGTGGAGTCAAGGGTGATCTATTGACTGAGCAAGCCGCTAAGAGGCAAAAGGTGGGAATTGCAGCTGATCCTGCAAAAGCTTCAACTCCAACGTCATCTGAACCTGGTGCTTCTGCAGCAACACCATGCACTATAGGGATGACAGATAAGAACAAATCAACAGAGAATGTTGTGTCTCACAGTCCAAAATCCAATACCACTATGGCATTGCAGGAAGCTATGAGCTCAAAGCTGCAGTCCCGTCCATCAGCTCCTGCAGGGCATCCATTCCTGATGAATAGATACAAATTGGACAACCGGCCTACTGCTTTTAGAGTTCTTCCACCATTGCCTTCTGGTCTTGCAGATGTGAGTCACTCTCTCTCCTTTTCCTCCTCTGAGAAAATTGCACCTGGTCCATCTTTTATGAGGATGGATTTTACCATGATTCTTTTTCTTATCCTTTTTGAAAATGAAAAGATGCACATTTCACGAACAATGGCCTTAGTATGTCTAGTTATTTGTAATGAATTCAAAAGGTGAAAGGCATAGCTTGAGCATGTGGTAAAGAATAGAGAGTGTTACGTGCTTGCACATGAAAAACCAAGTATGATCAAATGTATCGGTTTGTTGTTTACATGATTATTGATAATTATATTGTACTTGTTTCTGATTTTTCTTTTGTCAAAAACAAAAAATACTCATAATATGTTGATTCATTGTGCATATCGGAAGGACTATGGCTTCTTTTTTGGGGGTTTGGTGTACTTAACCCCCCAACTTACCTAAGATTCTAGGCACAAGTCTTTGTCCTCTATCTAAATGAAAAGGTCTTCACTTAATGGCTTTATGTTCTTGTTTGTTGTCACTGAGAGGTAACTCAAATCTGTGTGTCAATTAGGTTCATGTTTTGAAGGAGCACTTCTTACAATACGGTGATCTTTTTGCTGTGGAGCTAGAAGAAGTGGGAAATGATGGTGATGGTTTGGGAACAGAGGCTTTTAAGAACTGCTCAGCTCTTTTAACTTACAGCACACGCCGGGCAGCAGAGAGGGCATTTGTAAATGGTAAATGCTGGCAAGGCAGCAATTTGCAGTTTACATGGTTGACATCTACTAGCAATGACCCTAGTAGTAAAGAAACTTCATCTTCCACACCCAAGGGGTCTTTAGATGCTGACGTTCAGAGAGAAGAAAAATTAGCATGCAGCATCTCCCACGAAGTTGTTGGTTCAGGTAATGGGGAATCCGAGAATTCAGAAGGAAAGAGTTTTGTTGAGCATATGGAATTGTTTGAAGAAGTTTCACAGCATAGTCCATCCTCAACATCTAGTGAGAAAGAGTCGCACAAAGGTGATGCTTGTTGAGGATGGGCTGTTCTTGGATTTGTACAGTGAGGTAAAATGTTCAATCTACTGAACTCTAATTTTGAGGAGTCTTTGCATTCTCAATTTACTGAAATTTCATTTTCCAAAATATCTTGTTTCATGCATGGGATATTATGTAAAAATGGTGAAATTTTCTGTTCTTGAATTGTGCCACCGCAAGGATTAACGGTTACCGGAGTGGCAAATTGTACGTCTTTCGAGATTAGTTGTGTAGGACAACAGAATTAAAAGTAAAAATTTTCTTTTGAGATTACTTCAATTCTACATGGAAAAATCTAATGGGCTAGTGTAGTGATTCCCATTTCAGAATCCCAGTTTACATGTTTGCTTGCGGCTGCTAAATGGCTTTGTTTGATTCCCATTTTGCTTGGATATTGATGGTGACTCAGGTAATAATGAATGAAATACCTTTATATCTGAAGTAGAGACTTAATTATCACTTATTCTTGTCCTTATTACCACTGCATTGGAGAGGAAGTGCTGAACCCACAACATGAATATCAGTATCAGTGCCAGTGACAGTGCCAGTGCCACTTTACCATATCATTACGGAGTAATCGATTGCATACTTGGGAAATTTTCTATGTTAAGAGAGAAAGACTATTTCTTTTCCCTCTCGATCTCTTCTCTTTCTTTCTTCCCACCCCCATTTCTTCGCAAAAGGGCGGCAATTACCCAAAACAAACACTCAATACCAAGCAAGGAACAGGAATATACCATGCAAAACTTCGTTTTCTTAAAGGTTGATGACCTAGTCTTGTATGAATACAGAAGTAAACTTCATGGGGTCAAGCATCAATTGGAAAACAACGGGGGAACTTTTTATAAAATGTAAAAAGTTGCAGGGTCAAATGTATACTATATATACAAACTATAAAAGAACCCTAACAGGTCAAATGCTGCTGATTATTACAACCCTCTTCTTTTGGGCATTGTTTGCAACGTAGCCCCCTCTGGATATCTTCATATCCATTCTTCCAAGGGTCCTCGAGCAATCTCCCTTAGAATTCCCTTCAAAAACTCTTCAGTCGGTTTTCCAATCTAGCAGTAGATTTCAATAAACCATGGATTACGTATTTGCACGTCAGGCTATTAGGTGCAAACCCCACTTTCAGCATTCTATCCTGAAGCTCCATTAACTTATTCATATCACCATCCTCAGTTAATACACTGACAAGACAATTGTAACTTTCAGTATCAAAAATTTGGAATTCCTTGGCAAAGAAGTTCAATATCGACTCTGCTTTATCAACATCCAATTGCTTGCAGTAGCAATGTATCAGTGCCCTGCATATTTGGGGATCAGGACGAATACCAGATTTAAGCATTTCTTCCATCAAGGATTCAGCCTCGCGACATTTACCTGTTCTACACAAGCAGCATATAAGAGCTCTATATGCAACAAGATCAGCCTTTATTCTCCTTTGTGCCATCTCGGCTTTCAGGAGTAATGCATCTGCCACACTATCACATCTGCAGAATGACTCAATCAATTCATTATAGATATTCAGTTTAGGCACATAACCATCCTGAGAGATTCTTCCAAGGAGATTCTTTGCAGCAAATGGCCGATCCTCATGACATAAAGAAACCATTAAATAATCATAAATATCTGAAGACACTGACACCCTGAATCTCCTTAGTTCTACAACCAAATTCAAAGCTGAAATTAACCTACCCTGTTTCCCATACCCTTCTACAAGAACTTGACAAGTAAAACTATCTGGGTAAATCCCATTTCCTATCATCTCATGCATCAGATATTTTGACTCTTGCATCCTCCCCTCCTTACAGTAACCAGAAATAAGAGTATTATATGACACGATGTCCGGACTCAATCCTCGATGAACCATTCTATGGAATAACTGATGAGCCTCTCTCACCCTCCCTCCTTTACAAAGACCATTCATCAATGCAGTATATGAAACCAAATCTGGCACCACATTCCTCCGATACATAATCCGATACAAATAGAATGCATCATTCAGTCTCCCTTTCCTACAATGGCTACTAATCAGAGTATTATATGTGACCAAATCAGGATCAAACCCTTCTTCTTCCATCCTCTCCAAAAACTCATTAATTTTATCAGCATTTCCATCTTTACAAAAAACATGAGTCAATATATTAAAAGTACAAGAATTTGGATGAATCCCTACTCTACACATCTCTTCATACAGTAGCCAACATTGATCAACAAAATTCAACCTCAAGAGCCCATTCAAAAGACAATTACAAGAAATCACACTGGGCAAAAAACCAACCTCCAAAATGTTCCTAAAAGTCATAAAACCTTCTCTAACCATACCCTTTCTTACGTAACCCTTAATAAGCATATCAAAAACAACAGGATCAAAGTTACAATCTTTACTACAAAAAACCAAACTTCCAAAAACATTTTCACAATTTGAACAATCCTTAACATAATCAATCAATTCACATAACAATTCCATTGCTAAAGAGAACTTCTCCGACCAAGCCAATATATGGATAATGTAACAATAGTTATGTGAAGAAAGTTTAATACTTAGATCATTTTTAACCCAGTTGAAGAAAGTTAAAGCTGAAAAACTATCAGACTGAAATCTCAATAACACCCTTGTGATTTCATGGCAACTCAGATGATGAATAAGGGGTTTTATGTCATTTTGGAGATCGATTAATTGAGAATTGGCCTGTTTGAGAGATGAGGAAATGAGGTTGACTATTTGGTTGGGGTTTTGGGTTTCAGGAAGAAGGTTATAAAGTGGATTTGAGAGTGGTTTGGAGTGAGAGTTTTGGATGGTTTGAAGTGATAAAGAAGAAAAGGGTAATCTTGGTGTAAAGTTTACATAGATGTTGGTTGATTTAGTTAGGCTTTGGTTTAGGGGATTGAGTGAAGCTCGAAGCATCAAGAAGAAAGTGAAAGAGAGAGAGAGAGAGCAAGGTAGTCAACACTATACCAGTGAGCGTTTAGGTTATGTTCTGAAAACGGTATGTACCTATACCGGTGTGTTTCAATGTACCATTTCAAATTTATCTGCATTACATAACATTTACCTGTTAATATGTATTTACATAAAAACAATTTCTAAAAGAACTGTAACATTTAATGTTACAAATGCTTTCAAATATCAAAAAGCTGGAATCAAATCTAAAAATATAAGCACACAACAAATCATCATCAATCAAACAAACATATAGAATTGAAGTTCCAACTCAACACATAATTTAAAATTTGTCAAGCTTGCAGATTTTGGCTCCACAACAGATCAAATAATGCAGTTAGTCAATATTGAATTTTTTTACCTTATCAACAACCACTCATTCTAATTAAGATTCCTCAAACAGTTGTGAGTACAAACTAGGAAAGTACTTCTTTTGCCCAAATTTTCATGCTCACAGCAGTTAGAGTTACTCCTAACAGCAGCATTCAGTTTACAAAAAGGAAAACAATAAAATTAAAATTCTCCAGCAGAAAATAAACAAAAATGAAATGTCTCCTCAAGCTCACTGCAGAGCCACTAAGTAATTAAATTGAAGACTACCCATCATAAGAATCTCATTAATATCACTAGTAAATCTGAAAGTTAGGTCAAATTCAAGCCATCAAAGATACCAGGCACCTCGTACACGAAAGAAGAGAAGGACTTGGAAGATGCAGTAAATAGCTTACCCAAATCAGCGAAGAGGAGAACCCGAAATCTTTAAACAAATCTTCCACCAGAAATCAGATTGATCTGTGGGTAGGCGACTGAAGAGAGAGCTTGGTTTGATCGGAAGCTATTAAACTTAAAAAAGCAAAAGGAAAAAACTACAACCATGGATGAAAGAAGCGAAGTGAAAGCGTTAGGAGACAATTGGAAAAGATGAACCAGAAACCCAATTCTAGCCAGTATGGCACTAAATTTTACAGGCCTATGGACCTACCCTTTATTCAACGAAGAGTTGCATGATACCACACGCTACCTCACGAGACAAATCAGATTCATATTCTTGAATGAGCCCGCCTGGCTCTTTTGGGCCTGAGGTTCGGCTAAATTATCATTTTACATCTAGACATATACTTGGCTTGGTGGCTTGTCCCAGCCCACAAGCAGGCCTATATTGGCCCAAATAAGATAAATTTGAAGCCCAAATTCGGCCCATTATATATGAAAAATCTTTAGACTCATGGGCAAGACTAGAATATTATCATATTAAATAAATGTATTCCTATATTACTAAAGCTGGCAATTCATATTAATTAGGGGGTTATAATCAAGGTAAAAATATAATAAATAAATGTTTAACATGAATATGACACACTTGTTATACAAATAACGCTACAAAATGCAACTAACAAATTTAAAAGCAATTACCTTATTGAAACCCATAACTAATATTATTTTTTAAAATGTTAATATTTAATAAATAAATTTAAACAAGTCAAATAAGTTTGGTAATATGAATTAGCTTATGAATATAATTAATTAAATGCGAATTTACATAAAAATGAATGTTTTTAAGTTAAACAAATTGCAACAATTATTGGCACGAATAAACATACATGAATACACAAAAAAAAGATTATACAAAATCAAAATACACTTAATTTTGTATCGTATTTGTGTTGTGTGGAGAAATAGTATCCCAAACTACCAGGTCTTCCGTATAAGATGGGATATGTAATGTGGAACGAAATACAGAAAAACAGTGATACAAATATATACGAAAACATGATGCAATCCGACTAAATCAAATATGCTTTGCATATTTCAAGCTGGTTTTATGGATATTGTTATATGCTCATCACCATGGCTCCCATTTCGAAAGTGGAGGGTTCATACCTCACATCACCACCATGTTTGCGAGTCTAAGCTGCTTCTCCAGAGGCAAGTACTCTTTCAAACAAACACAAGCATGATGCATCACACGCAATAAAAATGGAGCCATATCATTTTCACTCCTGTCAATAGGTTGTGAGCTGGGTGTATCATCAGCCACTGATAGTTTAGTAGCCCAACTGTAAATGCGTTCTGTCGATGTCAAAAGATAAGAGGTCAAGGTTTCTGCAATGACTTCCCAACTGGGCTCTGAAAGAAGAGAAGTAAGGGTGACCGGTAGATCACTCAGAACAGAAGATCGATCCAGAATAAGAAGGGGCATATATTTGCAGCAGCTACCAGATAGGAGACCAAGAAACTGCAGTACCTGCATCAAGATAAAGGAGAAGTTTAATTAGTACAATAGTGATAAAGACTTGAAAGCATAGGCGAAAACAAATTTTAGCTGGCCTCCCCTATCTTAATGGAGAAGATTTCACCACTTAACCTTAGTTCCATTGGCCAAAATGGCAAGTAACCAAAATCAAACAAATATGCATGCCAATTCACAATGGTGGAGATGTGATTTAGTGAGTGCATATTTGCATGGTGAAGAGGGAGAGGGGACCAGCTTAATTTTATCAGAAGATTAGTGCCTACCGTGGAAGGATAGCTTGAAACACAGCTAATTTCCACTGCATCAACCAGCCATTGCCTTTTCACACTTCCCTCTGCCAGTTGCAAAGTTGCTACAACTTCAAGAAGCACACCCCAGGTACCTGAAAACAAAAGATTGTAAGTTTGTCAGGTTAACAATCTCCAAGCTGTAGATAAGAGAAATACGAAAAGCACAAACAGAAGACCCCTTTCCACATGGTGACAACAAGCAAATATTCCCTTCCTTTTTTTTTGGTTCACAGCTGAATATTTATATAAAAGAACACTAACCTAGTGATTCTGAGTTCAATAAATAAGATTTTAATTTTCCCAGCTCAGTCAGTGAGATAGAACCAATCCTAGCTAGCTTGGCTTTAGCTTGAATCTTTTTTAGCACTTCTACAAACTGGACATCTCTTTTTCTTGAATCCAAATGTGAAACCTGTGATGAGCAATGGTTAACAAAACAAACAAGTGTACATTAAAGAGTACAATGCTATTAGTCTGTATTTGAATGATGCCAAAGTGAATTGCAAGTATTTTGCAAGGAATTTTTTTGGCCAGAATTGCAAAAATTAACTTCAACAAAATCTGTGCTTTAATAAAATAACAAAGATGGACAAAAGAAATGAGCAATTGTGCATACCTGCAGAAAATCCAATAACCAGCCATGCCGAGCCTTTGCCAAGCATCTGACTGCCTCAGACCACTCAATAGAATTCAATTGATCCACTTCCATAACAGCAGCAGATTGAGGTGTGGGTAACAAAGAAAAAAGCACTTCCATGCACCTTTCTATATTTTTAATGTATTCTAGAGAGTCAAGAGATGCTTCATCCAGACATTGATAGAGACCCTTCCAGCAACAAATCTGTAATGAACTTTTCTGCTCCAAATCATGTACTTGGTCTGATGTAACTGAAGACAAGTAATTAGACACATCAGCCAATAATTTCTCTAGCCTCGAACCTGAAAATAATTTTACCAGGTCTCCAAGATGACTGAGCAGACAAGACTGGAGACTTAGCTCAAGTGTCCTGAACCTAGAAAGGTCAGCCAGCTCATCAAGGAAGGTTAGGAGAACATCAAATTGTTTTGCATGGACCAGGGCAAAATGCAAGCATTCCTCCCTGAGGGTTCCTTCCTTAAGGGCTATATCTGGCATCAGCAACCCAGTAACTTGAGCTTCATATCTCATACAGCGTCTGACAATTGCACCCCAATCCAAGGTTGGTAATCTGGGAGCTAGTGATAGGCACCTTAAAATAGTGGCTACCGTGTGTATATGTGTATTGCTACCTGTCTGAACTTATTGGAGCAAGAAATTATAAAAATAAATTAACAACCTAGAAGTGGAGAAGTAGATGAGGGCAACTAATAAAAAGTTCACTCCATCAAACATTAAGGTATAGCATGGGCTTTTCTAGCTACTTAATCTCACATCACATCATAATATGTTATAGAGGATGATACTATTTTTTTCAAAAACATGATGGACTAAAAGCATAAGTATGTGTCACTCGACAGAGGCATCCATGCCCATCTTAGCCCAGAAAAAGAAAATTCCAGTTACCATTCAGACAATAAAAATATTATATGAAGAACTTACCCCAGAATGATTAAAAGATTTTAGCCACAGACCAAGCTTCATGACTGCACTGTCCTCAGGAACACCTTGTGAAACAGATTTTGAGCCTGCAGACTCAGATTGTGTACCGTTAGCACTATTGAATATTTCTCTGGACCACAATCGATGTCGAAGAAATGAAACTGCCCATGCAGCATATTGTTGCAGTTGATGGTCATCAGGATTTTGTGCCATGAGAAAAATCTCTTGCATCAATGATGTTGAATGCTCTTCACAAGCAGGATTGACAAGTATGGGACCCGAAATATATGAATGTTCCTGTTGACTTAAGCATGTGAATATTTGGGTACACAATAGCCAATAGAAGTTAGGCTCTCATGAACATCAAATAAAACAGAGTAATTAACTACCTTTTGATCATAACCAGAATGCACCAAGGAGTTTAAAGGATGAAAATGAAATAAATTTCCAGCACCTGCCCCCAAAGCATTAACAACTCCAAGCATCCCACCTAAGTGGATGATAGGAGGGTAAGGACTAGAGTAACATTTTCTAAGCAATTCAAGTAAACAATTTACACGTTCCACTTCAATAACATGCACGCCTTCATTTAATATGCATGCCAATAGGCTTCCAGCTCCAGTAGTTGATGCCATCAACAAACTCTTGTGAAAGGTGTCAGATTTATTAACAGATAATAACTCCGATATGAGCTCCATGTAGCCATTGACTAGATGGTCTAATTCATTACCATCCACCATTTCCACTCTTTGGCAAAAAGCCACTACGAGGGGAAGTGCAAGACAGGATCCTACTGATAAAAGTATCCCAGATCTTTCACCACTTGAATCAAAGTTTTGAACCAATGAATTCATATGAGGAATCCAGGATATGATCAAGTCTTTTATCTTGAGCACAGCATCATATGCACCCCTTCTAAATATTGCACCAATAGAGCTCCCTAAACCAATGACGAGACCAGCTATACCCCATATATCGTCCTCCAAGTCATCACAATTATCATATAACAAGTCAGAAATTACACTGGTATATATATCATCTGTGCTTGCTGGAAAATGAGCACAGAGACTTTCTAGAGAATTGGCTGAAGAGTCAGCAGCTGGACATAAAATGAGAGATAATGTTCTAACTATTCTTCCTAATAATCTTTCTTCCTGCATCTTGTGGTTTTCCTCATTTGCAGTAGAGTCATCTGTAGCTTCAACTCTTGAAAGAAGATCTTGGCAGGAAAATCCTAAGCCAATTCCACAGGCTCCTTTGACTAGGGGGCTTTTGCTACAGCACAAAACCTGAAACCAAGCAATTCCAGTAAAATAACCTGCCAATAAAAATCTATCAATAATTCTCAAGACACTTAGAGCCCTTTAGCTAATGATTACAACTGCCAAAATAGTTCTAACGTTCCTTGCTCTAAAGCAAACACTATGAACTTAACAACTCCATCATTGAACAGTAATTCTTCTACAACGAGGAATGATCATAATTTTGTATATAAATTCTCTCTCTGGGATATTTCTATATTTAAATAAACTCAGCCCAGGAAGAGAGAGAAAAAAAAGCCAGAATGGGAGGGATGGGATGGTTCTACAAATTTTTCTTTATTGCAGCATTCACATTCCTGCATGTGTGCGTGTGTGTGTGTGTGAGAGAGAGACACACACACACACACAGAGATAAGATCAATCTCTGATAGTGTGTCAAACATCTCCCTTAGGTGAAAGCATGTGGAAATAATAGAGAATTATGTAAAAAAAATGAATGAATGAAAATGCCAAATTCCAAGTTCATACTCAACTTTTAATAACTGAAGGAGATAAGAGGGCATTGTTCTTGAACCATATTAGTAACTGATAATGACTAGTCCGATAATCTGGTATCTACTCTTCTTTAGAAATTGACAGATACTTTTAATCTATACTTAGCACCTGGTTGAGTTGCAAATTTCCTTAGACAAGAAAACCATTAGGAATTGGGATTAAAACAAGAAAAGGATTTATTAGTATACTAAGCTCACTAGCAATATTCGGATTCTTTTAATAAAAAAAAAAACTTACTTTTTAAGTTCTGACGGCTTCCTCACTTTCTAGAATAACTTGAGTGTACCATATGACAAGAAGACAAATTTTAATTCTTCAATTATGAATGGTATAGTCAATGACCAACCTAAGGAAGATAGGGGGTAAGGTCCAAGCAGTATCAAAGAGACTACCTCAAGAAGTCCAGTAATGTTCTGAAATTTCTGCTTATGATCTGTCACATGTAAGGAACTTGAGATTAATCCAAGAGACATGGCAGCTGACCATTGGCGATGTTCATGTTCATACTGAAACAACCAACCCAATAGAAACTTTGAAGCAGTTGATTTTATGGTATGAGCAGATGGTGGCAAGACCTAATAATAGCAAATAAAAAAATGGATATCAGGAGAAACCACTACTAAAATTATTTTATGAGAGTTCCTTAAACCTTGTCATCTATCTCCATAGTCCAGGCAAATTTTTAGCAAGCTGTCCAATCATGAAGTCTAGAGATGAAGTTATCATCAGTTGGAAATCTCACCGCACAAAGTGCAGAAATTGCCAATGCAATATTTTCAGCGGATCTTGGAATAGATTCTTCTGCAACTCGCATCATGATCTGCATGAGAAAATTAGAGGAAGACAAATATCAGTTTTGTCTAATGCATTCTTTTGAAAGAGGACAAAAAGTTGACTTGAATACAACACAGAACAGCACTAGCAGAAGGCAGTTGCAAACCTTCAGAATATCATTAGCAGCTTTAGAAGTTTTATCTGAAACCATAACCGAGACTTCAGCATCAATAGACAAGATATTAGCCCTCATCCAACGTCGCACAAAGGCTTTCCATGATTGCAGTGAAAGAAGTGCAACAACAATGTTTCTTGAAAGTTGCAGAGACGCTGCTATTTGCACCATCATATCTTCATATCCAGAATGGGAATCTTGCAACCCCTAAAACCTTAAAAATGTCAGACTTAGCAACCGTGGTAAATTTAATGCAAAGAGGTTGACAATTCAGATTATCCTACTCTTGCTGTGCCTTGGTTTCTTAAATCATTCGGAGTAAAGAAACCACATAATAAGGCTGCACCAGGTAGTTCTCCAGCATTACTTCTTTTTCCTACAAATGGAAAAAGAGTAGTGTACCAGTGAATACAATGCACCTTACAATTAAGAAACCTAAAACTATTAACATAAAAGAACCAACCTGCTTTGCTCTGGTAAACGATTAAATTTATTGAATGAAAAAAATTACTTCAAGTGACATGGGGATCTGGTTTTAGAGAAGAATATGTTGCCAAATTTCAATGCAAGAGTTGAAATATTTTTAATTGTTCTGCAGATGGACTAACTTTAACTAAAAAACTTCTTCTAGTGGACTAACTTGTCATAAGGACATAAAGGTCAGGAACAAAAGAGTAAAATTTCAATTTGCAGTCAATCTTTTCCACAAGAACCAAAATCTCTCTCAGAAGGCAAAACAACCAATCACGTCATACCTGAAGAGAAGATAACCTGTGGAAATACATCTAGCAACTTCTCAATCTTACTTGCTGGGACCTTTTTCTCCTTCACATATCTTCGCCGGATGCTGGAGAAAATTGACAGAACGTTATGAGCACAGGAAACATGACTACTTTCTTGAGCATGTAAAGAACAGAGACTAGCAGGTTCAACCATATATATCTCATAAAACATTACCTATGCTCATATCCTATAATTTTGACTTGAAGTCCTTCCAAAGCCTTAAGTACATCTGGATTTATCTCAGAAAGAAGTAGATCCATGACCATTTGTTTAAAATTTGAAATATTATTCACAATACTTGGTATCTGGAAAAACATTGATTACTTTAGAGGAAAGTCTTGTATGAGTATACCAAAAATATAATAGACTACAGAAAAATGGCACAAAGACCAAAAAAAATAAAAACAGAACAAACAACATTAGAAGGACAAAAAAGGTTCTGATTTCTAAAACCTCATATCGGGTTAAGGCCTCAAATGCAGAGGCCTTTGCCTTTGCCCATTGTAATTCATGACCCATCCGTAAGGAGCACCCAACACCCCATACAATCTTCATTACTTCCCTTGAGGCTTCTGGATATGCATCAGCATCCATTGCACCCCATCTTAGAAGAAGGCAGACACTGCCGATAAGTAGAGATTAGTACAGTAGACTTTGAAATATTTTAACTTGAAAGAGGCAATTAAGTATGATTTATCTAATGAGTATGTAAACCTCATATTTGTATTGTACAAAGTGAATACTGTAAAGAGACAAAAAAGGTATCAGAAGTGACTATCACATTCAAATATAATAATCGAACATATTGTGCTAGGACAAGATAACAAGTTCAGCATTTTAAAGGAGTCACATGTTTGCACAGGAGAAATCTAGAATTATTGGCATCATGATGCAAATAGTCACCACAAGAAAGCAGGAGTTATCTAAGTACACTTTTTCCTTTTTTCTTTTTACACAAGTTTTTGCATTAATTGACCCACTCTCATGACTTGGAACTGCATTTTTGCAATCTTTAGCGCCCGACTTATGCTACAGCACCGTTAAATTATTAGCATGTTGCTAAGATCACACTAAGCCTCAGCTGGAAAACAATGTGCAGACTGCATAGGGCTAGGCTGCGCTTGTTATTTTAAACTCAACCTTGCCTTACCCCTCCTAGCATCGATTAGGAAATTGGTCAATATCAGTTAATACCAAGACATTATTACCTATAGGCAAGAACTGGGTCCTCATGATAGCCTTGCACATGCTTTGCAATAACATCCCATGCAGTATAGAAATCTGTATGGATATAATAAATAGAATACAAATTCAGAATACTTCAAAATCAGAAAGACTAGTTCATAAGATTGAAAAGGAAGAAAAGGAGAAGACAGAAATGCAGTTAATTCGAGAAATGAATTTGAACAACATAATATTGTAAATGAACCAGACGATTGATTAAGTAGCAGCTATCATAGCATTAAGGGCATTCACAAAAAATTACTCAAGCTACATTATTTTCTATAGCCTTACCATTAATTCTAGCAAATTAACACAAGAATGTTAAAACCCCATTTTTAAGCCAGGACCAGGGGATGGGGAGAGGTTAAGACTACATGCAGACAAGCACATAATAGTAGACATAGACATTATAATGAACTTTTTCAACTGAAACAAAGAGCTTAAAAAAATTTCAATCCTCTAAGAACACTGGAAATATGAGAAATATGCATCTTCAAGTTTGAAAATCCAGATTACCAATCACATCAGCTTCACAAAGGTGGGCAAGGCTTTGAAAGCCAAGAGATTGAATCACGGGATCCGGACTCTCAATGCAAGCCTGTTAAATGGACAGGATCTTCAAACAATGTGCAAAAGAACAAGAAAGCAGGAAACAGCTCTGGAGAACTTCATACCGAAACAGACAAGATAAGGTCCACACCCCTATCAGGGTTCTTTCTGCAAACATCCCGGATGGAAACAGCCATACTTATACAGATATTTCTCTCAGACATAAATTCAGTGAATCCTTCTGGAAGTAACACTCCCTATATGCCGAGGAAAAGCAAATAAGAAATAAAGGACAACATATAAATCAGCTAGAGGAACTAGGTGCAAGCACCGAAAAACACAGTCAATCACCCTAATGCAGGTTTTCAAAAATTGACATGCAAAGCAATGTACATGAACATGTTTAAAAAAAATTATATTTGGCTGATGAACATGCTAAAAACATTTTTCAATTGAACTTATATTAAAATGAATAAGAAAGGTCTTCTCAGAGAGACAAATATCACACCCCATCATCCAGCTGGCCCTAGATCAAGACTAGAGTTGAACCTCTGATCTCTGGTTGTTAGATTTTACCAGAGGACCACACTGTTGGGCTTATAGCGTTATATTATTATTATTTCCAATTGATTCTCTTAAATCAAGAGTTGAAACAAGAAGTTACATTCTGGACATAAAGGTAAACATATATACCAAAGGTCAAATACTAGATCATCCGGCAGGGCATCCAACTAGAAACCAAGTTATTAAAAGCAAGAGCAATAGTGCCCTGCCCTAGGCCTGGTCAGGCAAATGCTTGGAAAATTGTGACCTCAGTCTACAAGACTAAAAGAGATACAACCTTTCAGCATTCCCATCCAGGGTTGGTTAAATTCCCTTTTATCAGCAGTTGCATATGCTAAAAACACAAATGAACAGGGTCCTTCGGATAGAGATAATTTTGCAGATTGGAGAAGTTGAATAAATCTCTGCAGTAAATTATGGCAATGTCTTTCCTTATTTTCACCAAAAAAAACTAACAGACGCCCTGATGTACATGCACATATATAAATAAACATAAATACATTAGAAAAAAATATATACATAGAAACATTAAAGGGCTATGTATTAACACAGGTCCTCAGTTGGCTAACTAGCATAAGGCAATAAGGGAAGAAATGCTATAGTGCTTACTTGCAAACTTCCAAAGACACGGTCATTGACCTCCCAGGTTTGGCAAAGCAAGCGAGTAGCTGTGGCATACAACACTCTGAATATGAAATAAGCATTTGCTGAGACAGGATAAAGAAGATACTTGATAGCAAAAGAAAACTTTAATGATTCATCAAAAACAGAATTGAAGCACAAAAGTAGAGCTTAATTCTTCAGGAAACAATCAAATGACTATTGAAAATTCCCAATAAAAAATTGGGGCTCTTATCCTTTCTCAGAATACAACTTCTCAAGCATACAAACAGCAACCATCTTAAGTGCACCTAATTAACAGTCATAAAAGTTGGAAAGAGAATAAAATTTCTGTGTCGCAATTACTAATGATATCATGTAACAGTGTATGATAAAGATGGCACACTATAAAATCATGGAAAGAAAACAACACAAAGTAGTTGAAAGAGAATGAAAGAAAAATATCTAAAGAGCACATACGGCTTTGCATCCTTGTGCAGCATTGGCAAGATAGTTTGAACTACAAGTGGAATCATCCCAGACCGCAATGCCAGTGACGGAAGCATTCCCAAAAGCTTTAACTGCAAAATTTTATCATGGAAGAAAATAAAGGGATGAAAGAAATCACAGAGACAGGGGGGGTGCTAGAATGCCCTGGCATTAGTAGCACAAGACATGAATTGACATAATGTGTAGGGAAGTCAGGTGGGAACTCTCACCTGCATATTCTTGTAGATAACATCTTTTCTGATGAATATGTTATTATAAAATAGAATTGCTAGTAACAGAGGAACACCAAGTTTTGGATCCATAATGCCAATGGAAGCCAAAGCATCTATAGCAGAACTCCCAAGTGACGGATGCATCACCAAAACAGCAGTAATCGCTCCAAGTAGCAAGGGCATTTCTACAAGGTGAATGATACAAATATGAAGTAAAGATTTTATCCTCTAAAATAAATATGCTGGATACTCTCAGCATTAGGAAAAATGAGGATTTATAAGCATCCTACCAGTTAGAAAAATTTGTTGAGATAGTGGGACAGGTAGACCTGATTTTCTTCTCTCAACAATCCATAGAGCAAGCTCTTTTAGTTGATAAGCCCAAGATCTTGGTCCGCCATGCATTTCTTTGACATCAGTCTCACGAAGAGAAGCAAAACTTAGAAAGAAACAACTAGACAATGAAAATTGATCCTGTAAAACAAAACATAAATAGTGTCATTCTTTGATCACCTTTTGCTACCAATACTAACAGTATTATTTCTTACATCATTTATCAGTATCAGCCTTGTCATAAAAATTGTAAAAACAAATAAATAAGTGTTTTCAGTAAATGGTAAGTTTATCCTGGCTATGATCTTCAACACCAGTGACAATGACTAATATTTAATTGAATACATCAACGGCATATAAACACTTTAATTCTTATAGTTGACATTATTACCAAACAGAAACATATAATTTTTAAACTTGTGATAGCAAGAACACACCTGAAACCATAGATGTTGCAAAAGCCTGTAAGTAATCAATTCAGGTCTGCTAATGGATGGATAGCCCCCCTTCTTGGCTAGCTCAATCTTTGGTGTTGTTAATAATTTTACTAAAAGCCTTTCTAAAAGGACAAGCAAATCAGTTGCTGCTCCTTTAACTGATTTAGAGGGAGATGATATGAGGCTGATGATGGGAAATATAACCAAAAGCTCTTCACTAAGGAAATATTCAGCTCCATCAACAACATATTCTACAAAAGTGAGTACAAGAGTAAACTATAAGTGCTAAAGGTCCAGGAATTCAACCCAAAAAAATGGCAAATGGTCAACCAGCATTCCTCATACTGTCCCCATGCACAAGATAGAGAGAGGGCCTCCATGTTCATTTACAAAGCAAAACACAAACAAGGATATAGTTAAATAAAATATAAACAATAACAGCAAAAATATTATAAACCAGAGGTCTAAATTATATTGAGACTTCCAAGATGGCTAAGAAAATTAACCAAATGTCACATATAAAAGTATAAATATTTAACAGACTTCTTTGACATGGATTCATAATCAAGTAAAATTAAGTTAGCGACTTAGAAATATAGAAATAAAAGTTTAGACTACATCAGAAATTAATTCAGTAGGTAGCAATAAAATCTCTGAAGATACAACTTACAGGTGATCAAGATAAAAGAATCAGTATAGCAATGTTGAAAGTACATACCACTTTCACTTTTCCACTTCAAAAGAAAGTGGATGAATTTCAATACTGAGAGCTGTTCATGTTCAAGCTCGGACTCAATGAGTACAACAGATAAAGATAGTATTACTGATGATAGTTCCGGTATATATTGCAGTGCAAGATCTTTCTGGGCAGTCAACATGTGCTTTAATAACTCAACTATAGGTTCAGCCCCACCAGACTGCTTGTGAGAAGATGTATAGAGTGAAAGCACATTCTCTATTAACTCCACCCCACATAGTTGAGCGTCAGTAGTCAACTGCTAACATAGGCCAAAAAAAAAATGGAATGATAAGGCAACAAAAGGAAACCAGTGACATCATTAAAAAGAAAGTCAACAGCAAAGTAAGACAAATTCCAAGTCAAAACATAATCATATGAGTGAAAACTGAAGTTTCTAAAACTTACCGATCCTTTTCCAACCAATTGTCTCAAAACCACAATAAATGAGTCAATTACACATTCTGCTACATAACCAAAATTCCTGGTTTCCTGAAATTTTCAAGAATGTAGAACCCAATGAAAAAGGGCCTTCAAAGAGACCATAATTACGAACGTAATAGAGCTATAAGTTCAGAAATCCGAACAGTTTGAACTTACTTAAGAGTTACCCATATTCAACATAACGCGAAATTTAATCAACATGACTCATTTAAGAAACAATTAACTTTCCATTTAGTTGTCGCTTTTGCTACTTGATTTCTGCTTATCAAAAGCTTCCTAAAAGGCAAAAGCAAGATCATATTCAACTCAAAACTAGCAAATAATTAAATGTAACATGAGTTCAAAGTAATCGCTCCATATAAAAGTAAAAATCACGCATTCGGCTGTGGACAAAAGTTATTAAATCTAAATTTTAAATTAGTTAAACTTATTACTTGTATTTTTTTCAAACATAATATTTTTTTTTTACTTCTGGAAGCCAAAAGGTAAAAAGGTAGGCAGTAAACTTACTTCTAAGCTTTTGCGCGGGAAATATTTCAGGCAAGTTATAAGTAAGCTGAAAATTGGTATTGCCTCGTTAGGAAATGAACAGCACAACGATGTCATTGATGAAATTAACCGCCTAACAAACAAAATCGATGAAGAATCCGAGAAAGGTATTCTTAAAATTGAAAAATTCAGAAAAGGTCTCAAGAATTCGCAGACTTCCACCATCCCCAATCCCTTATTTTTTGCCATAAATAACAAAACTTGATTCACAAGCTCCGCTTCGACCTCTCTCCTACTCGAAAGAATCTGAAATTTTCAAAAAAAATAATTAAAAATTATAATGATGAGGATAATAAAAATGACTGTGATAACTCAATTTAATTTAATGTAAACCTTAACGAATGGGTGATCTTCATGGGACTCGGGTGTCCACGACCCGTTACTACGCTCGAACCCGACGCGAACGAGGAACCCTAAGGATTTCACGAAGAGTGTGGCGAATTTCGGATCGGATCCTTCCAAGACTGATTGGAGGTCCAACAAGGCCTGGAAGATGTCCAGGTTGGAGTCCAAAACGAGGCGGCAGAGCTCGCGAACGGCCTGGTCGACAACGGCGGGGGAGGAAGAACGGAGGCATTGGGAGATGGCGTGGCGTCCCGGCTCGGAATCGGGTCCAAAGTGAACTGGAGCTGTTCGTAGCTTCGAGAAGATGGAGATTACAGCGAATTTTTGGAGGGACGGTTGGGGGACCCGGGTTTTCTCGAGTAATGAAGTGTATGAGTCCATTTTCTGAGCTACTACTCGTCTAGAGTCAACTCACCAAGTTGGATAACCGAGTCATGAGTTGAAAGGACTGAGGAAAAGGAGCGAGGGAACAGACTCCGTTGTTTGGATCTCCTGCCCTTTCTAACGTTCCGATACTCTTCATAATTTTGTATCAAAACTAATAAAAATACTACAAAATATCTTCGTTACCTCCACTTGGGCAGGCTGGGCGTGGGCTCAGAGAATTTTCAAGCGTTAGAACAGGCCCGCTCATAAGCTAGGTAATTTATTAAATTCTATTTTAAAAATAATTAAACCATTTCATTCTATTTTAATTTTTAAATGTTTTATATTACTTTATTTAACAAAATAATGCTAGTCAAAGCGGAATTCAACTCAAGCTTAAGAGTGGCTAAAATATTTTAAAAAAAAAAAGAACCTATGTTCTTACAAAGTTCTCATATAAATTCTTTTTAAAATATTATTTTTATTTCATTAAATCTTTATTTGAATGAAAGCGATTAAAGTAACAATTGAGGTGAAACTACTCTAAGTCACATTTAAAATGGATTTTGACATGCTTTAAGTGTAGAGAAAGGTCAAGGTCTTGACCACGCATTAGCCATCACAATTTCGAAGAACATGGTTTGGTTCTTCTTTTAATTACCGATAACAAGTCTATAAAAGTTTGGATTCTTCACTCGATCAGTCTTAATTATGTCTATTATGAAAAGGAGTGATTTATTACCTATAAAATCATTAACGAAATATTTTTCTTAGATGATTATTTTTTTTAATTATAACATTGTATAGATATAAAATGATAATAGATATTTTAATTAATTATAATTATTTAATTATTAGTCGATTATTAGTTATAAAAATTTATTTAAATTTAACTTAATTAAAAATAAAAATTTATTTAAAATTTTTAAAATAATTTAAAAGTTTTTTTAAACATTATATTTTTAATTTTTAATAAAATAGATTTTGACATGCTTTTTAAGTGTAGAGAAAGGTCAAGGTCTTACCGAGGTAGTTTTCGCAGTTCCAAAAAATATGGTTTGGTTGTTTTTATTGCCAATGACAAGCTTATAAAAGTTTGAATTCTTGACTCAACGAGTTCGATTACATCTATAACGAAAAGGAATGGTTTATTATCCATGAAATCATTAACAAAACAATTTTCTTAGGTGATGATTCACTTTTTTTCGATTCTGAATTCAGTAAATTTTTTATATATTTAATTAAATTTTTATATTTTTATTTTGAATTAAATAAATAATTTTATTTTTATTTTAAATCAAATAAACTTTTATATCTAATAGTAGACTTAATCAAAATACTACTTATTATTTTATATCATGTGACGCTTGTGTGGAACTAATGTGATATGATTATATTGTTATATTACATTTTTCACCTTCTACAGCAACACCACACGAAAATAAAATAATAATAAATATTTTTATGAATGACAATTAATCAATTATTAGTTATAAAAAATTATTTTATTTAAAATAATAACATAAAAACTTAATTGAATATAATAAAAGAATAAATATTTATTTAAATTTTTTTGAAATAATTTAAGAGCTTTTTTGAATATTATACCTTTTTAATTTTAACTAAAATTTGACCTAACAAATCTTATCAATTATGACCAACCACCCATATAGGCTATCAGTGATACGGTCCGTCTAAGGCCAAATTCTATAACAGCTCTCCCTTGATGGCTTCTCGTAGAAAACCTAACCACTTCTTATAACTTGTAACACTTTTTTGTTGATGTGCCCGTATGACATTGTTTGAAAATCCCAAAAGAGCTTCATTTTATATGAAATTATAGATGTTGCTCATATTTCCAAATTTATTTTTTGAGCTCGTCAAGATGGTCCTTCATTCATAAATGTATCTTCTTTCATGTAAAACTCATGCAATCTTTGTTTTAAATAAATTAAATTGATGAAAAATTTAATCAAATAAATATTCTCAAATTTTTTCATACTTCGTCAAGAGTTGTTTCATTTAATATCTTACAAAGAACCTTATTTGGTAGACAAATTGCATTACACTAAAGCACAATTCAAGCAATCTTTTTTATCTTATTCACTTATCGTACTTTATAGGCCATTAAGCTACATATGAATTAATTGGGTAAATTCGTCCACAGTACCAAACCTTTTATTTGAGTTTCATTTGATCCTTAATCTTTAAATTATACATGACAAACTTAAACTGTTTCAAAAGAGTGCCAATACGGTTCTTTTATCAAATTTTGCTGCTAAGATTAACAAAAAAAATAAAATAAAGACATGTCAGCATCCATGTGGCTTTTGAAGTGTGACATATCAAACATCCATATGGCATTTGAAGTGTGAGAAATACTTATAGATATTGTTTTAAGATATATATATAATATATAAACAAAATTTTAATTATTTAAAAAAATTAAATAAGTTTTTATACTTTTATTAGGTTCAATCAAATTTTTATATTTTTATTTTAAGTTAAATAAGTTTTTATATTTTTATTTTAAAGTAAATAAACTTTGATGGCTAATGATTGATTTAGCTGATATATTAACTTTGACATGATTACATGATTATGCAGTGTTTTTCATCTTTTACATCAACGTTATGTGAATACAAAATAACGAATAATATTTTTACTAATGATAATTAGTCAATTATTAATTATAAAAATTTATTAACTCAAAATAAAATATAAAAACTGAATTAAAAGTAATAAAAAGATAAAAATTTATTTAAATTTTTTAATAATTTAGGGGTTTATTGGAACATTATGTCTTGTTTCAAAAAGGTCAGAAACTTTATGAAACAATTTAAAGGTTAAGGGTCAAAAATGAAATTTAAATAAAGGTGTGGGTTTACAGATGGAATGTACTGTAAGTTAGTTAGTATAAATGTATAATAGAGCTTTAAAACAAAAAAAAAAAAAAGTGAATTTGTCCGTGAAGGTAATCCGTCTTCTACGACGTCGTTGAGTTTCATCTGTCATCCTGCCTTGTCTTTAAATCCTAAAACCCTCCATCTCCAAGAAATATCAGAAGAGAAAAAAATGGCGACGACAACGACGATGTCAATCACAGAGCTCAACGACGAAACGGTGCGCAGCATGTCGATTGGCGCAGTTTTCTCAGACTTCGTAATATTCCACTACTATTATTCTCTTTAATTCCCCCATTAAATCAAAAAAAAAAATAATAATTTTTAAGCTACAAAAAAAAAAACAAAACAAAACCAGCTGCTTAACGCTTCTGATTTATTTTATTTATTTTCTTCTTTTGAATGCAACAATTCGGATACTGGAAACTTATTGCTTGAGCTTACTGATTGAAATCCGTTTTGAGTATTCAAATTGATTATTTCCTTCATTTTTGGTTTATATTTTCCAGGGAGGAAAGATAAACTCACTTGACTTTCACCGGAAAGACGATCTATTGGTGACAGCCAGCGAGGACGATTCAGTTCGTCTCTACGACATTGCCAATGCGAAGTTAGTTTTGTCGTTCTTTTCACTGAAGTCGATTAATGGAAGGAAAATGAAGATATTGCTCTTAATTTAATTAGCTATTCAAATTGTTACCCACATTTCAAGTTTCAACATTATATTGGTTTTAATCCTTAACTGTAAAAATTTATCATTTGAGAAGGCTTTTGGTTTGTTAATATGATTTGAATTTCGAGTGTTGTGGTGATTTTAATTGGGCTTAGTGCTGGAACATTGTAAGTCTTAGTAACCCTTTTTATTGGTTGCATTAATGATCATTTAATTTTGTGCCTTAGGTTGTTAAAGACAACATATCATAAGAAACATGGGGCTGATCGCATATGTTTCACGCATCATCCTAGTTCTGTTATATGCTCTTCGAGACACAATTTGGAGTCGACTGGAGGTGAGTTTCTTAGGATGGTTTAGGCCTTATTGTTATGTTTTGATATGATAACAAAACAATATTAATTGCTTCTGCTCTTTTCTTTTGTTAACAGAAGCCCTACGGTATCTTTCGATGTATGATAACCGATGCCTTCGCTACTTCAAAGGACATAAAGAGAGGTTAGTAATTCTTAGTGTCAATTCAAGCAAAGGTCTTGACTGTTTGCTTAAAGGGAGCTGAGTTTTGATTATAGAAGAACAGAGCTGCTTGAATATCCATGTTTAATGTATGTCAATTATTGAATATTTTAATGAGGGTTTTAGATGTTAGCTTCATGTAGCATGGTTTTGAGACCTGTGTGTATATCCATACATTAATCTGCGTCCCTTGTGTTTAAGAATCTATTAAAAATATGAAAACCTTTGGGTTGTTTTTTTGGGTGTACCTCAGCTCATCTTTTTTTTTTTTTTTCTTTTTCTCTCTTTCTTAAGGAGTTGTCTCCTTCTCTGCTATGTAATTTTCCAATGCTATAATGCTAATAAGTTTCATTATATCTGCTACTGTAGAGTTGTTTCCCTCTGCATGTCTCCGGTAAACGATAGCTTCATGTCAGGTTCTCTTGACCACAGTGTGAGGATATGGGATCTTCGTGTAAATGCCTGTCAGGTTGGTTTCTGGTTTCCCATGAATTCTATGCAACTGTTGGGTAATTAAGAAAGACTTATAAAGGAAACTTACTTATGTATGAGAAAAAGAATGCTTAATTGAGAGCAGAATGCTCCCTCCTTAATCCACTCCCTCTCCCCCAAACAAGGCAGAGAGAGAGGCATACTAAGACTCTATCCATGTAAAATGCTAATAAAAACGGTTTTCCAATGACAAAAACGTCATTACCCTAATGTACTTCTATAATAATGGTCTGCATACGGGCTTACGCTCTCAATCTGCATTTCGTCATCTAAAATTATACACAAATGTGATTTATGCTTACTGTTGTAGTTTTCAGGGAGTTTTACGGCTGCGTGGTAGACCTACTGTAGCATATGACCAACAAGGCCTTGTCTTTGCCGTTGCTATGGAAGGGGGTGCTATTAAATTGTTTGATTCACGCTCCTATGACAAGGTTCTAAGTTTTAACTCATTAAGCATTTGAATGTGTTTTGACATTATCACTGTTATGAGTTTGATTTTCTTTCTTTCTTTTTTTTTTGGATAATTAGTATAATGAGTTTGACTTACTTTTCCGAATATAGGGGCCTTTTGACACATTTTTAGTTGGTGGAGACACAGCTGAGGTTTGTGATATCAAATTCAGCAATGATGGCAAATCAATGCTATTGACAACCACAAATAGCAACATCTATGTTCTTGATGCATATGGAGGAGAGAAGGTTAGTTACCCTGCCAGTCAATGCTTCCAAAAGATGTTTGTTAAAAGTCTCTAGCTCAGTTTTTCCTAAGGGCCCAAGCTTGTATCCTATAAGATGATGTCTGGATTTAATACTTAGATTAAAACTTTTATTTGTGCAGCGTTGTGGGTTCAGTTTAGAACCATCTCCAAATACAACTATAGAGGCAACCTTTACGCCGGATGGTCAGTATGTGATCTCAGGTACCAATTCCTTGTCCTGCTTGCTACTTGAGAAGAATATATGCACTTGTGGTATCTTTGGCATTAAGTTTTTGTTGAATAATTTTTAAAATACTACACTGTAAATTGAGTATATATCTTCCTATTAAGGTTCTGTTTGTTGATTACCTTTATTTTGTGTTTTATTTCGATACATGGTTGATTGAGCTTAATGTTAACTTATTGAAGGGTCAGGAGATGGAACCTTGCATGCTTGGAACATCAACATGCGAAATGAGGTAAAGCCTTTTCTAATGGAGTTTCTCATGTTATACTTGGCTTCATTGAAACAACAAATACATCATATCTCGGCACTGAGTATGGGTTTATTATGCGCTGCTCACCCCTTTTCTCTTTCCCTTCTTAAACTAAATGAGGAAAGGAGTATATGCAAAGATGCAAAAGGCCTACTAACATCAAGTTTGATTGCTTTTGAAACCCTTTTATGCTATCTGTGCTCTCCCGATTCTTTCTTTGTTGGGGGTTTAATTCTCCAGTGAGCTTTTTTTGGTTTTTGTTCTGATTTTCATGATCAGCCATCAAGCACATTGTTCATTGCTTAGTCCCATTGCTTCTCATGCTACATTTTGCTAATAACTTGGGCATCTGTCTATATGTTTGATCAGTCTGTCATTATGTTCTCTGGCATCCTTCTTGAAGTGTCCACGAAGTTCCCTAAGAGGAGCTAACCGTGTTTATTGTTTTGAATAAGGATGTTTCCCGGGTTCATTGAGCAATTCTCATGCAGGTGACCGCTTGGAACAGCCACATTGGTGTTGCAGCATGCTTGAAGTGGGCTCCTCGTAGGGCCATGTTCGTCGCTGCATCAACTGTTCTTACATTTTGGATACCTAACAATTCAAAGCCAGCTGCTGAGCCTGGTTCCACCGATGCGCAAGCCGGGGCTCAGTCTGAGCAAATTGGTCAATGAACCCAATACCTTTCTCGCAGGAAACCAACTCCCATATGCCATTGTAATGCTGGCCGACGGAAGAATTTTGTTGCGTGTTTTAAGATTGGTTTCACTTTGTAAAACTAGCAATTAATCTTATGCTTGGAAAATTTCTGTTCTGAATTCCGGTAATATTCTGTTTATTGTATATGTTCGGTTGATCAACTGTTAATAATCTGTCTAAAGATTATCTGCCAAGGCAAAACTGCTAAGGGTTCAGCATTTTATAGGTATGGAGAAAGCAACAAGGGTATATTAAACTGAAATTCTGTCCGCAGGCGAAACTGTTTAGCTACGTCTGGAAGTAGATTTTTCACAGGAGATAGAGAGACTGGCTTGAGATCAAGAAAAAGCATACATGGAATTGAACAAATTAAACTGAAAAACAGACAGCAAATACAGGGTCTAATTACATTGCCCACTCTCCCTCAACTAGAAAGGCTAACCAGGCATACACGAACAACTGCAAAGACAACACCTTGAGAATGAAAAAGACTGCACTTTATTGCCCTCCCCATGCAAGCGGGTACCCCTTCTTCCAAATTCATGTCCTTACAGTACCCTCATTAGCCTTGCCCTCGGTCCTCTGTCCAACTTCCCTAGTCTTCTGTCCTACATACCCTGCCACGTCCTGCATGCGCCTCTTAGCCTGGTCCATGTCCCGGTGCTCCGTACCGGTGGCCCCCCTCAGGCGATTAAAAACATAGGAGAGTGAGGACAGCCCCGTCAACCCGAAAGCCCCGGAGGACAAGAAACCAGCCACTGCCAAGCCAACGGCAATGGCTGCTGGGACAAGAACCGGGCTGAAGATGATGAAGAGTGGTGTGGCCACACAGAGCCCAATGACGGTGCCAGTGAGGGTCAGCCCTGCTAACGCAAGCAGAATGCCACCAACAGGGAGGAGGGTAAGCACAGCCAGAACCTGGGTCGCTGATGGTCCACCAGCAGATTGATGGTTCTTACCACCCTGGTCAAAGCGGTGATGTGGGTGAACCTGAATCTGGTGAGGGCGGTCACGGTCAGCCATTGGTAGAGATTAAATTAGGAGCTTTCACAAATACAGAAAAGATTATGTCAATGACAGCAAAAGTGAGAGAGAAAGAGAGGTGAAGGGAGAGAGTTACGGTGGTGGATCTTTATAGAGGAGTGAGGCTTGCAGTGTGGAGACACGTAGGGGGATGACATGGTGAGCTGAGGCTTTGCATGAGAAACAAGTTTCACTGTGATTCCTGTACGCCGAAAAACCAAAGAAGAGGAGAGAACCCATCTTAATGTCTTCCCACATTTCTTTTTTTGCCACATTGCTTTTGTCCTTCTGCAATAATGTTGCGTTGTGCTTTTGGGGTGGGAACAAGTGGGTTGTACCTCATTTTTAAGAGGCCATGGCCTTCTATTTCGTCTTTCCATGCACACGTCTTTTCTCTCAATTATAAGAAGAATGTGCTCTTTTCTCAGCCGATCATTCAGAATCCAGAGCCTCCACATCTCAATGACATCCCAACAATTTGAAACTAAATTTCCTTAAAACAGTTCATAGTACCAATCAGGTTTCTTAGCTTAAACTTCACCCTGTGATTAATTTGCTAGTCAATGGGGGTTCCCCTTCAGAGATATAATTTACTGACACAAGCAGACCTCCTTAAAACAGTTCTTTTGGTTAAAAAATTTTGACTGCGACATGCGGATCATTGCAGAGAATGGTGCAGTGGAAGTTGGAGGAATTTGCTTAAGTGCTTCTGCCAGCCAGAACCATTCAATTCCTTTGTTTTCTTGTTTGCTCTCACAGGGTAACCGCACCGTCTGCTCTGCACACTAAATGCATCCTTCGCAAGAAGACATTCTTCATTCGTTCACGTCATTGCTTGTTTGCATGCATTGTCCCTATTCTATTTGGGGTTTCCCGTTTTTGTTTTTTCTTGTTCTCGCATATTCGATCCGATCATATAAGATTAAAGCAGTATTCGAGAACTCGTCACTGATTCGGGTAGAATTTCTATTATTTGAATTTGATTATAAATAATGATTTGTTATAATTAAAATACTTTAATTATATATATTTATTTATAAAATCATTTATAATGAATGTAATACTTATTAATAATATATACATAAAAATTAATTTTAAATTTATTTTAATTCGATATTTAATGAATTTAAGTGTTTTGAATATTATATAATGATACGATTTTGAATAATAAATTTAAAATTTAATTTCAGACACTCATAAGCTTGACAATTCTGTTCTTTGAGCTTCACATAAAACCTCTGGACTGGCCCTTTGAGTAGCATTTGTTATTGCCTTGTAATATCTCTGTTTTGAGCTTATCTTAATTAATTTATGCTTTGTTAACGTTGGACTTCAGACTTCAAGGCCCTTTACCAAGCTTTGCATTCAGAGAACTGGACCCAACCAGACCTGCTGCTTGGCTGCAGTCGGTTGGGCTTCATGACCATTTCTAATAAGGCTTTTGTCATCTCTCTGCATTAAGGAACAGAGTCTGAACCCAGCAAGTTCATGCCATCTCCCATGGCATCATTCAAGGGTTATTGTCCAACAATTGTATGCAGAACAACCAAACCATATCTGGTTTTAGATATGAACTTGTTTCTTCTTGACCATGAGTTAAAGACAGCAATGGCACTTCCCAAATGCATACTCATCTTCTTCTAGCTAGCCAACCAGCATATACAAACCAAATACACATTTGATTGTAAGACATGAGTAAAGAAGAAATACGAGTAAGTTTTTTTGACCCCCACCGACTTTACTTTATAGTGACGATTACATAATCAAGGTAACACGAATTTATTTTTACTTAATAAATATATCTTTTGAATTAAAAATATAAGTTCGTAACAATAACCTATCCACATCCACGTAAACAAACGGATGTTATTAAACGCGCATTTCTCGGGCCAAAATACATAAAGAAAAACCTAAACTGACAAATGGCATACCGAACGTGCGGGTGCTGGACCACCCTCAAAAAGACTATTGCACCAACCAAAGGGGCAAAGGGGAATGTGGGTGGGGGGCCGGGACCAAAAAAGAAAAGAGCAACCTTTGCATCAATCTCATCTTGTTGATGCAGAAGTTTTGGTTACATTGAAAGATGATTGCCCTGTTCATATGACATGTTTGGAGGCCCAGTGGGCCTCAATTGCCCCTTTGAAGGGCACGTCTAATCAATCAATCAATCAAAATCTTCCCCATCGCAAGAACATTTGTGTGCTTTGGGTCAGTTTGATCCTCCCCTTTTCCTCTTTCCCCTTGGGCGGTTGTGTGGTGGCCCGTCCAGAACCCTTTGAAAACGACAGATGAATGTAAGTTAAATGAATGGAAAATGGTAATGGGTTAGCATTGTAGTAGACCTTTTGGGGACCCATGGCTCCAGCCCTATTTACCATCAGCTTTTTCCTTGCCTTTTTTCCGAGTTTGCGCTCGCGTGCTTCTCCCTTGTATGTCAATGAAAGACATATAGGATCTTTGAGGTCACCCCCAACCCCAAATATTCCCCACCGCCCCAACCCTCTCTCTCCCTCAATTTCTTCTCCTAACCAAGTTTTTCTCACCCAAGTCCTCCTCCACACCCCCACTTTTCTTTGATCGATATCTTCGGTTGAGGGAACGAGGAATGGAACAAAGCAAAACCAGTGTTTCGTTTTACTTAAACAAAACTCAACCCGTTAATTGTACTTTTTTTTGATGAAATTACAGTGACACGTGCTTAAAAACATAAGTTAATAATTATTTAGTTAATTATTGTGTGGTAGTACAATGATAGAACCGTCTTTCTTTTACTATAATGTTTTTGATTTAAAGTGACAATACAAAAAGAAAGAAAGATTAAGAGAGAAAAAAAAAAGGGGGAGAAGATGATAATGATCAAGATAAGGAACACACACACCCCCACTTCCCCTTCCTCTAAGAAAAAGAGATGTGATTGAGTAGAAGGAGACATTTTCCCTTACCCTTAAGCATTACACTGTACTAGCTAAGTTCCAAGTGGGTATCTGATAATCAAAGCTTTACCTAAATTGGGCTTGATTCTCAAATTTCTTTTTCTTCGCTTTGAATTTGGCCTTTGTAGCTTGGCTTGTACACATAACATGTGCACTCACATCAATTTTGGTTTTTTATGGTACTTTTGAGTGTCATTAGGGAAAGCCAAATTCGTTTTTATAGTTACCCTTTTATGCCCTTCCAATAGATTAAATGATATGCAAAATGTACGGGCAATTTCGATATTTCATATTTTTTATTAACGGTGTTTAGGTTTTTAGGGTAAAGTTTTCATTTAGAATATTAATGAATTCGCGTGAAATTATATCCAAAAATTAAAAAAGTTAAGGTATTTTATCAAAGAAACAATTCTAAAACGTCACATGTCATATTTTTTTTATTAAAAAAATCTTAAATAAGATCTTACGTTCACGAACATCAAATCAAATCCCATTAATTTTTCTAACCCTAATTAATCGAACAAAATTAACATTTTAATTGTTTATTTTCTTGTTCTCTTTTCAATTTTATGCTCTTGTTGTAACTTATATTAATGAAATCTTTCAACTGTTTTTTTAAAGGCAAAGAGAAAAAAAGAGTTTATATAATATATTTTTTTACACTTTTTTTAAATTCAAATTTAATTAAATTTTGATGTTGGCAGTTGTTAGACATGGAGGAGTATGGTTGAGGAAATTCAGAGATTTGTCTTAAATCTATCCTTTTGGTTTCTTTTTCTCATGGTGTGTACATTGAATAAAGCCAGTGATTTGGCTAATGTGCTAGCTAGATTTGGCTCTATATATTGTTGGGAAAGGTTACACTTCCTCCTAGTTTTTTTATCTAATTTTCATTTCCATTTATAAATTGCATTATTTTCCATAAAAAAATTCATAATTATATAGTTTTAGTTAATTCATCAAAGATGATAGAATGAAAGAGGGTTAATTTTGTATTAATGATAATAATATTAACAAAATGGCAATTGGCATGTTTCTAATGGGTACTTAACAAATGATACATTAATTATATATATATATATATATGTATATGTGGAAAAAAAAATCATAACAGTTGCAAGAACAAGAGTCAGTATCTGTTTTGGATATATATAATTAATGAACATCAAGTTTGGGTGGTTAGGCTATATACCTCCACAGCATGTGAAGCAGCAGTAAATTTGTTCCTCCAATGTCTGTGAGGGGTCTAATTAATGTGGGAGGTGAACAGTGAAGAATATAGGGGATGAGAGAGACAAAGGAAGAAAGGTGAGAAATCAAAGCTAAAGATCTTCATGCAATTTAATTTTGCTGTTGATACAAGTACCCTCACATGGGAAAACAATGCCTTTATGCTTCCTACAATGCTAGGCACCTGTACCTCCCACTGTTTACAGATGATGACAGTGCTGCAGAGATGGAATGGGAAATTTTTACAATCAAATATATTATATTTTGTGGGGTTAAACTGGTTTTTGGGAAGGAGAAGGGGAAAGGGGTAGGGAAAGTCAACAAATTTACAGTGATACTTTTACTATCTGTCCTTGGAAAATCAGGTTCTGAATTGAACCAAGTTGCAACAGGCTCTTTTTTTCCTTTGTTCACACTTAGGTCCCTACATGGCTACGGTACATGCTTGGTTGAAAAAAAGAGAGAAGTATTGTTCTGTTGGATTAGATTTTGAGCCAGTTTATTTTATGCTTTTCCTTTTGCTACCTTTTCTGTGATTGTGATGTTGATTTATTATGTTATTTAGCAGATAACTGAGATTACATAGTGGGGTGAAAACATCCTGCCACTCTTACATATAAAAGCAACCTTTTTTTGCTTTTCTATACCAACTACCAAGAACTTCCATTTGCTGATATATAAAAATCCAGATGCACTGGCCTGCCTAGCTCTTGACTTGGAGACTTGGAAAATTGTTTGATACCAAGTAAATAAGGTGATCACAAATTAGGAATATATATATATATTTATTTATATTTACCAACTTTCTAATTAACTGTAAGTATAGACAACTACAGCACAGTTAATCTGCACTTGGTTTGCCATGCAGTGCTGTCTGCAAAGGAAATTTGAGAGTGGATTAGATCAGGAAGTGGTCGCCTGGTAATGATGTAAACATCATGTTAGAACATGAAAATGAGTAATGATTGTGTGTGTTAATAAATCAATGTAAGTGATCCTGTTACTTACGCTGCATAAACCTGCGGTATAATTTTTGTTAAGCAGTTGGTGGATTGTAACTGTTGACGTTTGGCCAAGGTGGGCGCAGGTATATGTATAAACTATGGAAGGTTGGTGTGGCCTCAAAAGAGTATAGTACTGAATATGAAATGACCTTTTTAAACTACTATTGTCAAGGCAACAAACAGGCATAACTTATAATTGCTGGGCATTTTCAATATCAATTCTCCCAGGGAGAAGGATATGATATGCAAATTATAATATAATCAAGTTGCAGTCGGAAGCTTCTTAATTACTCAAAAGCTAGAGTGTTAATTAATTTGCCATAAGCAGAAATGCAGGCTTCAAGTTTTATTTGCCTGGTAAGATAGAGATTGATATGGGATAGAGATGTTTATATTCTGCGTTTGATTCCCTATCCAAAGCTGCTTCAAAGCAAGCAATGAACCAAGCATGCACGCCATGGAAGATGAACCTTAATGCAAGCTTGGAAACCTCCTCGGAAGCTACAACAGTCACATCAAATGCTATATATATATATATTAATGGGGATTTCAGAAATTAGGTAAAATAATTAAGAAAACACTAACATTTCACCAGGGTAATAAATGGCATACCATAAAATAGCATGATATGACACAGTCCCTTATCAGATTTCCACAACTAGCAAGAAACCCTAGAGCTAAAATGGGTGTACCTCCCAATCCCACCTAGTAATAATTTTGCACATGCATACAATGCTACAAACTTACATGCTACATTGCTTAAAATTTATGCCTAGCTTTATTACATGATACAGGCTCACATGCTTCCACCTCCTGATGATCTCTCATTGTCGCCACAAGGGTCATCACTGTTCCACTGAGAGGGATAGTAATAACCAGAATTTTGGTTGAAAGAAGCAGCTCCTGCAGCACCGCCATGATGACCTGTTCTTCTTCCATACTGGGATATCGAGGCTGGTGGCATTTCATTGCAGGCATAGCGAATTAGATCAGCGTTAGTAGCATCCAATTCCCTTTGGAGTCTCATCACCTGTCTTTGGAGGACCGAAATGGCTCCAACACAGCCATAAACAGGATCTTTCATCCGTGCCTCAGCTTCATAGGCAAGAGAGTTCACTGCATCTTCCCTCTGATGTGGTGGCACCTCATTAAGCAGCTTGCTGACGTTGCTTGCACCAAATATCTTGTGAACATTGGCAAATTTCTGCGGCTCTTCAGGCGGAAAATATGGTGCAAAAATACAATCTGGCATGCACTTTCTCCTCAAGAACTTACAGGCAGCACATGGAGCATTGGAATAGCTGGAGGAAGCCATCTAATTCTCTGCAGCAAAGAATTAATGCATGCATCACGCATCATAATTTGTCAACCATAATGTTTTATTCTGTTCAACTATTGCAAGGTCATGGTTGACGAATTCAAAATTACTAGAATCATCTATTTTCTTCTTTAAGGTAGCTAGAAGCTCATTGACTTTGTTAATGGAAAAAGGGTTTTTGTTCTGAATTCAACATATCAAGACTTCATGGAGAAACATCTGGCTAGGGCATAAGGACCACAAAGATTTCATGAGAAATTGCATAAGGAAAGCACTATCTGCCATCTTCTTTTTCAAGCACACTTTTGCTTTTTCTGACCTGCCAAGCAGCTTTCCTTGAATTTAAATACTACTGTCAGAACATTTTCTCTTGAATTGTAGCCAAAAAAAAAACCCAAAAGTCAAAAACAAACCATGGAAATAAAAATAGAAATACAAGAGAGGAAACAAAACATGTATCATTACATTAACATGCATAGACTCCTGTGTTAGGATTCTCTTGAATTTGGTCAAACAGTTGCACAAACTGAAACAATCCTTCCAATATTCTTGAGGACCACAAAGATTTCCCAAGATTCCATAGAGCTTACTGGCACTATGTAAAACTCCCCAACAGTGCTAACAAATAGATCATTTTTTTCATGTGGAAAGTAAAAAATATCTGTTGAATTGTCAAATTCTTTATGGGACAAGCTTGATCAGGCCTTATAGTAAAGCATGATTCGGTAGCTCAAAACGAAGCAAAAGAAAAGAGGAAGCCAAAAAGAAAGAAGAATAAAAGCATTAAATAGGCTGCTTGTAGTTGTAGTTGCCTATTTTATTACTAGGTTGTTTAATCAGGAGGGGAAAAAAGAATACTACCTCTATTCCCCTTGAGTAGGCTCTTTCAAGATCTCTGTCCCTTGATTGTTTGTCCCAATGAAAAAGACTATGCAGCCACAGAAAGAAGAAAATTCCTTAGGTTTTATTATTGAATGTGAGAGTTTTTAAAGAGGAAACCCTAGTTGCAGGACAGAGAGGGAGGCCTGCAAACACAGTGGCAAAAGGTAAGGAAGATGGGAGAAAAGGGAGGCAAAGAGCATTTTGGTGAGAAAACAAATGGAAAGCAAAAGACAAGGGTAATAAATGGGGCTACAAAAGGATGACTATGACACTGCACTTATAATAATACCAACCACTGTTCCAGGAACCGGTGAATCCAACTTGAATACTCACATCTCTACATCTCTCCCCCCAAAAAAAGAACAAAGTTTTTTGAAATACTAAAAGTTTATACACAACCAAATGGCTTGGCAAGGACAAAATCTGATCATAAAACTCATGAGACCAATTAAAATTTTGACTTCAACCATGTGAGTGATTGGATATATACAGATAGTTATGGTTGAATATAGCAGGCGGTTATTGCATATTCAATAAACTAGCAGAAGAAAAAGCAAAACCACACATTTAGTTTAGGTAAATATGGAAAAGACAAATAGCATATGATCAGAAGGGTTGCCAAACAATCTGCACAAGTCTTTTGCTCGATATATAAATATTATCAAGCTTTTAATCACTTGTCATATAGCCAAAAAGCACAGACGTTTTATGCTTGTAAATTGTCAACTAATCATCCAATCAACACAACTTACCCAACCGCGTGCTCCCTTAGGGTTGGTCTAGACATAGATTCTTTTTCATTCTTCTTCTTATTATATATATCCATTTATATGGTGCTAAAGTATAAGTATTTTTATGTTGAATCAATCAGATCAATATATCTGCCACAAGACAGTCTACCTAAAGTTTTTTTATCTCTCTGCCGTATGCTACTGCCATAGTGAAAAAGTCTTTGAAAATGATAGCATTTCCTAATCCAGATATGTGTAAATGCGCATGCATGAAATACCCAATTTCCCTTTCTGTCAACAATACAAGTTCAGCCCGCAAGTGAAGAAATAAGAGTCTTAACATGAGATCAAGCATAAACCCAGTTTTTATATTAACAGATGTTCATTAAATTAATTCCCAACTCTCTGAAACTGTGCTCTGTTGGGTTCTATCATTGAGTTCAACTATTAGCAAAGAAGCTCTGAGACCTTTACTGTTAACTTCTATTATTGAATTTTCATTGATCAGAATTGCACTATGTATATCAAAATTGTCACTGTAGTTACAGACAAGCTAAGACTGAAATAATATAAGGACGGATACCAAATAAAAACTGTGGTTGGGTCTCTCTCACTTTCAGTCTCCTCGGTTTGCTCTTTATAATTATACCATATCTTGTCCCTATAGCTGGCAAGCCGACAACGCTGCATATGTACTCATGAATTTTCAGCCTGAAACGATTTTAAATTTTCTGATATATATATATATATATATATACACACACAGAGATTGAAGACAATGGAGATAACTCAATATGTTAGCAATTAATTTTCTCTCGGATATTTCACCCTGTGTAGCCAGCAACTTGATACATGTTTACAATTGCAAGTTAAGGAAAAAGAAAAACCTAAAGGAGGGTTAAACATAAATATATTGACAATTGTATATGAAATCAAGAAATACTATTGATTTGACACATATACACGTGTGAATGCTACAATTATTTAATTTAAATTATTCGTGTGAAACATGTTCATGATATGAATAAAAAATAAATAATTAATTCTTTTTATATAGATATAGGGGTTGGATTATATATAAAGTTCACGAATATTAATTAAAGAGACTAAGCAAATAATTAAGAGGCAGCTTCATGCTTTATATAAATTAATTATTTCTTAAGTAGTACTGCTAAAACCAATTATAAGTTTATGATCAATCGCAATAGAATCTTCTACCTCATATTGTAAAGAGATCCATAAAGGCTTTAGCCTCCTTTTCTTTCTTTTCCTTGTTATTAATTCTTGAATGTTAATTAATCTGGTGCATATATAAGAGAAGGGTGCATGTGTAGGCACGATGCCTATAATTAACTAGTCCACATTATTTCCTTTCTAAATCGAAAGGAGGGAGTTAGTGTAAACAATGATAGAAGAACTCATGATAATCTAATATAGATATTCTCATTATGATGCATTGGATCTACTATTCTTTAATGCATGCGTACCCTTATATTCTCCAAAATCCCTGCAGTTCCAATTATGTCTATATTCTCTTTCTATCACATTGATGCAATGATAGCTTAATGGTCATGAACAATGAGCATATATATATATATACTTAGAAATTAGTTTACATTAAAACCATTGTCTTTAGCTAGCCTTTTCTGTGGGAGGGAAGCCGATATGATTCATTGATTCTTGCCTCATATTATTAAATGCAAATTATTGGCATTGGGTCAGATTGTGATGGGTGATGGAGAAAAGTTGTGGGGGGGGTGGGAAGGAAATAGGGAGGAATAATAATTTTAAGTTCAAATAATCATGGCATGGCCCTAATGATTAGATAAGTTATTATTGGCTGATTAATGATGTACATATACTTTATTTTAATCTTACTCTAGTATTAAATTATTTATATGTTTGATTAATCAGAGATGGTAACCATAACCAAGATTGAATATCTTTGGCTGCAGTTCGGACTTTGGAGACATGAGGATGGAAACATGAATGTCTAATGATTCCTACTAACATTCATCTCCATGTTACTATGACTTCCATCAAAAAACTTGAGCGTTTATTTATCCATAATTTCGAGATTTAATCTCGTGATATGATGCATGAACGTCAAGTGAAAAGATAACATGTACATTACTTCGAGCATATAATCACAAATGACTTTGATACATCAATTGATTTTTATGTGAGAAATTAAAGCTTTTGTAGACTTGAAATCGAATCTTAAGATTTCTTTTTTTATAATTAACGAAAAGATAATGACAAACAATTGATTGGATAGAAATTAACAAAATATATATATATATATATATATATATGGTACTAATAATACCCTCTATTTGTCTCATTTTGTGATCACTATTAGCCCACAATTTCAGGCATTGTCAGTGGCTTCCATAGTTTGGATTGATTCATTAGCCGATTTTGCCAATTTTGGTCTATTCTTAAACGTCTTTTCTCCTGCCTAATAAAGCCCCAAGATTAGTCTGGAACTAATCAAAAATCTTAGTCATAGATTTGTAGGGAGGAATCAGATTCCACTAATGATATTTACACTTGATAACAATATAATGATGAAGACGATGATGATATTGATGATGATGATGATGGACTTTAATAATCACATTTCAAGCAAGTGGGATCCAAGATATTTCGACCCAATTTAGCTTTTCTTATAATTTTTTTTTCAATCTTATATTCCGACGCGTAAAAAATTATTCAGATTCGAATATAATGATTGTAAATTATAATTAATCTTCTTCTTTCTAATTCAAACTATTCACATTGTCTAGTGAAGTTAGATTTAATTAGTTTATATGTTTATAATTTAGATCCATGTTTAGTCCAGTTCAATATGTCTATTTAAATTATATTTATTTTTTAAATTAAATAAAATATTTGCTAATATAATAATATACTTGAATCGAGTCAAGTTTAAACTTAAAAAATTCAATTCATGTCCCGAGTCAAGTTAGGTCAAACCCGTGAGCCTGATAGATAGTTTGATCGTGGATTATCTATTTCCGAGTTCCGATCACTCAAAATTAAGTATCTTTTTATTTCTTAATATAAATGGTTTAACAAAGAATTGGGCTGTGGATCCAAAACGAATAATGATGGGCTAGCCCAACATATGCAATGTTTTGATGTTAAGAGTCTGTCAACCTGGCCTTGGGCTAGCTTTAAGTATTTGATCATGGCCCATTTTACACGTGGCTGTCTTTGATTAGACAACAACAAGAACTGCAAAGTTTGTAACTGCAATGAACTCAACTCCCGTCGTGTTCCGGATGGTGAAGACAGGAAACTACGATAAGTAACTGCCTAATAAAAAAATGTCTACCGGTAGCAGTTAATCTCAAAAAACCCAGCTGTACGGATTCCTAACTTGTGAGTTTTTCTTTTAATTTTAATTCTCGTAAAATTATTATTAATTATTCTGTGCATTTGCTGAATTTAAAGTTTTGAACTTGAATTTGGTGTTATTTTATATCAATTTCTTATAGTTTTTGTGCAAGATCAAATTTTTCGAAGAAAGATCAGTGGGGGGGTTTTTAATGCCCTAATTTCATGGGAACTGGAATTGGACCCTTATGTCTTTAGTGTGTTGTAGCAGAATTTTCCTCTGATTTTGTTAGATTCTTGAATCCTGGTTGGATACTTTGAAATTCCATGTGAAAGGGCAGTAAAATGATTTGATTCTTTTTTTCTTGATAATGGAACCTTTTTGTTTGTAAGACATGTTATGTTCAAGAAGTTTTTGAGATAATGAGACTGATTCTGCACTGGACAGAGTGAGAGGGAATGCATCAATGTGTATTTTATTGCCATTTTGAGTTACAATGGCGGGATTAGAAGAGTTTAGGAAGAAGCTAGCACCTTTGTTCGATGCTGAGAAGGGCTTCTCAGCTGGATCAACACTTGATCCTTGTGATTCTTACATGGTAAGCTTCACCTTGTAGTTAGTAGGTTTTTGTCAGTTTGAAGTTAGTTTTATTTCTTAATATGTGCATGCTTTTTTGGTTATGTGAAGCTGTCAGATAGTGGAACTGTCAACTTATTGAGTAGATCATATGGAATGTACAACATTAACGAGCTTGGATTGCAAAAATGCACATCTTCACCTGTGGATGAATCAGATCAAGGAGAAAAGACATATCGGTGTGCGTCTCATGAGATGAGGATATTTGGGGCAATAGGTAGTGGGGCAAGCAGTGTTGTTCAGAGAGCTATGCATATTCCATCTCATAGAATTCTTGCCTTGAAGAAAATTAATATATTTGAGAAGGTACTCTTGATGCAAAGATGTGCCTGTCAGCTGTTTCTTATTATCTAATTGTTGCTTAAAAAGCTCGCTATATTTGTTTCTAGAGTGAAGAGCATCATCCGGTTAGTAGATTTTTCTTAATTCAATATTACATTTTTGGATAATAGGAGAAAAGACAACAGCTTCTGACAGAAATAAGGACCCTTTGTGAGGCACCTTGTTCTGAGGGTCTTGTTGAATTCCATGGAGCTTTCTATACCCCGGACTCGGGGCAAATAAGCATAGCTTTGGAATTCATGGATGGAGGGTCACTGGCAGATATCTTAAGATTACAGAAAAGTATACCAGAACCAGTTCTTTCATCTATGTTTCAGAAGCTCCTGCAGGTAACAATATCTCATTTTGTTTCAATTATGGTTTTCTGAATGAAAAAGGTTGCCATTGGCCAGTATATGCTGCATCTTTTTAAGCTAACACACAACTTGTATCCTTCTATTTTCAAGGGGCTAAGCTACTTGCATGGAGTTAGGCATTTGGTTCACAGAGACATCAAGCCTGCAAATCTGCTTGTAAATCTGAAGGGGGAACCAAAAATAACAGATTTCGGCATAAGTGCTGGCCTAGATAATTCAATGGCAATGGTCAGTCGTTAGATATTAATCAATTTGTGCTTGCTTTTTTGTTGCCTGCCATTGGCTTTGGTATATGCTGGTTTGGTTTGTTATGACTATCTGTTATCTAATTAAAATTCATTATAAATGTCTAACAACTGCTTCTGACTTGTTAGTAGTGTGCTACCTTTGTTGGGACTGTTACATACATGTCACCTGAGCGAATCCGAAATGAGAGCTATTCTTATCCTGCTGACATATGGAGCCTTGGTCTTGCTCTCTTTGAGTGCGGCACTGGAGAATTTCCATATACAGCTAATGAAGGACCGGTTAATCTCATGCTGCAGGTAACGTGACAATACCTTTAATACAGATCTTTCTGTATTGAATGTTGCTTGAAACTTTACCACCTGGTTCTTAATTCTTTTAATCTGACATTAAAATTGCTGAATTTTCATGGAAGATCTTGGATGATCCATCACCATCACCACCAGAACACAAATTTTCACCAGAGTTCTGCTCATTTATTGATGCTTGCCTGCAGAAGGATGCGGATGCCAGGCCAACAGCTGAACAGGTAATTATACTGCACAGAATGAAGACATGACAATGTAAACTTAACATTTACTGAATTGATGTTGTCTGATTGCAGCTTCTTTCCCACCCGTTTATTAAAAAGCACGAGCACACTAGAGTAGACTTAGCAGCATTTGTTCGAAGTCTGTTTGATCCAACACAAAGGCTGAAAGATTTGGCTGATGTGAGTATAAGAAATTCATACTTTACACTACATTCAGACAGTTACACAAAGCAAGAGGTCATAGTTCTTTTTCATCTTTTGGATTCTCCATTGAATCTAGCCATGAAGTTTGAGACATTTAAATGTGAAATAGCCAAATGGTATATAAATAAGCACAGCATCTGGCATCTACATAATACTGAATCAGTATTACTGACTTATATGTTAGCATTTGTTGGTTCTTACTTATGTTGGGGCATAGGACGTAAAACCCCGCTGCTGCATATTCTCAAAGTTAGTATATTAATCATAGAATTGTGCTAGTTAGCATATCAATATGTGAAAAAACTTCCGGTGGCTAAAGTCAAAAGGCCAGGTTCACCGAGGATGACTAGAAAATCAGGTGTAGTGGTATCTCCTGATCTATCTAACTATTGATTCGTTGCCATCAGAGCTCAGTATCTAATGGAGAAATGCATAATGAATTTTTATCTAAACTTTGGGGGTAAGATAAAACAGATAGTCTCATCATGCTATGATTAATTACTCAAGTCAAAATATTTGATTTAACATAGAAAAGTTATTGGAACTTGGAATTTACATATAATATTGGACAAAATCTTGAAGAGGATTATCATTTTTATTTATGCTTAATGGATACTAACACTGATATTTACATGATCAGATGCTGACAATACACTATTACTTACTATTCGATGGACCTGACGAAACCTGGCATCATACAAGGACCCTTTACAATGAAGATTCAACTTTTAGGTAACGAACAATCCGAGTAATAATCTTCCTTTCATTGTCTACATGGTAAATCAGCTGAATGATCCCTATGATTATATATTGTATGCACTTTAGGCCCCTCCAAGGACATTAGATTCTAAGATAATCAATTCCTTTGATTTTTTTCTTCTGACAAATGTATTACCACGGTGATAAATACTGACATAAGAGTAAACTCAATTGGAAATGAATATTTCTGCGGAAGCTAATTAAGAAGAACAGGATAACTATCTAAAAGCTCTGCAGTTGAATGTCCATATGGCAAAAAGTACTTTCCATTTTTTTAGTTACAAAACATGTTTGAACTTGGTTAAAATTATATGGGCAACACTTTGTGCCTTTATGTTTATGCCTAATAAGGCCATTTTTCCTTTTTGTTTTCAGTTTCTCAGGGAAAAAATTTGTTGGTCCGAATGATATCCATGCAACATTGTCCGATATCCGGAGTACTTTAGCAGGTGACTGGCCCCCTGAAAAGCTTGTGCATGTTGTAGAAAAACTTCAATGTCGTGCTCATGGTCGAGATGGAGTTGCAATCCGTGTTTCAGGATCCCTCATCATCGGCAATCAGTTTCTTATCTGTGGGGACGGCTTACAAGTAGAGGGCATGGCTAATTTTAAAGATCTTGCTATCGATATTCCTAGTAAGCGAATGGGTACATTCCAGGAACAATTTATAATGGAACCAGGAGATCTTATCGGCCGATACTTCATAGCTAAACAAGAGCTTTACATTATCCAATAACTGAACTACAAGCATGCTCTCTAGGATTCTACAAGTTTTTCAGCACCCTCCTTCCATTGTTGGCTCCTTGCTCCTGGAGTGCAACATGGCTTGTGCCACTTCATAGTGCATGTGGTACTCTGTATTTTGAAACAAAACCACATGTTCTGATTTTGTAACATATAACATTATGGCTCTTGCCGTAATTGTTAATGTGAATGATAATGAGATCAATTTATGGATTTAAAGCCAATGAATTGCTTTTCTGTTTGTGTTAATCATTGAAATAACAGTAGTAGGCAAAGATGGGTATTGGCAATTGGTTCCAGAAGTGATCAAGAGTAACTGATTGAAATATCAGGTTTAATTTTAAATTTTTTTCTCAATTAACATTTTACAAATAACCTTTATTCTCATAAAATTAAACTATTAATTTTATCTAATAAAGTTATTAAAATATTACCAATCCAAAATTAATCTATTTATTGACACTAGAAAATACTTTTGTAATTTTATTAAACAAAATCAACAACCTAATTTTTCATGAAAACAAAAATAATTCACAAAATTTAAGTAAACAATATCCACAAAATATTAATTAAAAAAATCCCACAAAATACCATCTAAAAAAATTTTACCCAATTTAAAAGTAAGTTTAAATTTAAGATGAGTGATTCAACTGTCATCCTCTGAACTGCGCAATTTTGTCTGCTGCTCTCATGTACATGCCGGAGGGGTTCGATCAAGTCTTTTCAGAGAATGATTCACCAATATTTTTCTCTGATGTATCCATCACTCAACATGTTCGTGTATAACGTTAAACAACAGATACAGACAACTCCAAGAAGAAAAACAGATATTCTGTAAAAATATCAGTAATATTTAAATCTATGGGTTTGAGGGGAGGGGTGTGAAAAAACTGTTGGTGACCAACGGCTTTACATTTTCAATTGCAAAACCTGCAAAATCAAAAGCTAAACCATTAAGCCTCTCGTTTAACCGAGTTTTTGCAGTTTTATATGGAAGGAAGCAAGAGGAAGAAGGGATGGGAACTTACTCTAAGCAAAACCTGAAGGAACTTGTCCACCTGACTTCCAGACAAATTGACGGCGTGTCTACTACTGACCCCGTGTAATGTGCCACCAAGTTTTCATGCAGCTGCTAGAAAGTAATCTCGGATGGTTTTCCTTTTCAAAGAGGATGGAGGATTTAACACAGAAGATGGACTTTTCATTGCGGCTTCGGGTGTCTTCTCAAAGGTTTCATTTGAATCTGAAACTGATGAGATGTTTTTCTTATGGGCTTTGGGAGTACTAAGTAAAGGTGCAGTGGAAGGACTAGATGAGCTTATTTGGTGCAATGATTCGTCTGGAGAATGTGAACGGCCGGGGTCCTTTGTTAGAGGAATTGGGTCTTCATTCTCATTCATCAAAAGTTTTCTACATTCTGCACTAGGAATTGCCATTACTCTTCTTCGGATTAACGATGGTGATCTTGAGCTTGAACAATGGCTGGTTTGAATGTTCCATATCCGTACCTAACATATAAAGATTTGAAGAATACGAAGTATTGTTATATATTGGGGTGAGTTTAATAGAACGATGCAAACTGGCAGCGAAAGGAAAATCTATGCAAGTCTTGTTATTAGAATAGAGCAAGCATAGAACTTGCAAAATGTTTCCAATGCTTAATCTTAACACTCACCGTGAAATCATCAGCAGAAGTTGCTACCTTCCCAATCTCAGATGGGCACCTGCAAAAGGAAGGAAAAAAGATTTAACATTTGGCACAGCCAATTATGCAATTTCAAAAATAGGAGTAACTATGGCCGCAATAAAAGCAAATTACCAATCAACGGCCGTAACTTCTCCATCATGACTTTTCAAGGTGATGGACTCTACCTGAGGCTTTGTTACCTGGTTTCCGTTGAAAACTAAATTATGTAGTGAAACTGAACAAGACCAGAGACAACTGAACAAGAAACGTTCATTTTAAGAAGAAACTAACCTTCCATATGTAAGCATTTCCATCACTGGAACCACTGACTATGTGATCTGCATCAGGACTGATTGCTGACTGCAATTGAATATAATTCAGTGTAAGACGGATTACCAATCTAACAAAAGTAATTGTACACTTGGGATGATTAAATGCTTAAGAAGAATAATCGAGCATAAAATGAAGTAGCACGTACCTTTACATAAAAAGACTCTATTCGAGGTCCACAGAAAGCTTGCTTTGGGCCCTTATCAAGCTGAAGTATATTGTACAAATATATTCTAGTACAAGGAAAAAAAATTGCATCCGAATTAGACATTCAGCAGTAATTAATAGAACATTTTTAGTTAGAGCCCCGCCACCAAAACAGAAATTCTGTGTCGACAGTTAACTAAATGCAGGTTTAAAGAAATAGAAGCTCGTCAGACTCAATACCTGTTGTCCATGCATGATGCTGTGAGAAACACTCCTTTCAAATCCTGGGACAAGCTAGATATACCCTGAAATCAAGAAACAAAAAAAAAGTTCATAAAAAGTACCAAACCTGCCCAAGATTTACAACTTATGTTAAGGCTCTAAACCTTTGGATCCCTATGAATCCTCTAGCAATCATCACTGGACAATTGACAGTCGATTGCCGGATTATACAGTATTTTTCAATTCATCTACGAGGAAGACTTCGTTTTCATGGTAAAATACTCATTTCAACATATACAACAGGACAGAAAAACAACCTTTTGAGTTGAAGACTCTGGGTGGGGACATGCTTGAGTAACATTAGATTTCAGATTTCTGGTATCCCAGAACTTCACAACACTGAAATAACCAGGAATAGCAGGAGAGGAGATTAAGTCAGCATGATATAGCTTATGCTTAAGTTCTCAAAACTATCTTTGGAATTTTACAGCGGCTTCTAGCATACCTGTCCGCTGCTCCAGCCGTAGCAACGGAATTCCCATCTTTGAGATAAAGAACTGACGTAATGCTCGCAGCAGCAGCCTGAAAAAGGACTTAGAGCGTTAAAAACTGCTTACAATATATTGAAGAATCTTCAGCAGTGAGCAAACCTTGCCCCGCCTACCCCGCCTTGCTTGCGTTGAAGGATGAGCCCCTTTGAGCATGGAAGTTGATCTGGATGAATTGACAATAACAGCGATGAATGGAGTGGCAAACTGGCAATTATTACCGAATATAAAAAGGCATAAAATCTAAAGCATGTGAGAGAAGCAGTAACTCACGGAGAGCAAACTTCATCACATCTACTTTTGGAGTTAATCTTGCATCTTAGATCCCAGATGGCAAAGGACCCGTCTCTCGAACCAGAGATAACAAGATCTGTTGAAACACTAATGGTAAAAGACCAGCTCTTTCCGAACAAGGGAAAAAAAAACAAAGGTTTTCAAGAAATCTACCACAATTAGTCGGATGAGAACTCAAACATTTTACACTTCCTGCGTGCCCCATCAAGACGCCAGTGCATTTCTTTTCCTGTGCATCCCATATCTTTATCTGCACAATGTCCGAAAGGAAAGGCAATTAACTAACTTTCATTGTATCGTTATTACTGAAATACGAAAACAAACTGTTTTAACACATGGCTACTTACAGTTTGATCCCCTGAAGCTGTTAAGATACGGGTATCTTCCTGCAAGAAAGATCAGTAACATTAGCATCAAAAAAGTATAGAGCGTAGAAGCATTGACTAGAAAAAATTTGCAGGACACCTCACAGTCCTTCAGTTAAACCAAAAACAGACATACACAAGTATTGACTTAGAAAAACTTCTCAAACCCTTGCTGATTAATTATGTTTAAAAAGTTGGGATCAACCATTCTCTGCTAGCTTTCCAACCAATAATTCTCAATGCACTCATTTGAACCATCCTCACGAATGTAAAGCCTCACGGCCAGGCTAACCCACAGGTGGATGGTCCTAAGATACATATTTACAGATTAATCGATTACCAAAAGAAACAGCACTAAAAGGATGATGACTTGAGCCAAAGGGTGCAATGCCACACTAAAATAGACATTATCTCCATTTGACATTTCAAATTCTGGCTACGACATAGATTGAAGTTCAGCTCATTTTCAAACACAAAATCTCATAAGAATCAAACGCTTAGAAGAGAGCAAAAAATGCGGCATACCTTGGTCCAGCATACATCAAATATGGCATTTTGATGTGCAACCCAATCGCTTATTCTTGCTTTCTCTGTGCATAATTTATTATAAAAAATGAATCACCATTATTGAAACTCAAAGCCGGAGCTCGTATTTGAAAAGACAGAAACAAAATTGATTTTAATGAAATTAACCTGCATTTTCCTGGTGAGATGCAGCAGAAGAAAGCTTCTTCCGAGAATCAAACAGACTTACATATCCATCCTCATCGGATACGGCAAAAATATGGGAGTTCTTACTTGCCTGAAATTTGGGATTACAGATGCAAATTTTTAATACAATCCGCAAAACAAAGACAAAAAAAAAATGAATGGAAATTTAAACCTTAAAAGAAAAACAAATGGAAATAAACATCTATACTTGTCTGCGAGAGTCGGATTCAAAAATCGAACGGACTTAAACCATTTTAATATAATAATTAATTAAAAATGGAAACTTTTGAAGAGCACCTTGCAAAAGGAGATGGCCAGAGGAGGCGTCTGTACAGCGTCATGTTCAACAGCGACAACTCCGATTTCAGTAAAATCCGAAGCTAATTCATCAATAAATGGTCGTTTTCTAACTGAAAATTTAAAATTAAAAAAAAAAGAAAATTATCTTAGCTAAAGAAAAATAACAAACAGAAAAGAAGAAAAAAAGGAAAGCATATATGAAAAGAGAGAAGGAGAAAATGAGAGTTACCTCGAAAGCTACTGAGCTCTCTGGATCTGATGCTGTGGAAGAAAGATTGAGATACGGATGAATCCATTTGCATTTTGCATAGGCCAAAAGCTCAGACACAGAGAGAGAGGTTTGAAGAGGAAAAAGAAAGAAAATAAAAAAAAAATTGGAATATTTCTTTTCTGGCCGGAAAATTTTGGAATGAAATGAAGAGGGAAATCTTTATATTTCATTTCGTTTTGGCGCGAGGTGTTAGCTGCTTTGAGCTGGCGGGAAACTCAAATTTCCTTATTTTCCCGGTTGGACGGCGGTGCTGTTTTCCGTGCATGCAGTAACCTTTTTTTTATCCTTTTTTTTTTTGAAGTAACTTTTAAATATATATATAATATAATTTTTTTGGAATAAAATAGTTTTAATATTTAAAAGATTTAATCTAATAGAGTAAATACTTATATTGTCATGGTAAAATGCTTAAAAGTTGAGTGGGACTGGGTAAAAAATCTAGATTTAAAATTTTACTTTTAATTCTATTGAGTAATTATTAAGTAATTAAATTTGATTGGATTAGGCTTGATTATTGTCGATTTAGATAAGTTGAAAATTTTTTATTTGATATAATGTTTGAAAAAATTTTAAAATAATTTAAAAAAATTAAAATTAATTTTTATTTTTTATTACGTTTAATTTAGTTATTATATATTTTTATTTTAAACATACTTATTTGTTTACAAAAAAATAATTTAATTTGATTAGATTTGTGACTCACTCAAACCAAGTGTTTTAATGTTGATATGTACTGAATTTAGAACCCAACTTGTTTTACTACAGAGCATTATGGAAAAACCCCTCCTCTCTAGTTGGTATAATGCCAAATGAATAAGGTTTTGAAGAATTTTAGTTTCATATAATTTAAACTTTATCAACATTATACATACATTATATTGTAGGCACACAATCTTATAACAAGTAGATATATTTAAGCATATTAGGATTTAATTCATAGTTAGTGCATGTGTCACATGACCTCAGACGTATACGAGAATGATATTAACTTATCTAAATAAGTTAAATTTTTAGATCGAAACTTAAGCTTGTAATAAAAATTCTACACGTGGTATAAAAATGTTATGTGTAGCATTGATTAATTTTTACTTATTTAATTCAAAATAAAAATTTAAGACTTAATAAATTTATCTAAATAAGTTAACTTTTGTTTACACCCTAAATGGTGTGACAAAACAATCATCATATTAAAGAATCCTTGATATTATCAGAGGTGCAAAAATATTTACAACATCCAATATTGCCTTTTGATTTATTTCCTTTATTTTTCATATAATGTGGAAAAAAAAGGAGGAATTAGATTTGCAATTACGTGAGGAGTACGTAGGTGATGATTAAGAAAGATTAAGGTATAAATAGACGAGTCTGGTTTCTTAACATAATAACATATTAAATTTTATTTCCTTTTTTTTTCTCACTTTTTAGTATAAAAACTATTAAATTAATATCCACATTAAAATAAATGCAATATAAAATATCTTATAACAAAAACTTTTTCCTTAAATGAGGTGTCAAGTACCTTCAGAATGCTGGTTCAAAATTGTACTTAATTAATTGTGTGTTATCTTTTTAGTCTTAATAAATTAATTTTATTTTGATATTCAAGTTAATTTTCTTTAATTATTTTATTATTTTATTTTATCACTTTAAAACAAATAAAAATCTTTTGATATCGAAATATTTCTTGAATACTCCAATACTTACGATAAAATTCAAGAAAAATCTCTCACAATAAATTTTCTCAAAGTTGTTATTTATAACCTTCTCAAAATTTCATCATAGGTGAATTTTACTTATTTATGTTTTTTATTTATATATTTTTTATTTATTTGATTTTTATTATTTTGTTATTATTGTTATCATTCAATACTTTTGGGAAAATTTTAAAAATTTTCCTTACTTAAAAATTCTTTTGAAATTGTTACTTATAACTTTCTTAAGATTGTGTAATCGGAGAATTTTTATTTATTTATATTTCTTTAATATATTTTTAAATTTAATTATTATCTTTATTATTTTATTGTTATTATTTATGTAAATTCTTATATTGAAAATTTTCCAGCTAGTAGGACCCCTACCTCCCAAACTTTCAAAAATTTATTTTTTTGTTTTATTTTAAAATTTTACTTTTATTTTTAAAAAATTTTATAATTTCATCTCTTTAAATATTAAATTTTTCATTTTCGCCTTCTCAAACCTAAAATCTTGACTCCACCAATACTTATAGTAAAATTTTAGGAAATTTTTTTATCTAGAAATTACCTCGAAATTACTTCTTATAACTTTATTGAGATTTCATTATTAGAGAATTTTTGTTTATTTATTTATTTTTATGAATATTATGATATTCTATTTTAATTTACAAACATTTTGAATATTTATTATTATTTTATGTTTATAATAATCATTTATAAATAAACCACTTTGTAAAAATTAATTATGAGTACCTCCCAATACTTATGGCCTAGTTTCATAATTATTCTTATTTTGAAAATTTGAAGAAAATTTTCATTTAAAATATTTATTTTTAAATAATTAGGAAATTTTATTTATCTTTTATAACTTGACTTATTCTATCCTATCTTACCAATTATAATTGTTTTCTTTGTATTTGTAAATAAATTTTATGAATACATATATATTTTTGTAATTTTACAATAAGCCTTTATTGCTAATAATTGACTATATGTCATTAGTAAAAATACCATTTGTCATTTTATATCCACATGGTATTAATATGATATTAATTTAAAAGGTAAAAAATATCATATTATTATATTATTATACCAAATTAACATGTTATTATCAATTATGATATGTTAGTATGCTATATCATAATCTATTATAATATTTTAACATACCACATCAGTATTATGCTACATAAAGTAGCAAATAACATTTTGATTAAATCAATAATTAGTTATAAGATCCTATTTGACTCAAAATAAAAAACATAAAGATTTATTTGGCTCAAAATAAAAATATAAAAACTTAATTGAACGCAATAACAGTATATGGACTTCTTTGAATTTTCTTAAATAGTTTAATTTTTTTTTGTATATTATGCCTTTAATTTATTTGTCTTAAGCTTGGTGCACCTATTGCAAAGAGAGGCATTGATTTCTTATATAGTATGCATATTCTTGTAGCAAGACACTCTTACGAAATTGTATAATTTTATTATTGTTATTAATTATTATATTTTGGATGATTTAGATTGTATATAATTGTTATAACAAGTGCTAGCATTGATCAAATAAACTTGTAGGGATGAACTTAGGGAAAATTCTTTCTTGACTCATCAAATTGAATCCAAAATTGTAAGAAACTAAGGGAGTAATTAAAATCATGTATCTATTTCATTAAGCAAGTTTATTACCAAAAGGGTTTTTATATATTAGGCCTAGATTACAGAAGGTTAGATGTCATAATGTATGAGTCTTGTAATTCAATCGTTTAACGTAAGAGGAGTGGTCAATAAATTTTTTTATTTAGGTGTTATTAGTCATCTGGATAAATCTATTTTTTAAAATGAAGTATTAAGCTTGATTTAAGTTCATTAAAAAGAATATATTCAGATCTACGAAGTAGATTAAGCTTGGATGTACAATTATGTGTGAGGGAGATATTAGCGCCCTCTCATTCAAAATTGTAGCTAATTAATTATGTGTTACCTTTTTAGCCTTAATAAGTTAACTTTATTTCAATATTCAAGTTAATTTTATTTTATCATTTTAAAATAAATAAAAATCCTTTGATATCAAAATGTTTTTGAACATTTCAATACCCATGGCAAATTCAAGAAAAATCTATCACTAAAAATTGTCTCAAAGATATTATTTATAACCTTTTCAAAATTTCATCATAAGATAATTTTTACTTATTTATGTTTTTTATCTATACGTTCTTTTATTTATTTCACTTTTGTTATTTTTTTATTATTGTTACCATGCAATTCCTCGTGTTGATAATCTTCCAAAATTTTCCAATACTTTTGACAAAATTTTAGAAAATTTTCACTTATAAATTCTCTCGAAATTATTAATTTTTTAAGATTTCATCATCAGAGAATTTTTATTTATTTATATTTCTTTTATACATCCTTTTAAATTGTTTGTTATCTTTATTATTTTTGTGTTATTATTTATGTAAATTCTTCTGTTGAAAATTTTCCAATGCTCAAGCAAAATTTTAGGAAATTTCCTTACTTAGAAATTCTCTTGAAATTACTATTTATAATTTTCTAGATATTGCATCATTAGAGAACTTTTATTTATTTATTTTTTACAAATATTATGATATTATATTTTAATTTAAAATTTTTTAAAATATTTATTTATTATTTTATGTTTAAGATAATCATTTATAAATTAACCTCTTTATAAAAATTAATTATGAGATCACCTCTCGATACTTATGACGAAGTCTCATACTTATTGTCACTTTGAAAAATTCAAGAAAATCACTACTTATAACTTTCTTTAAAAATTTCATTTAAAAGATTTATTTTTAAATAATTAGGAAATTTTATTTATTTTTTATAATTAGACTTATTCTATCTTATTTTGCCAATTATTATTGTTGTCTTTGTATTTGTAAATAAATTTTATGAATACATATTCTTGTAAAAGAATTTTAAATGGTTTATAATTTTAACCTAAATTTTTTCTTCTTCTCTTTTTTTATTTTGTTTTGGTTTTCTATTCCAAACTATTATGACCATAATAAAAACCAATCTAGAATAAATATAACCTAGAAATTAATGAGAGCAAGTATTGCTAAACTAGCAGCATGCAGTCAACTCTCGACTTAGGTTGCCTACAATTGTTTTTGGGTAAAATTTTAAAATATATATTATTTAATTTAATTTTAAAATTTAATTTTTTATTTTTTAAAAATTTTATAATTTCTTTCTTTTAAATATTAAAATTTTCATTTTCATCTCTTCAAACTTAAAACCTTGATTCCACCTATAACAACACTTTAGAACGAACACCACTTTATAACTCCCATATTATTTTTTGTCAGTACGATTAAATTTGTTTACTTTTTTTCCATTTTTCCATCATAAATTAATTTAATCAAAACAAAACCTTTATTCTGCATTCTAATTTGAAATATATATATATATATATATATTGAATCCTAAAATTAAATCTTAGATCTAAATCGAGTATTTATTTGATCATAAATCGAAATTCATCGTAATTTATTTGTCAAATAAAATATTCAATTAGAAAAAATAACTGGGAAAATTTAACACAAGCCCACTAATCCCAACCCAATTTAACATAGTCAACGAATTAGTCCAAAACAATCTGGCCCACACAATTGCAACTTTGCAACCAAACGCAAGCCCACCAAACATGAAACCCAACTCGGAGAGCGATCAACCTACCATTTCCAAACCGGGTCGGATCCTATATTAACTTAAACCCTAGTCATCTTCCTTTCTCCGCCTCTCCCAGTTTTTCGCCTTCTCAGTTTGTAACTTCTCTTTACAGCGATGGGGAAGCCGAAGCACTATCGACCGCCGGCAAGTTCTCTCCCCTTAAACGATAACTTCAAATTCGCAATTCAAAATTTTGAATTTCTGCTTTTTTTTTTTGGGGTTTTTTCTCTCAATTTCTCGTTGAATTGTACAGGGAAAGAAGAAGGAAGGAAATGCTGCGAGATACGTGACGAGGTCACAAGCGATTAAACTCCTTCAAGTCAGCCTCTCAGATTTCAGGTTCATCTCTTCTTCCACACTTCTTATATTGTTTTTTTTTTAATTCTTTTTCGAAGGATGCATTTAAGCTTCGGTTATTTACCTTATTTATGCTTTTTTTCAACATTATTTTTAGCTTCAAAGGTTAATTAGCTAAGCGTGTGAAGTTGTTATTAAGCTGAGCTTAGTTCTTTAGTTGGTTGTTAAGTTTGCTACTTGCTTTTTGCTCACGGAAGCAAAAAGAAGAAGTGTATTTGGCAAACATTCTTGAAGCAGTTTTAACTTGTTTTTGAGTATAATTTTTCTTCTGTCTGAGATAATTACTGTATTTAGCAAAAGTCCATAACCTTATGAAACCCAGATTATTTAATTTTTAAGTTTTAGAGTGAAATGCTTGCAAAACGGAAGAAGCTTTGGAGTTATTCTGATTGTGCATGTAATTTTGTATCCAATTCAAAAGTGTTGGATATGTTCATTCTTTTTAATGGATTTGGTATTGTAGGAAATTATGCATTCACAAAGGAGTTTTTCCAAGGGAGCCGAAGAAGAAGGTGAAAGGGAACCATCATACATACTATCACTTGAAGGATGTTATGTACATTCTTCACGATCCATTACTCGAGAAGTTTAGAGAAATAAGGGCATATAAAAAGAAGATAAAGAAAGCTAAAGCGAAAAAGAATGATGAGTTAGCGAGACTTCTTCTATCTCGGGCACCTTCTTACAAGCTTGATATGGTCATCCGGGATAGGTTTGTTAAACCATCTGTGTACTTTTTTTTTTTCTTATTTCCAGTCAGTGGTAGTTGTATGAGTTCTTGAGTATTGAAGTAATGTTTGGGATTTTAGGTATCCAACATTTGTTGATGCGCTTAGAGACTTGGATGACCCTCTTACAATGGTGCACCTGTTTGCAATGTTGCCTGCCATTGATAGGCTGAAAATTGAAGTGAAGCGCATCCATAATTGTCGAAGGTAGGTAGATCTGATTTTTTATTGAGGAGAAGGACAAAAGGGAAGAGGGAGATTGTAAGGTTACCTTACTTCTATCAGCTGATCGGTTGCGTCCTTATCTTGCTATTCTTGGTCTTTTGTCAGGTTGTGTCATGAGTGGCAAGCCTATATTTCTCGTACTCATAAATTACGGAAGGTTTTTGTGGCTGTAAAGGGTATATATTATCAGGTACTACAACTTTCTTTTGTTGAAATTCCTGCTTCTGCTATCATGCTCTTGCTGTTACTGTTTCTGTAATGCATGTTGCTCAAGATGACTCTCTGTCCTGTGCAGGCTGAGGTTGAGGGTCAAAAAATCACATGGTTAGCGCCACATGCACGGCAACAAGTATTGACCGATGATGTTGACTTCAATGTTATGTTAACATTTTTGGAATTCTATGAGGTTACATCTCTCTCACACGTGTTCTAATTTTTTTATACAGATGTAGACTTTTTATTGTTAGTGATGACTTTCATAGATAGAATGGAGGAAGTTTCTCGTAAAGTCTGAGAAAAATGGGCAAAATAAGCCCTAGCCAAGCATAAATAGAAGAGCTGTTGTTGCTTTTTATTTAAAATTTAAATTGTCTATCAATTTACTCCTCATGAAATTTGATATTTTATTGCTACTTTCTCACTTCAGTTTAGGTCCATTGTTTCAAGGTACTTAATCCCCTGCTATGCTGTTTTCTGCTAGTTACTTCAACTGAATTGCTTTATTTCTTTTGCATATATTTGCTTTGTGTGCAGGCACTTCTTGGTTTTGTCAATTTTCAACTTTATCATTCTATAAATGTGAAGTATCCTCCTATTCTTGATCCTCGGTTGGAAGCTCTGGCAGCAGGTTTGTTTATTGCTTTGCGTTTTGTAATGAAACTTACGTGTTCTTTTCAGAGTTATATGCAATTTTAAGTGGTGACTGTGAACGAATCTTGTAAATTTCTTCCTCTTGGCTGCTGATGATAATAGCAATTTTGTGTTTCTTGAATACTGCAGATCTCTATGCATTGTCAAGGTATTTTGATGCTAACTATAAAACCTCTTTACAAGAACCTCAAGTTGCTGGTTCGTCTATATCGGAGCAAGAGCAGGAGGAGTCTAACTTAAGACTTGCTCAACTTCAGCATCAACTGCCTGCAAATGAACCTGGTGCACTGATGCACCTTGTTCAAGGTGCAGCTATTGAAACTGAAGAAGATGAAGCTACAAGGGACTGCAAAAAACTTTTCCAAAATATGAAAATTTTCTTGAGTCGTGAGGTGAGATTAATTGTTCCTTGCATGTCAGTGTAGGATTGCTGTTCCCTTTTATTAAATACTAATTTTGTTTCAGTTTGATGAACATTGCAATTACAGTACAATAAGTGGCTTCCATTTCTTTATCAGTTGATTTCTATTGGAATGGTGCCTAATACTCTATATGGTTAGGTTCCGAGAGAGTCTTTGCTTTTTGTCATTCCTGCTTTTGGAGGTATTGTTTCCTGGGAAGGAGATGGAGCTCCATTTGCGGAAGCTGATGGCAGCATTACTCATCAGGTGCGCCAATAAAAGCGCCATGTGTCAGATTTGCATTATCTATGAATTTTGGTTCTAGGGGTTTCAATTTTTAGTGATTGCTTTTGTTTGTGTAGATTGTCGACAGACCAACCCAGGGTCATGTATATCTTTCAAGAGAATATGTTCAACCTCAGTGGATTTATGACTCTTTAAATGCACGGATCATCTTGCCAACTGAGGCATATATGGTTGGGAGGTAAATCTTGGTAACTTACTCTTGAAATATCTGTTTGATCTCCAAGTGTTGGACTTCATTGCTTTGGGTATGATAGAATGAATGGCATGCAGTTCTCATTTTCTAATATGGTAACTTCATTTGCACGGACTGCATATGTATCATAGGTCATGAGGATAAACTTGGAATAATTTGGAGGTCTGAATCACTCAATATGAATTATTTAATTGCAATTGAAGATGAAAAATTGTCTTGCTATGTCAATGCCATCGGCATTTGATATTGCTGTTTTCCTGCCAACAGGGATCCACCTCCACATCTATCACCTTTTGTTGATAATGAGGCTGAAGGTTATGTTCCTGATTATGCCAAGACCATTAAAGAACTACAGGCTGCTGCAAAAAATGATGTTCAACCGTTTCCTGGTATGGGAAATGATGTCTTGGATAACTCTCAAAATATGTTGGCTGAAGGGTATATCAGTAGAACAGAGGCTATGGAAGCTGCTGAGAAGAAGCAAAAGGTATGTGACTGGGGCTTTGGGCATATGGCAACTCAATATACAATAGAGTTTCTAAAATTATATTGCTTCTACTTGGGAAGATCCAATGATGTTCATGGTTGCCCCTACTGACTACATCAAGTTTTCGATTGGTTGCAGATGATGCTTCTGGAGAAGCAGTATCATGATGATTTGAAAATGGAACTTCAGGGTGTATCAAGTATAAATAAGCAGAGCTCTGCAGAGGACATGGAGTCTAAGGAAGAATTGCTTCGTGATGTGCAACAAAGTGCCATGGATTCCGAGGATCTGTCAAGACTCATGATGTCACGTAAAAAGAGGGGCCTTGCTAAAGCCATTGAGGTAACTTTGTTGGCCTTGTTATGCTTCATTGTCTTTTCTTGTTTGACATGCAATGCTGCAGTACTCCAAAAAGAAAAGAGAATTAATTCTTCAACAAAACAAGTTTTACTCGAGTGTGCATGATTGAAAGGGGTATTGGTCTGGTACATAAGGTTTTTTCTGCCCTGAACACCTGAATTTCCTGTTGTCATAGCTTTACTTCTTTCGACCAAGTTTGAATGATTGGAAAGTCTGCCATTTGTTTGATATGGATTCCATCATAGTAGTTTCTAGTAAACAATTCCCTTTGGAGAAAAAGGATAGGAGAGGGGGTGATGGTTAAAATTGCTACTAAAAGGTTTTAATAGCCCCTGTGGTATATTGCTGGGATTTCGTCTTTGATGTTGACTTGAATGTGTTTTTCTTCCATCAGATGCACAAGCAACGGAAGAAGGATCATGTTGAAAAACTCAAGGAGCGAAAGAGGAATACTGAAGCAGCTCAGAAATCTGAGAAGAAGCATAAAAGAGCTTAAATTTCGTGATTTTTGTAATATTGCTTGGTTACAGAGCTAGTGTTTGTAAGTCATTTTGCCAATTAGTCTTGTGATTGGCTAAAATTTTGCCAAGTTATGTATGATTTTATTTATATTTGAATATAAAAAAACCCCCATATTTCCAATTTTCCATTTTCCCAACAATGGGAAAGAAACAGAATCCGATGAACTTTATCTAAAACTTGGTGGTTAAAGTAACCATGCTAAGACTAATTACTACAATTTTTATGTGTTCCCATTAAATTAGTGTTGATGTAAACCAACACAGCATTATCTTACATGTAAAGCCATGGGTATAACCCATGGAGAGAGTTCAATATCAGCAAGGCAAGCAGTGACAATAGAATGAAGACGACAAAGAGTTACAGCCTCGGGGCCTTTATGTGCAATGTTTAATGACTTTGGACAAACTGAAACAAATTAATATCAGACATGGCTCTTGATGGAGGAACTGTACCCTGTTAGATCATCATAGTATTTAGACCACAGCATCACACCTCCATACTTGTTGGCCTTCTTGATCAGAGGCAGAATCTGTGATATCAGAACATTCTGAGGGATGAAACCGCTGTTGGCGCCGCTAGGAGCGGCCGGGAGCCCCAGGAAGAACTTGGTTGCTGGTACACCGTTGCTCCATTCATCGAAAGTTGCCTTCACGTCGGAAGCATTGCCTTTGTATTCGCAGTCATTGTTGTAGAACTGCATCCACACGTAATCAAAGAGTCCTGTTTCTAAGGCTTGCCCTACGTACACGTCTGGAAAGGGACATTGTGGTGCTGCTGTCAGGTAAACCTTCTTCTCCGAGGTGTAGTTCTTCAAGTGCATGTGTTGCAAGTAGACCATGAAAAACATAAGTATATATGCAAGTTATATGTTACTCCTGTAAATGAGATTCACATATGTGTGAGATAAGATAATTACAACATTTTTTATTGTAATTAAGCAAGGTATTAAATGTCACGATCTTAAAAAAAAATTATGAATCTTATATTAATTGTGTATTATAATATAATTATATATTTTTCAGTATTGATATCATCTTCAACTTGATTTTTTCTGTGATATAAAACCGTGAATACTCAAAAAGTTAAAACGGATAATACTTTATAAGTTGGTGCGGACTGTGATACTAAACATGTATCCAGACTCTTTGCCACCGTGCACATTACCCTGCTAGTTCATCATAGTGACTAGGGCTTCCATCTTCAATATCAAAATCAATTCCATCCAGCACAGCATCTCCGAAAGGTCTATCTGTGGAGTTTCCACCCAAATAATTGTTCCAAAGGTAGTCAGCAAACCCCTTCGCCTCTTCCGACGACACAAGGATGTAGACACCATCCCCACCTCCGATGGACAGCAACACCTTAACACCTCTGCTTTGGCAAGACCGAATATCGTCAGCTAAGCCAACGCACCCCTTGGTAGAAGGATCACAATGTTCATCCAGGTCGAGCTGAGGAGTTTGGTTATTGCCAAATACACAGAGAAAGCTTATAATAACGTACTCAAATCTCCCAGTCTTGCATGTGTCAGCTAGCGTTCCTTCCTGCTGATTTTGTCCCCAGTAAATGGAGATGCTGCCAGAATAGCAATGGCTGCTTAGAACAGCCAAAATGAGCAGCAAAACAAACATCTTGGTAGCCATAGAATCTAGTCCTAGAAGAAGCCTGGAAGGGACTTGCTGAGAAAACTAGAGCCAACTTAAATACTAGTGCTCCACTGTGCTTTTCATGAAGTTATTACTTTCCTTGAAAGGAAATAGTTGAATAGGTGGCTTTTTCAATATGATGGAGACAAAAGGGTCTTTACAAGAATCAAATTTTAGGTGATGATAACAATTAACATAAGCTTTATCAAACAAGAACTAAGAATTAATGCTTGTTCTACATTTTTTTTTTTTGTAGTTTATCATGTTCCCAAAATGATACCTTAGTCCAAGCAAAATCAAAGTAAATTATTCTTATAATCACCTCAATGAGTTTGCAATTAAGTTTTAAAATATATAATCGATTTCTATTATGGGTTTTACTTTAGATGAAAAATAAAAAAAAAAGAAAAAGAATTATTTCATGTATGCAATTTTTTTTAACTAGTACACATGACTTGTTCTAGATAAACTTTAAGATTTAAATTAGATATTTAAATGGCATATATTTTAAAAAATCTCTAATTATTTATTATATTCAATTAAGTTTCTATATTTAAAATTAATTCTGTTTGTGAATTAAAGTGAAAAATATCATAAGATTATATTGTCATGTTATATCATTATCTGATATGATATATCAACATTATATAATATAAAATAATAAATGACGTTTTGATTAAAGATAATTAATCAATTATTAATCATAATGACTTATTTGACTTAAAATAAAAAAAATTGATTAGCTGCAAATAAAAAAATAATAACTTATTTTAATTTTTATAAATAGTTTAAAATTTTTTTTTAAATATTATGCCTATTTAAATTTGAAGATGAGCAGACTCGACTTGAAATCATTATTTTATTAAACAAAAATATTATTTTTAATTTAATTGTTAAATTAAATCTAGATTTAATATTTTCTTCTGGCCAAAAAAAAATATGAAAACTAAATTTAAAATTGTTAAATATGTTAATATTAAAACATTTTTATTATTTTAACAGTATAACAGGCCTGGTTTAACTCTCCAGGAGTCAAGCTTGAATGAGATTGCCAATCAAAGTTCAGCCTATAAACATCCTTAACATTGATATAGGCCCAAAATTCCCAATTGGGCCGTGGATAAACCTCAGGCCCGACCCGAAAGATCCTCTCAGTGTATAAAATCCCTACTTCCACAAACGAAAAAACCCTAACCCTAATTTTGTCTTCCAATCTGCAGAGCACACAGCCTCCCAAAGAACCAACCATGGGCCGCGTCCGCACGAAGACAGTGAAGAAATCGTCCCGCCAAGTGATCGAGCGTTACTACTCCCGCATGACCCTCGATTTCCACACCAACAAGAAGATCATCGAAGAAGTGGCTATAATCCCATCCAAGAGGCTCCGCAACAAGATCGCGGGTTTCTCGACCCATCTCATGAAACGTATCCAGAAGGGTCCCGTGCGTGGTATTTCTCTGAAGCTGCAAGAAGAAGAGCGCGAGCGCCGCATGGATTTCGTCCCCGATGAATCTGCAATCAAGGTCGACCAAATCGAAGTTGATAAGGAAACTCTTGATATGCTTTCGGTTCTTGGGATGGCTGATATTCCTGGGCTTATTAAGGTTGATCCGGTTGCTGTTCCGGTTCCTCAAATCGGGTTCGGCCGAGGTGGTGGACCCGGGAGGAGGTTTTAAGTGGTGGGGCCCCATGGACTTGATGGGTTCTTAAGTTTGTTATGTTTCTTTTCTTTCTTGGTAGTGTTTAATTTTGTGTTTTTTGATGGAACAGTTTTAGTTGTTATGTTAAATGGTACTCAAATTTATTAAGTTTGATGTGTACTTTTTTGAAGAAATTCGAAATGGGTAATTTTTAGTTTTTGGCATGGTTGATTCCCATTGATTTGGTTTATTCTTAATTTTATTTTAGATATTGAGCTAGTATATGGCCTTCCAATTCAAGTTGCATTCAATCATAATGCTGAGTAATGCTGAATAAGGTAAAAATTTGAGGTAAAGAATTCCAATTCTGTCTATAGGGAGTCTGTTTTCTATCGCAAGCTTTTGTTCTGCAATTTTCATTGACAATTGGAGGCAAGAAACTAAAAGGATTATCTTTTCTTTATTAAGTTCATGACTTAAAGTGAAGTATAGTTATTAGAAGTTGGTTTCAAGAAGTCTTTTGTAATCCGTTTTGGGTCCTTAAAGCAGCTTGTAGGTTTGTCATTTATTACATCAGTGTTAAGAGCTTGTACCATTGAGAGTAAACAGGAATGTGTGTTTAGAACGAGTGCCTAAAAGCTACTAACTTCCTTTGATTATCAAACAATTTTGTATATTTGTGATTATAGCATGTGCAGAGAGAAAGAAATATTGGAACTTCTTAATATTTAACAATCAAATAACTCTCCAAGTATTTTTGTACAAAAAAAAATTTAACTACTCATTCAAGCTGAACAAAAGCACACAAGCTCAAAAATAGTGTGATCAGAAAATATTTGACCGAAAACAAGCCTTTATAGAACATATAAGAACATGTGATGTGATTCTTTACTGACTATGAACTGTGATCCTCATCATTTTTCAATTCCCTTTGGTGATATCGGTTTTGGATCTTTTGAATGAGAGGATTTGCCAGTAATAGCTTTCTTCACCTTGGAAATTGAATGCTTGACTTTTGATCCGACACCTGATAGTATGCTATGAGATTTCTTATGTGGTTTAATGACGGTATCTCTAGGTGCTTCTACCATGACAGGAGCATCTGAGCCAGAGTCTGCCTTATTGTGTTCATCTCCTTCCTCTCCTTCATCTTTCTCTTCATCTGTTTTTGCTTCTTTAAGTTGAATCGCTTCTGCTTCTTCCTCCTTTGGTTCTTCTTTGCTTACTGTTAGCTCCCTCTTCTGAATGACATCTTTAGCCACTTGCATTTTTTCTCTTGTGGATCTTTGGAGTCCGTCAGACGGTGATAGCTTAGGTGAATCTGGTGATGCAGGTTCCTGGGTTATCCCCACACCTGAATTAGATGGCTTTTTCTCTGCTTCATGATCAACTCCTGCTTCTGAACAAATTTCTGGAGCATTTCCAGTTTCCAGATCTCCTACTTCAGCTTTCTCTGAGGTTTCTAAAGCTCTGTCCTGCTGTTCTATTGGAAAATGGTCCTCGCGAATTGAACTTCTTGTCCTTATGCTCTCTACAGGATCTGCTTCTCCTTGAATCTGTTTGTCAAATGTTACATTACTGCTATATCTAAGCTAAATTCATGATATAAATGAAACATATAGCTGCTCAGCATGATTTTTCCTATTAGTTTTTTTTCCCTCTATGTTATGACTTGCGATGTTTTGTCACCATTTGGGGACCTTGAGAAAAGACTGAGGGACCAGATAAAGTAAACTTCTTTGTTTCTTTGTTTTTTCAAACCCCTTAAACCTAGATTTTGTATTCAAGTTGTTTCATTGCCTTCTCTAGTCATAAATTCTCATTTCTCTTGCTAGTACCCAAGTTCTTTTCCATATTTGAACAGACTTGTGAGATAAAGAAAATTGTTACGCTTTATGGTCAATCTTATTTGAGTGGATTTCCTGAAGTATACTCTTCAAAATATCTAGTTTATTTGTGTTTTCATATAAGATTATGAAAAGGCTAGTTAAAAAGAAGGATCATATGTATTCTCACCTCTTCCCTTGCAGTTGTGGCTTCTTCCATGCCAACGGAAGCTTGTTCTAGATCCTTGACAGTTTTGTCTTCAGCAACGATCTCTTTCTCAAAATTATTCTTTGCACTGTCTGTCTTAGTTTCCATTGAGAGCTGTTTGTAAAGTAAGTTTCATGTCAAAAGAGAGGCAAGAAAAGAACAAGATGAATAAAGTTGAGTGTCTGTACACTGACCTCTTCTTTCTGAATTGCGTATGCTGGGGCTATCAAGGTTTCTTTTGTCTTGTCTCTGATATCTTCTTCTTTTAGCTCATCTTCTTTGTGGACATCTTCCAACTTAG
>NW_018397279.1:797936-802074 GCF_002168275.2 Theobroma umbraticum
TTCAGCAAGTTCCTTGTCCTTAAACTGTCATGTTTGTTCCCAGCATCAGCAATAGTTTGGGTGAATAAATAAATTACAGCAAAGCAAGAAGAGAAAATATAACAAATAAGGAATGCATGCAATTATTATGGCTTGAATTAGTTCTGTCCAACCTCTGTTGGTGGAGCCCGAACAGCAACAGTTTCTTGCTCCATAACAGCTCTCAGCTCCTTGATTTCTTCCTTTTCAAAGCATATCTCACCTCCAGTGTTTGTATCAGAAGAGTCGGTATCTGGAGTTTCCACTTCCTTCAGTTCCTCGTCTTTTACTGCATCGACTTTAGTTGTAACTCCATGCTCCTCTTCCTCACAAGGAAATTTGGATGATGGAGCTGGAGACTCCTTCTCTGGTTTGTCCACCAGAATTTGAGTAGAACCAGTTTCATCATTTTCTTCTTTCTCTTGAATCATGTATTGAGCTGTTACTTGCAAAGTTTTCTTTGTGGAGCTTTCAACAGGGTCGGATGTTGATACTTTGGTCAAATCCTCCACTGATGTAGAGTCCTTGGTTATTTCTTCAACTAGATTATCTGTTGTTTTATCTCCACCATGTTCAACTTCTTCTACTTTTGGATAAATCTCTTTAACATCTCCAAGTTCAGCCTTCTGCGAGGATTCTGCGACTCTGTCCTGCAAATCTATTGGAACATCTTCCTTTCCGATTGAACCTGTTGTTTCTGTGATCTCGATGGGATAAAATACCCTTGGAATCTGCTTATCAGATGCTATATTAGCCGTTTCCTCTGGCTGCTGAATATCGTCAATTATCTCATTGCCTTCTGCAAGGTCCTTGGTGCTTTCTGCCTGTGCTAATTCTATGCTTGATTCCTGGTAAAAGATTTAACATAGAGCTTCTCAGTATCAGTATTTCTATCGGTTATTTTCCTTCCTTAATGATGTTTAAAATTCATTTCTGGCTCCTAGAATGATTGAGGGTTCTGATAAATTGAAATTTAAAATAATAATAAAAAAACCATTTTCAACTGAATTCTAGCTTCAAGAATTTTCTTTGCCTTCTTTCTTGTATAAGATCTCAGTTCAACTACTACATTCTATTCTCTCTCTCTCATAATATTTTGATTTCATATGGTCCTTCAATGAATTGATACCCTTTTATTGTTTCAAGTTTGTATGAACTTACTATTTTATTACTATTTGAGTAGATTCATGAAATCAACAAGACTGTTGCAGTACCTATTTAACCTTATTTGAGTTTCGAGCAGTAGAATTCTTTTGAAAAATATTTAACCATATCCTATTACAGTTACATTTACAGAAAAGATTCTTTAATGCAAAGTTTGAAAGGAGGATTAAATGTAGTCTGACCTCTTCCACTACTGTTGCTGTTTCTATCCTGGCAACTGAAGCTTGGCCTGGATCCTCAACAGTTTTATCTTCACAGACGGTCTGCTTTTCAATAATCTCATTTTCACTGGACTTTTGAGCTTCCACAACGAGCTGTTATAGATGAAAGCTTTAATATGGAAATAGAGAGCAAGAAAAGAATAAAATAAAGTTGAGTTTCTGTTTCCTGACCTCTTCATTGAGGCATGTTGTGGTTTTGAATGCTTCATTTGTCTTGTCTTCTACTGGTTCATCCTTTAGCTCATCTACTCCACAGCCATCTTTTGTCAGTCCTTCTGACAGGGAAGTTGAATGAGATGTTTCAATAACTTCCTTGTCCTCAATGATCTGTCAATTTTTTGCCCCAGCAGTTAACAGTTGTCCAGATAACAACATTTTACAGCAAAAGAATAATAGAAACAAGAATGGATAGGGAAGTACGTGAAATAATTAAGGTTTAGACTTGTCTTGCTTACCTCTTCTTTTGAAACTTCATTCAATATGATTTCATTGCCTTCATTTGTTTTCTCACACTGATTTTCTTCATCCCTTGTCTCATCTCTTGCTTTGACAAGTTTCTCCTCAATTGCAGCACCTTCTGTTTCAGTGAGTAATTCATTGTCATAAGCCTTTTCATGTGTCTCCATTTTGACATTTGAGGCTTCCTCAATCTCTCTTGTTTGTTCTGAAATCTTTTCTGGACTCTCATCTTCTTGCAATTCTGGTTCCCTTGTTTCATCTTCTTGTTCCTCAGAAGGCAATGTAGTGTTTGTAATATGAAGTTGATCTGCTTGCTTCTCTCCTGGGAGAGTCTGAGCAGCAGTATCTTCATCTTCCAAGGCACTTTGAAGCTCTCTTGCACATTCTGATTGGAGGCTTTTGTCATCTTCCAGTGTTTCTGCTTCTTTTATTTTCTTTTCTTCTCTTAAAGTGCCATGCTCCTGTGATTCCTCTGAAATAACCTGAGTAGCGATAGTTTCACCTTCCAACACAGCTCGGGGATCCCTTGTCTCGTCCTTCATAGAGCATATCTCTTGTACTGTCTTTGCTTCATCAGAGTCTTCATTTTGCATTTCTTCTTCCCTGACTTTCTCTTCTTCTGGCTTGTCAACTTTGTTGACAGTTTCATGCTTATGCTCCTTTGATGGCAATGCAAGAAAAGGGCCTGGAATTTGCTCCTCTGATTTCTCTCTTGGGATAGCATGAGCAGAAGCACTGTCATCTTTTGCGATAGCTTCATCCTCCTGAAGCTGTTCCTTTCGCAAGCATTCATGTTCTCCATCATCATCTTGAAAGAATTCTGCTTCCTCCGTTTTCTCACTTCCTATCTTCTCAGTTGTACTTCCACATTCCTCTTCCTTTGAAGGCAGTGCAGAGGTTGGATTCTGAACTTGTTCTTCTAATATCTTTCCAGTGAGAGTCTGATCAGCAGTTTTTTCATCTTCTACAACAGCTTCAAGCTCGATGGACCTTTCCCTTTGTGAGCATACCTCTTCCGTTGTCCTTGCATCTGAAGCATATTCTCGACTCTCATCTTTTATGATTTCTTCATTTGTTTTCTCATCTTCTGCCTTCTTAGTTTCATGCTCCAGTTCTTCACTAGTTATAGCTGAAGTTGAAATATGAAGTTGCTCATCTGATTGCTCTTCTGAGAAAGTCTGGCCAGAAGTAATTTCTTCTTTTGGAAATACTTGAAGCTCACTTGGCTCTTCTTTTTGCAAGCATATCTCTCCTGTTTCCACAGCTGACGAATCTCTGCTATTCTCATTTAGCTTTTCAGCTTCTTTGCTTTTCTCTTCGTCTAGGTTCTGAATGGTGCTCATTGTTTCAATCTCCAGTGATTCCTCTGTTATTGAAATCTGAGCAACAGTAGTTTCTTGATCCAAAACAGCATCAGGCTCCTGAGGTCTTTCCTTTTCTAGTGTTGCCACTTCCTTCACTTTCTCTTCTTCTATCTCATCAACTCTAGTTGTATTTCCATGCTCGAGGTCCTCTAAAGGCAATGTGGATGAAGTTAATGATTGCTCTTTTGGTTCCTCCACTTGGAGAGCCTGAGCAGCAGCGGCAGTTTCATCTTTCTCAGCATCTTCAAGCTCCTGAAACTCTTCCTTTTCCAAGCACATCTCTATTGTTTTCTTTGCATCAGAAGAATCATCCAAAATCTTGTTTTCTGGAATTTCTGCTTCCTTTAGTTTCTCGTCTTCTATCTTCTCAACTGTGCTTATAACTTCTTCCTTCTGTTCCTTGGGAAGCAATTCAGAGCTTGCAGTCCCCTCCTCTGATTTATTAGCTGAGAGATTATGCTCACTTTTATCTCCAGAAAAAACATCTAGCTCTGTGCGCACTTCTTCCTTTGTTTTGTCATATTCTATCTCCTCACTTATGGCTCCAGTTCCATGCTCCCTTTCCTCAGAAGGCAGTGTAGTAGATTTATTCTGAATTTGCTCCTCAAGTTCCTCTTTTTGAAGACCCTGATCAACAATAGTTTCTTCTTCCGAGACGGCGCTTTGCTCCCTTTGCTCTTCCTTTTGCAAGCACACCTCTTCTGTTGTCCTTGTGTCAGACGAATTTTCTAGAGTCTCATGTTTTACTATTTCAGCATCCTTCTGTATCTCTTCTGCTATCTTCTCAATTGGGTGTGGAGTGCTGTCATCTTTCTTAGCATCTTCAAGCTCCTGTAACTCTTCCTTTTCCAAACATGTCTCTATTGTTTTCTTTGCATCAGAAGAATCTTCCGAAATCTTGTTTTCTGGAAT
>NW_018397279.1:802297-802436 GCF_002168275.2 Theobroma umbraticum
TCTTCCTTTTGCAAGCACACCTCTTCTGTTGTCTTTGTGTCAGACGAATCTTCTAGAGTCTCATGATTTACTATTTCAGCATCCTTCTGTATCTCTTCTGCCATCTTCTCAATTGGGTGTGGAGTGCTGTCATCTTTCT
>NW_018397279.1:802446-802648 GCF_002168275.2 Theobroma umbraticum
AAGCTCCTGAAACTCTTCCTTTTCCAAGCACATCTCTGTTGTTTTCTTCGCATCAGAAGAATCTTTCAAAATCTTGTTTTCTGGAATTTCTGCTTCCTTTATTTTCTCTTCATCTATCTGCTCAACCGTGCTGATAGCTTCTTCCTTTGGAAGCAATTCAGAGCTTGTAGTCCCCTCCTCTGGTCTATTAGCTGAGAGATTT
>NW_018397279.1:802748-802889 GCF_002168275.2 Theobroma umbraticum
ATCTTGTTTTCTGGAATTTCTGCTTCCTTTATTTTCTCTTCTTCTATCTTCTCAACCGAGCTGATAGCTTCTTCCTCCTGTTCCTTGGGAAGCAATTCAGAGCTTGTAGTCCCCTCCTCTGGTCTATTAGCTGAGAGATTT
>NW_018397279.1:803132-822491 GCF_002168275.2 Theobroma umbraticum
CAAGCATACCTCTTCTGTTGTCTTTGTGTCAGAAGAATCTTCTAGAGTCTCATGTTTTACTATTTCAGCATCTGTCTGTAGCTCTTCGCCTATCTTCTCAATTGGGTGTGCAGTGCTGTTCTTTTCATCCTCAGAAGGCAATGTGGAGACTGAAGTTCGAAGTTGCTCCTGTGGTTTCTCTTTTGGGAGAGTATTATGGGAACTAATATCATCTTCCACAATAGTTTCAACTCTTTGGGATATGCAATCTGATGATGTTTCTGGTACTCCTTTGGTTTCTTCAACTTCATTCTCATCCTGTTCTTCCGCTGTGAGGCTTTTCTCGGTTTCTGCATCTTCTTCAGTGCCCTTGTCTTCAGACACATGATTTCCATCTGAAGCTAATTCAGTTTTCCCCGGTTCTCCTGCATTTGAAGTTTTCGAGGTTTCATTCTTTGTCTTTACAAGCTCATGATCACTACTTGGGAGTTGATCCACCTTTTCCACTGTTAGGCTTTTCTCAGCTTCATCAATCTGATCCTTGGACATGTGAACTGCATCAGAATCTCTCTTGTTTACCTCAGCTTCATCCTTGTCTACAATATCCACATTTATACCCTGCTTTTGTACTTCATCATTGTCATTACGTGGGATTTGAGGTGCCAAGCCAGAGGATATTTCTTCAAATTGCACATTCTCAACTTCTTTAGTCTCTTGATTTGCATCACTCTCAGTAGTTTGTGGACTCATTTTGCCTGAGCTAGCATTTGATGTATTTACAAGCTCCTCATCCACTTCTGTGTTGTTTAAGCTTGTCTCTCCTCTTACTTTTGTCACAGCTTCACTATCATTCTCGTCTTGACAAAGTTTTGATTCATCAGCAATGTCCTCCTCAATTCCTTCTTCTGACTCCCTTTCTTCTCTGTGCACACTTACAGGGTCTCTAAACTCTTCATCCTGTCCCTTTTCTTCTGATTCTTCTATGATGAGGGATGTTTCTCTGTCTTTGGTTGAATGTGCTTCAACCTCTGGGTGTTTTGATTCTTTCTGTTCCTCGGAGTCTGCTTCCTTGAGACATTCAGTTGAGACTGAACTGTAGTCTTCCACCTATCAAGCATAGTTAAAATGTTTAAAATCAAAGAAAAATTGAGCAACATCTATATAAACTATTTAAATGAATATTCATTACTGAGATGACCTCATTAGTTGTTTCATCTCCATTTGGTACTGGATGAAGTTCATTTGTGCTACTTTCTTCCTCCATGACATGCTCTTTGATGGCTTTGTTGTCATCAGCTTTATCAACTTCCTTATCGACCTGCTAAAAAAATATTGGGTCAATATATCAAAATGGCACCTCCTTAATAATCATGAAGAGAAAAATTTTTATACATGTTCTTTACCTCTTCAGACATGATGACAGTCTTGCTAACCTCATTTGCATTTTGTTCTCTGTTAGTATATTCTTCATGCTCCAATTTGTCTTCTACTTCCTCTTTTATCTGTTTTTCAGTTTCTGGATTCTGAATATCAGTGGTGGCTTCATCAGCTTGGCTCTTGCTGCTTTCTGGGAATGTTTCCCTACTTTGGTCTCCAGCCACAGGTTCAGAGTCAGATTTAGGCTTTCCTTCGAAACCTGCTAGTGCTAGCTCAACTTTCTGTTTCAAATGAATAAATTAATGGATGGCTCACCGAGTGTGCTAGTTAAATGAAGAAAAACATTTGACTGGTGATATGATTCTCGAAGGGGTTAAACGATCATAAAATTACACGACCAACTTTAGTGTTCCATTATGGGGTATAATGTTTTGGTTTTTGTCTTTTTTTTTAAAGAAAAAATTGAAGACTCTGTCGCTTTGAAGATTTAATATGTGACATGATTGCAGAATAAAAGTGATCAAAATTGGAATGATATCTGTTGCCATATCTTTAACTTGATTTGGTTTCTTTTAAAACAAAAAGGAGTAGGGAAAAGATTAAAGTTGCCCTTACCTTTGCATTATCATTCACACTATCAGCCTCAGGCATCTGATCATGAGCTCTTCTTAGCTGTTCAGTTTCTTCTTTTTCTACTGCAATATCTTCCTTCAAGCTTTCTGATTTTGCCAAGTTCTCAGCTAAATTCTCTTCTTCTTGGATAGCCTTTTCACCATCCTCACATGTACCGGAGGTTTCTTCCAAATTTGTGGCTTCATCCAATGGCTTTCCATCATCAGTTTCTTTTCTCTCCAATCCAAAATCTGATGATTGCTCATTCTGCGATGTTTTGGATTCACAAGCATCACGTTGATTCTCTGGTTCTCTAGGTTCCTCCCCCTTTGAGAAGTCAGTGGCTTCTGATACAGTGTTGCATTTTCCAGTCTCTTCTTCTATATGCGCATATGGTTCCTCAACCAAGTTTTCCTTGACTTCATGTCCGCTCCCCTTTCCATTATCTTCAGACACAACTTTAGGGGCATCCAATGTGGGATTATTCTCCATTTGCATTAATTTCTCATCCATTGCTTTGGACACAGGAGCATCTGAGTGTGCATATGGAGCTTGATCTTTCTCTGAAGTTACATCAGTTAATTTCCTCTCTTCAATGGGTTCAGGCTCAGGTTCTTCTGAAGGCATGGTAGAATAGTCCTTTAATGCATCTCCTAATATTTCTTTTGAGGGAATCTCCCTAGCAGTCATCTCCATTTGATCTTCACTTCCTTCATTTGGAACTTTATCCTCTTCTTCCTGAGGAATCTCCTTGTCCTTCCCGCATGAGATGGAAGAGTCTGCTGGTTTCACATCAATGTCAGCACTGTCTGTGCCAACCCCTTCATGGTCAGTTGTTTCTAGGCCGTTCTTTTCAACAGCAAGAACATTATCTATTTCATGCTTTTTCTCTTCTGCTTCTGCTTCCTTCATATCTGTTTCTTCTGTTTCTGCTGCAGGTAATGCAGAGTCCAAATCCACAGTATTGATACTTCCCTCTACTGAGGTTTCTTCTTCAGCGTTCTTCTTGGACTCCTCAGGCTCAAAGGAAGAGCTACAAACAAGGTCTTCTTTGATTTCTGTTGGTGTTATTTCTTCATTCGACTCCTTCAAAATATCAAACAGAATAGGATCATTATTTGGGTCTGCTGTTTCCTTTAAGATCTGGAGGGTAGTTTCCTCTGTGGAGTCGGTTTCCTCAATGTTTGAGGCACTAGCCTGTAAAACAATTGAATATTTAAGTTAGCAACTACCAGTGGTAAAAAAAAAAATGGACCTAAATCAACTTTCATTACTAGCTGACCTCTTTTGTTAACTTCATTGGGCTGCTTTCATCTTCCCTTATGCTTTCCTTCACAGTTTCATCATTAATTGATGAGTTCGAGATGTCAGCTATAGGGTGTTCCTCAATGTCCGACTTTTCTCTATCTGTACCTGAAGCTGCTGTTTCTGATTGTTTACACACCTGTGTGACAAACAAAATTTCAACTTAACCGCGAAAAGTACTAGAAAATAACAGATTAGGTTATAAACAAGGACAAAGCACAACAGGCCAAGGGTCATTCATGTGCTCTAAGTTATGACTTGAATTTATCATTCTTGGAGATCTCTATCTTTTGGTGTGATATTTGAAGTTTCCTGGCCTACTTACTGATGTTACACTCTGCAAGAGTCGCCTCATAACACCTTTGTGATTAATGAAATTGGGTTTTGCCAATTCTTTCTCAGTTTTTTAGCAGAACTCACTTTGTTTCCATTACTTCAACATTAGAAGAAGTGAGGAAATACTTGTGTCAATGATCTGGTTTTTTCATGAATCAGTTAAAGTTAATGATGCTATATTCTGTTAATTTGTTAAGTATGCGGTAACTTAGATGAATGAACATTATCAGAATACTTGATTGGAGTTTCTTAAAGATTTCATGTATACTCACTCAGAACAGTAAGCCATAGGTTATAGTTGCTTCACCCTCCCTTTCTCAAATGCAAGGGAAATAAGGGGGTAAAAGCCACTTTCTTTAGTGTTAAATGGAAAAATCTTATTTCCTTTTTCCTCCTGTTGAGAATTTGTTGACGAAAATCTATTATTATATTTTCCATAATGCAGATTATCATATTTTAGCATCTTTCAGAAATGGTCCGATATAAAATGCCAAGCACCAAAATTACACATTCCACAATAGCTGACTACTTATATTTTTTCTCAAAAGAGTCCTCATTTACCTGTTCTGCTATGGACAATTCAATGTTGTTCTCAGCTTTAATTTCATCCTCTAGTTTTTTGTGTTTCAATGTTTTTAAGCTTCCTCAGTGGCTTGAATTATTTAACGTCCTATGTGAATGGACAAGACTTTTGAATTGAAGAAGTAGAATAAAGCAAAGAAATGATAAATGCACAGCCCTTTAGATGGGGTACACAATACTTTTGTCTTTATCACTTTCTAGTTGTGCTGTTTCACACGGTGTGCATGTGAGCGCACATAATGATTGTTTGTGCCATGTCTTGTTGATGGAAGTGTAAGTTCATAAATATAGAATAAGTGAGAAGTTCAAAGATTAGTGAGTCATACTCTATTTACCTCTTTTATGGGCATTATTGCCACAGCATTCTCTTCCATCATCTCTGTCAGTTGTGTAGGCTGGTCCTTGTTGGTGTCTTCCTCCTCTAGAATTGGTTTTTCAGCATCCTCAACTGTGTTGTTTGTTTCCAGTTTCTTGCATACCTGGATGAAAAATATATTGAACGATTGGTGAAGTGAAACGTGGAGGTTTCAACTTAATCTTATGAACAAGGCTCTGCAAAATTTTAAAAATGATTGGAACCTCACCTCTACTTCAGGTGTTTCTTCTTTTTCATCTTTTTGGAAGCTCTTATACATTTCTTCTTCAGTAGATTTTGGTGAGTCATCTATAATAGCACTTTCTTCCTTTACTGTAGATAAATGTTCCTCATCCACCTCTGTTTTGTTTAAGCTTGTCTCTTCTCTTACTTCTGTCACAGGTTCTCTATTACTTCCGTCTTGACAAAGTTTTGATTCATCAGTAACGTCCTCCTTAATTTTTTCTTCTGACTCCCTTTCTTCTCCGTGCACACTTACAGGGTCTCTAGACTCTTCATCCTGTCCCCTTTCTTCCGATTCTTCTATGATGAGGGATGCTTCTCTGTCTTTGGTTGAATGTGCTTCAACCTCTGAGTGTTTTGCTTCTATCTGTTCCTCGGAGTCTGCTTCCTTGAGACAGTCAGTTGAGACTGAACTGTAGTCTTCCACCTATCGAACATAGTTAAAACGTTTAAAATCAAAGAAAAATTGAGCAACATCTAGATAAACTATTGAAATGAATATTCATTACTGAGATGACCTCATTAATTGTTTCATCTCCGTTTGGTACTGGATGAAGTTCATTTGTGCTACTTTCTTCCTCGACATGTTCTTTGCTGCCTTCACTGTCGACAGCTTTCTCAACTTCCTTATCGACCTGCTAAATAAATATTTGGTCAATATAACAAAAATGGCACATTCTTATATAATCATGTAGAGAAAAATATTTATACGTGTTCTTTACCTCTTCAGACAAGATGACAGCCTTGCTAACCTCTTTTGCAATTTGTTCTCTGTTAATATAGTCTTCATCCTCCAATTTGTCTTCCTCTTCCTCTTTTATCTGTTTTTCAGCTTCGTGATTCTGATCATCGGTGGTGGTTTCATCAGCTTGGCTCTTGCTGGTTTCAGGGAAGGTTTCCTTACTTCGGTCTTCAGCCACTGGTTCAGAGTCAGATTTTGGCTTTTCTTCCGAACCTGCTAGTGCTAGCTCAACATTCTGTTTCAAATTAAAAATTAGTAGAGGGCTCGAGAAGTGTGCTACTTAATGCAGTTAAATGATCATAAAATTACATGACCAACGTTAGTGTTCCATTATGGTGTATAAAGTTTTGGTTTTTGTCCCTTTTTTTTAGAAAAAAATTGAAGACTCCATTGCTTATAAGATTTAATAAGACACATGATTGCAGAGTGAAAATCATCAAAATTGAAATGATATCTGTTGCCATATCTTTAACTTGATTTGGTTTCTTTGAAAACAAAAAGCAGTAGTGAAGAGTAATGTTGCTCTAACCTTTGCAGTATCATTCATGCTAACGATCTCAGGCATCTGATCACAAGATGTTTGCAGCAGTTCAGTTTCTTCTTTTTCTACTTCAATATCTTCCTTCATGCTTTCTGGTTTTGCCAAGTTCTCAGCTAAATTCTCTTCCTCTTGGATAGCCTTTTCACCATCCTTGCATGTACTGGAGGTTTCTTCCAAATTTGTGGCTTCATCCAATGGCTTTCCATCATCAGTTTTTTCTCTTTCCAATCCGAAATCTGATGATTGCTCATTCTGTGATGTTTTTGATTCACAAGCATCATGTTGAAACTCTGGTTCTCTAGGTTCTTCCCCCTTTGAGACATCAATGGCTTCTGATACAGTGATGCATTTTCCAGTCTCTTGTTCTGTATGAACATATGGTTCATCAGCCAAGTTTTCCTTGACATCATGTCCACTTTCCTTTCCAGTATCTTCAGACTGTACTTTAGGGACATCTAATGTGGGATTATTCTCCATTTGCATTAATTTCTCATCTGTTGCTTCTGACACAGGAGTTTCTGAGTGCTCATATGGAGCTTGATCTTTCTCTGAAGTTTCATCAGTTAATTTCCTCTCTTCAATGGGTTCAGGTTCATGTTCTTCTGAAGGCAAGGTAGAATGGTCCTTTAATGCATATAATGTTTCTTTTAAGGGAATCTCCCTAGCAGTCATCTCCATTTGATTTTCACTTCCTTCATTTGGAACTTTATCCTCTTCTTCCTTAGAAGTTTCCTTGTCCTTCTCGCATGAGATGGAAGAGTCTGCTGGTTTCACATCAATGTCAGCACTGTCTATGCCAACCCCTTCATGTTCAGTTGTGGCTAGGCTGTTCTTTTCAACAGCAAGAACATTATTTATTTCATGCTTTTTCTCTTCTGCTTCGGCTTCCTTCATGTCTGTTTCCTCTGTTTCTGCTGCAGGTAATGCAGAGTCCAAATCCACAGTATTGATACTTCCGTTTACTGAGGTTTCTTCTTCAGTGTCCTTTTTGGACTCCTCTGGCTCAAAGGAAGAGCTACAAACGAGGTCTTCTTTGATCTCTGTTGGTGTTATTTTTTCTTTTGACTCCTTCAAAATATCAAATAGACTAGGATCATTTATTGGCTCTGCTGTTTCCTTCAAGATCTGGAGGGTAGTTTCCTCTGTGGAGTCTGTTTCCTCAATGTTTGAGTCGCTAACCTGTAAAACAATTGAACATTTAAGTTAGCAACTAACAATGGTCCACAAAAAAAAAGGACCTGAATCAACTTTCATTACTAGCTGACCTCTTTTGTTAACTTCATTGGGCTGCTTTCGTCTTCCTTGATGCTTTCCTTCACAGTTTCATCACTAATTGATGAGTTGGAGATGTCAGCTATACGTTGTTCCTCCATGTCTGAATTTTCTCTACTTGTACCTGAAGCTGCTGCTCCTGATTCTTTACACACCTGTGTGACAAAGAAAATTGCAACTTAACTGTGACAAAGTACTAGAAAATAACAGATTAGATTATAAACAAGGACAAAGCATAACAGGCCTAGGTGTCATCCATGTGCGCTAAGTTATGAGTTGAATTTATCATTCTTGGATATCTCTATCTTTTAGTGTGATATTTGAAGTTTCCTGGCCTACTTACTGATGTTATAGTCTGCATAAGTTGCCTCATAACACCTCTGTGATTAATAAACTCTGTTTTTGCCCCTTCTTTTACAGTTTTTTAGCAGAATTCACTTTGGCTCCATTACTTCTACATTAGAGGAACTGAGGAAAGAATTGTGTCAATGATCTGGGTATTCATGACGCTATGTTCTGTTAATTTGTTAAGTGTGCATTAACTCAGATGAATGAACATAGCGTATATAATCAGAATACTTGATTGGAGTATCTTAAAGATTTCATCTATTGGCACACAGAACAGTGAGCCATAGTTGACAGAACAAAGTGTTTATCTTATGAACTAGGCTCTACAAAATTCTAAAAATGATCTGAACCTCACCTCTAGTTGGGGTGTCTCTTCTTGTTCATCTTTTTGGAAGCTCTTCGACATTTCTTCTTCAGTAGATGCTGATGAGTGATCTATAACAACACATTCTTCCTTTGTTGTTGACTTGGGACCTTCAAAAACCTGCACAGACGAGGTGTACTTTTATGAACAATTAAAATGATGATATATCCTTTTTTTTTTCTTGCTTTTTTAGGAAAAGAGTTGAAAATAAATTGGAATTGAGTTAGTATTCATGCTGTAAAATTAGACCTCTTCAGTTTCTTTCTGTTTTAAGTTATCTTCAATGTTCTCCACAGCATCCTTGGGTTCAGGTTTCTCTTTGGAGTCCAACTCATATCCCTTTGTGATTGTCACAACCTCCATTTCATCCCCTTTTGTCTCTGTTTCCAAGACTATGCTGACTGTGTTTTTGCATGCATCAGATGTTCCATCATCTAGTCCATGATCCTGCATTGTAAAGCATTACTTCAGTAACTCAGACAAGAAAATATTTTAGATAATTTGAGAGTTATTCTTTTTCACCTCCTTTTCAATGCCATTGTCATTGGTGCTGCTATCAACTGTTTCCTCTTTAACTTTCTCTTCATTCTCTATAGTTTCTTCTTCGTTCTGAACTGTTGCTTCTTCCATGAGGGAGGGAATTTCATCAGCTTTTGAAGAAATTGTCTCAGTTTCCTCAGATGTTATGTATAGCGACTTTTCAAGCGTCTCTTGTGGTTCATTTTCAGTTGAGATCTGTTCAAAATCTTCTTCAGTTATTGATGGTTTCTTCTCATTGCTTTCTTTAGCCTCATCTTGCTCAATGTTTCTTCTGCTTTCTTCAGCCTGTATGGCATAAGATCTGTCCTCATCTCTTTTCTCCTCTGGAAAAGCTTTTGTTGGGTTTAGGTTCTTGTTCTCACATTGCAGATCTTCTTCTTGTTTCACCATGGAGATATTGAGCATTTCTTGGGGGCTTTCAGCGGGCTGACGTGTCTCATCTCCAGTGCTTTCACCTACTGCTTTCTCAGACTTTTCAAACTCCTCTGCTCTTTCTTCATCATCTTGGAGGTTTTGGATTGGAGCTTCTGTAATAGAGTCTGGTGAGAGGTCCTTACTTTTTCCATCTTCTGTGATCCAATCTTTGCTGTTCTCGTCTTTTAACTTTTCTACCTTGTTTTCTTCATCTTTGGAGCTCTCAATTGTTTCTTCTTCAATCAATTTGGGTGAGGGGAGCATAGGGTCATCTTTAACAGTCTGTTTATCATTGTCATCTCCAATTTTTATGATCTTAGGTTCATCATGGTCCTGTGATAATGGTCTAGGCTTAATCATAATGTAAGAGAATTGAAAATTGGACAGGTATCTATAAGTCTATATAGAATCAAACCTCTTCTTTCGTGTTACTCCTCTCATCAGCATCTTCTTCTTTGTGACCCTTGTTTTTGCCAGTCAATTCTGGTGTTGTCTCGTCTCTGACAAATGGAGAAGTGATGATAATATCTGAGATGCCACCACCAGTTAGACCACTTTCAGCAATATCACCTGCACCAAGTTTCAATGAAATTAGTTTCCTGATCAAGTTGCTCTCTCTCTCTCTCTCTCTCTCCAACCTTTCCGTCCTCCCTTCCTCTTTCATGAAGCATACACATACAAAAATTATGCACAGACATAAACAAATTAGATAAAATTTTTCATTATTTTTAGTTACTTATGCATGACAAAACGTTGTGGCCATAAAGAAATGCAGAAGATTTACCGAACCCTTTTTCACATAAGATGCCAGCAAAGATAATGTTAAACTGATTATTTTCCAACCGTTTTCGTTATTATTGAGCAAACTTCCTTTTCCATCAGGTGTTTAATATGTTTTCAAGTTTAACTACTTTTACTGCTTATAAGCAAGATAATATCAATAATGATGTCATAGTACTTCATTCATTTGTTGGCATGGCAGCAAAAGATAAAGAAAATAAATATTGTTTGCCAAAGGGGTTCAAGATGGCATCTCCTGAAGTTCTTCATAAAGAATGTGGTAATTAATATGATCTTTGGAGTTTATGTTTTTTTCTAGGATTCATGCTTACCTCTTGTCTGTATTTCAGGTTTCTGTGCATTACAAGCTTCTTCCTCTTCTTGTATTCCCTCTTGTTTATTCTCTAAAGCTTCATTAGTCTCTGAACATTTTTCAGAGTCCCAGAGATAAACCTCTTTTACTTTCTCCTTGTCCATTTCACTTGTTTTTGATTCCAAATCTGCTGTTGTTGCTTCTTCTGTGAATATATTCTCTGAATTGGTGCTTTTCATGCTTTGACATGCCTCGGAGACATCTTCAATATGTTTATCCTTTTCCTCAGAAGTTCCATTTTCTTCGTGGGCTTGTTCTTCAGGTTGAATATCAGAGAACTCATACTGGTTATTGTCCTCCTTCTCTGCTGATTCTTCAACTAATGGATCAGCAACATGTAAATCATCAGCATTCTTGTTTGGGATCTCAACTTCCACGCTTTCAGTATTCACATTTACTTCAATTTGTAGTTGATCCTGTAAGGAGAATAGAATTTATCTGAAATCTCTGTCAATAATAGATATGATTATGACACCCTTGATACTATTGACATGAAAAATGTAGAATAAAAACTGAAAATAGGAAATTGTTTTGACCTTTTCTTTTGATTCTCCATTCTCCCTGATAGCGTCAGTATTGGTTGGTCTGTCTTCCATCCCATCCCCCTCAAATCTCTCTTCATGGTCTTTCACGGATGTGACTTCTTTGATGCTTGTACTTGTTTCCGCATTTTCACTAGAGATGGCAGTATTGACATCCTCGTAGACTGCATTCAAGGGACATGCAGACTTCTCTTTTTCTGGTTCATTTTGCTTCTGGAAGCTCTCCTTTAGAATTTCTTCTTTCTCCAATTTTCCTTCCTGGTTCAGCTGTACAACATTAATATTTTCAACTTCACTAATGTTTCCTTCAGGTTCTGGAACTGTGCATTCCTCATCCTTTTTCATCTCATCTGATGCCTCTGTCATGGCCAGCTCCTTCTCTGTGGCCTGTACAACTTTTATGTCTGCCCCAACTTTTTCTGATCCAGAGTTTGAATAATCTTTACTTATGTCTATTGACGTGCCTGAATCTTTGTCGGTGATCTCATTAATTTCGCTTTGTCCACTTTCTTCAGCTGGACTCTGCTCAACAATATTCTCTGTCCTGATATTAGAGCCTATGCTGCAAATATCACGATTGTCTACATCTTGCAAACAAAGCTCTTCTGGTTTCATGACAGAAGAAGTATCCAACATATTCTTATCTTGTATGCTATCATTGTCTCCAGCGATATATTTGATCTCTTCACTTGATTCTATTGTAGCTTGGCTTTGGTCTTTGATTATGGTACTAGAGACCTCTTCAAGCTTGTCATCCCCTTCTGGTGCAGCTTTATGCTCACAAGCAACGTCTTCATATGTATTGGGCAGCTCTTTCTTGACACCCTCACTGATTGCTGAGGTTGTTTCATGGTCCTTGATCTCTGAACTTTCTGCTACTGTTGAGGTTAAGTTGCCTCCAATGCTCCCAGAAATTATTTGATCCTTCTCAGTTCCTGATGTTTCAATTGGTTCAATCGCTTCAATACCCTTCTCCTTTTTCACTAGGGTAGGAAGCTTCTCTAGTTCAGTGTCTTTGACTTCTTTACAGCTTTTCTCTTCCAGTTCCTCTTGAACAATATTGGAGTTACTGGCCTCAGTAACTGTTTCATTAACCTTCTTCAAGCTGTCAATTACTGGATCAGGAGTATCAATTGAAGCTTGTTCCTTAAGCTCTAAGTTGGCCTCTGGCATGCTGAGAACTTGTTTATTGGACTCAATATCATGATTTTCATGTGCCCTAGTCCCTTCATTTCCCCTCTCTTGTGCGTAACTTGTTTCGTCTTCAATGCTCCCACATTTCTCTTCCAGTGAAGAACCTTGGTCAGCAATTACCACAACCTCCTCCACTCTTTTCTCTCCCCCAATAGTGAGGTTCAACTCTTCAGGTTTTTTGGCCTTTAAACTGGTTCCTTCAAGATTCAGAATGTCATGGTCTGTGTCATACTTTTCCACAATGTCTTCTGTTGCCTTGACTTCATTGTCCCCAGTTCCTGCCTTCTGTTTTTCATCCTCTGGTATCTTCTCTGCTTTAAATGGAATGTCATCAACCTCACTATGCTCTGACATCCCAGAGGTCTCTTTGCTGGCAACCTTGGCAGTATCTGGCGATATCAAAAAACTTTCACCTTTAGAGACTTCAGGATTGCCTTCAGAGACAGTATTCATGGTATCACTGGCTACTTGCATGTTTTCTTCTTTAGCCAAACATTCATCAGTTTCAGCGGGCTGGTTGAATCCACCTTGAAATTTCTTCAAGTCACCTGGTAGAAACTCAACAGCTTTGTCACACAGCTCTTTAGTCAAGTGCCTGCTCTCCTCTTCTGTTTTCTGCATGAAGAATACAGTTTTTTTCCTTTCAATTACCTATACAGAATGATGAGAAAATTCTGCATTTTTATTCTCTGCACAAATAGGCTTCTTTGGTAGCATAGTTAGTTTGGTAAGGTAGGAGGAAGATTTGGTAATAAACAGCTCTCATATGGTAATATATCCACTTCTAGTTTTTTTTTCCTTTCCAGTGTGGACAAATCTATTTTTGGAGAAACTTGTCAAGAGCACATATGGACTGAAGTCAATAAGAAAAAGGCGGTACTTCTCCCTCAAGCTCTTGAGAATTCTAGTGGTAAAATGAACATCCATCAAACTTCAGCATGCTGCATTATATTACTTATCTTTTATTTTCCCTCTAATACGACTCATATTGAACCCCCATTTCATGATAACAGAGAATCAAATGCAAATACTGCACTATTCACATATATATGATCAAAATAAAAGAAGAATAGGAAGAAGAAGAAACGGTTCGACTAAAAAAATTTCAAATAATGCTAACTTTAAAGGCAGGTTGGCTGTCAGATTTTTATATCAGAATCAGTTCCTTAATATCTTTACCTACCTTATTTAAGTTTAGGCAAGTAAATATATTTTATCAAATTACTATGTATGTCGATATATTTCTATATTGGCAATGCTAAGATTTAATCATATAGATTGTGAGGAGTTTGATGCCTGAACCCATATAAGGTAGACTTGTTCTCATCAATAAGCTGATCATTTGCTCTATTAATTGTTCTTATTTCGATAAATCAATTTAAGCTAGCAATTGTTTAATGCTGATGTACTAATCATCAAATGTATTTATTTGAACATTATGCTTATTCTGTTTACAGATAATCTACTTAAATTGTCGATTTGATGATTTGTAAGTAAGTGGTATTGATTTGTTTATCTTGGAAAGCCAATGTTTTCAGGTGGCATAATCCGGAAAGGCTTACTATTAGCTTACAAATACATAAAGAAACAAAAAAGGAAGACAAAATTTTCAGCTGCATGCAGAAAAGCAAGTGAAATATTTCCTAATATAGAATATTGCCTCATGGTAACTTTCAGCAGCATATTCATCTGAGACTTCTCATAAGGGAAAGAAAAATGTTCAAGAAATCAGAGGCTCAAGACCAAGTCATGGTAGCCACAAAATTCAGGAAGGATGAAGCAAAGCCAAAGACTTAAATTGATCTGTTGGGCTTTGCTGAAAGGAAACGATGCTCTGGAGTATTTGCTATAAGCTATTTTCCTATAACTGATGATGCTAGATTAATATGTTGAAAGTTAAAAGCTAAATCTTGGCTGTCATCAAGGTGGCAGAAGTTCCAGTGAAGCACAAGCAACTCTTGTCATGAATCTGGGGTATCACAGTATCACTTCGGAGGATTTATTCCTTATGGATCAAAAGAATAGTAAGTACAGATACCAAATTTAAACTTTATTTCTAAAACCAACTAGTTTTATAGAAAGAAAAAGAGGGATCTCAAGATATTGCTCTACTGGAAAAGCAAGGAAAGACCAAAACCTCCTTTTTTGGTCTTCATACTGATTAAGAAAAGGTGACCACATAGCCGTATATGCTTCACCATAAAAGAATAATAAAGAGATCAGAGATCATTCAGTTTAAGTGTTTCAAGAACACCCAAAGTTGAAAATTGCTTGCTTTGTATGGAAAGATGAAACCTGATGCATGATCACCTTTCTGACTTTTCCTGTTCTGAAGTTGCAATATCCTCTTCTGAGAAGACATGTGATCTGGCTAACTTCCTATGGTTTTGTCATGCGTACTATGTAGTAAAGTTTGCTTACACAGTATGTATCTCAATATTCAGAATAAGCACTAGTAGTAAAAGAGTATGCATTATGAGTTCAGGGAGCTTTTTGGAACATCATTAGATGCAGAAATAAACACAAAGCAAACCATATAATAGAGAAAAGAACTATACCCCTATAGCAATGGGTTCTGGAATGATCTCTGCTTCAGTTGCCATCTTTTCATGCAGAAGTGATGAGAATACTAGGAAAACTGCTTATGATTTGAAATTTTTCATAGCTTTGAATTGGTGGTGGATCGTTAGATATCTATATTAATCTGCTGATAGAGATATTGTTAAAGTAGGCTATAAGCTGACAAATGCCACTTGGTATATGCTAATACACATGCTGAGTTGGCCAGATATCCAACTGGCCCTACTGATTGGTCATTCACATGCCTTGGGAGGCTAGTACAGCTCTGTTTGAAACTGTATAATATATCTTTCGGTTAGATCAATTCTTTTAAGAATGAGATTTGTAGAGAGATGTTTCGACTTACAGAAAGAAGCTGCCAAACCCTCTTAGCAGTTTCCTTTTTGTCTGAAGGGAATGCAATCAGCTGTCTTGTGGGGTTCCAACACTTTTTGTAAATAAAAATTGGGACTAGTTCTTCACAACTAAACCTTAAAGTTATGACCATAATACACTTTTAACTCTCCTTTTTCCCTACTTTCCCTTTTCCTTTTTGGTTATCTTAGGCCTTTTTGCCCAGTCACATTCAAATACCAGCTCGACCATGCAACAGAAAGAAACCCCAAACTGTAAGAGCTAGGCCCTCTTAGAGTCTTTCCTAGGGCATTATTCTAGAAGTTAAATATCAAGACAAAAAGGTGGTTTTGCTGCAATTCTCCCATAGCAGTGGAGTGAGATTGAAGCAGAAGCTTGAGGTTCCATCTAGAGCTTTACATTGTTTTCTGCTTTGTGTTGCCTCTATATTAAGCATAACTTTGATATTGAAAGTTCTTTTTTTGTCTTCTGATCTACCTACTTGAATCAGTGAAAGATATCAATTCAAGGTTTCTTTGGGTGTAAAAAAGCATTGGATCTTGAATTAGAGAAGAAGGGAAAAATAAAAATTTAAATACCAAAGTGGGTGTAAGCTGGTAAGTTTCATGATGAAATTTTTGAAGATTACATTACCCTTCATGCCCATGATGACAATGATAATAATGATGTTTAATAATTTTCAAACCTAAATACTTATCTGAACAAAAGCTTGGCAGAATCTTCCAACATATATAAATGTCTTATATCATGGTGAGGTCCCATCATCTGGTGCCCCAGGAATCTGTCTCACTACTAACTGTGAAAATTCCAATAATAATAATAATAATGTTTTTATGCTAGAGAAAAAAAAATGGGTGCTGTTTACTTTGAGTAGTGGTTGAATTTTTTGCTCAAAATTAAGATATTTTTTTTTGGGATTAAACATAATGGATTGGACTCCTAATTTTACACTAAAAGTTGATGGCAATGGCAATGGAATATGGAAAGGAAGGCTGTTGAAGTTGAAATGTCTATGAAAATAACATTAAAGGGACAACTTGCTTGTTGCATGCCTCAATTATTATTATAATTATCGTTTTGGGAGTTTTTAAAGTATGTTACAGGCGAGTATGTGCCTATGTAGGTACATGTATGATTTTAATTAATATTGAGTTTGACATTTGACAAAGTCTAAATTTTATATTAAATTAAATTTTTGGTCCAATTTTAATCATATAAGCAAAGTAATATTCAAAATCTTAATAATTTCATCATTAACGTCACGTACAGAGCAAATTCATCGTACATGGCAAAAATTTTTATAATCGAATGAACTCAATTTGAATCATTATATTTTAAAATATATTATATAAAATTTAAAATTTCAAAAATTATATTTTAAAAATTTTAAAACTCAGTCCATATCCCATTTCAGTTCTTCAATAAATGCTGACGTGTAAGAGTTGGAGGGCACCTCGAGTCCTCAGTAGGGGTACAAAATAGTTGAGATAAGCGCCACGTCAGCATCCCATTCGATTGAAGAGGAATCCGAGCTGGAAAGTTCAAAGTAGAATTGTTCTGGTTTGAATTTCCATATAAATATGTGTAAAGTTCAGACAGGAACAGTTAGATTAATCAAACCGACCAAACTAAAAATTTATCGTGTTTGTCTGCCGCCCCCGACGTGGATAAACAAAAAGCTACCAGCAACTTGGCCTCGCCTTTTCAGCTAATACGAAACTTTCATTATGTAGTAGAAATTTAAGAACAAAAATTACAGCGTGGCTTTACGTTTGATCAAATGTCAGCAAAACAATTTTAATTCAAAAAAAAAATAATTGAGAAATTTTTAAATATCATTATTATTGTATAATAGAAATTTTAAAAAATTGATCAAAATATTTCATAAGGTAGAATTTTCATCAATTTAATATTTTTATTTCAAAACTGATTGATTTAATTTTTATATTTTAAAATTTTGTTTAATTAAATCTTTTTATCTAATTCGATTTAAATTAACTATTAGTGGTATTGACATAATGTTGATATGCCCGACAATTATAAAAAATTGTTTAAATTACAAGGTAGCTTTTTGTTTGATCAAATTGTCTTTGAAACTTGTAATTTTTTCTAATTTTGATTAAAAACATAATTGAGAAATTCTTGGGTTTCATAATGAAAATCTTTTTAAAAAATACAGGATGCCTTTTCATTTTACCAAATTGTCATCAGAACTTGCAATATTCTTTAATTTTGATTAAAGAAAATAATTGAGCAAATTTTAGACTCCATTATCATTGGGACCAATTTGTTCCTAAACTAGAATGGCTCCTAAATCCCAAACAAAATTTCATCAAAATCCCAATTTTCTTCTCAATAGAGGAAATTTTGGCTTTGCTCTCCTCTTACTTTATCTGAATTTCATTTGATCAAATTGTCATAAGAACTTACAACCCTCCTTAATTAAGATTAAATATATAAATAAATAATTGAGAAATTTTTGAATTTCATTATTATTAGAATGATGATAGAACCATTGATCAATAATTAATGAAGGACCACAAATTTTGGACAAATCATTGTGACCAATTTTGTTTCTAAATTAGATTTACTTCTTATCCCAAACAAAATTTGCTTCAAATCCCAATATTTTCCTCTCTATTGAATAAATCTTGGCTTTGTTCTCCTCTCTTACTTGATCTGATTTATTCATTTATTTACTTATTTATTTACATTTGAAAGAAGAAAAGAGAAGGGTTTGCTTTCAAAACCAGTTCTGTAAGATTTTGACAATTGAGACCATTTTGCATGAAGTAGTAGTACCAGTTGAAGTAACTTTGAAAGCTATTTGACAAAAGAAGAAAACATGCATAGAGTCCCTCACAGCCATTTGAGCTTTGGCGAATCATTGAAGAACCAAACACAAAGTGTTTTGTGCTTTTGCACATTGGGTTTTATCCACAACCCATGAATCTATGTCTTTGCACATTGGTTGGCCATGTGCATGCATGACTGTCTGAAATCAGTAGGAAAACAGGAGGAGGAGGAGGAGGAGGGCACTGTCCCATTCAGCTAGTCGGTCAATTAAAGGGGGATCAGCATAAGATAAAAAATGGACGGTTCTTTGTGGGTTCCACTTTGATGCGAACTCCTCTTTTGATCTTTAGCTTCCGTATCTCATTTGTCCAGACGAAGGCCTTTGGTTTTAATCCTTATTTGGGCCTAAAATTGACAGAGTTTGGTCCCAGAGTATTGAATGGTAGATGAATCGGAATATTTGGAAACGAGCAATGTCTAATCGTTGAAAATGAAAGGTTAGAATTTAATTCCTATGGGGTTGTATGAATCGGGACAGTATTGAAACACTATAATTCAAATTTTACGTTTGTTGAATTAAAGTTTATATTTAATCGGGACAGTAAAAATATATTTATTTATATTTGAATAATTTTAGGTTAAATGTTTATAAAGATGAATATTTTTAACGTTCAAAGATAAAGTGTTTTTTTTAAATAACTTTATTTTTATTTTTAATTATTTTTAGTTAAGATAAAAAATTTCTAGATAAAATTTTTCTTAATGAAAACCCTTCATATTCAAATACAAAAAAAAAAATTGTTTTTTTTCAAAAAGAAATAAATTAATACTACCTCTACTTAAGAATAATGATACAAATATGCAAAAGTTAACAACAACAGATTTAAAATATAAAAAAATAAAAAAGAAGAAATAAGAGTCATTATCATAATCATCTTCTCACACACACAAACGAATAAATGAAAAAAATGAAAAAGAGAAATGGAGACAAAATTATTTTAATTTTCAATGAGTTTTTTGTTTTGTTTTTTTAAGTTGGTGGGGATGTTGCGAAAGGCTCCCAAAGCCTTGATAACTATAGCCTTAAGGATGTACTGGTGATATGCAGTTATTGCAACAATTCCGACAAAAAGACCAACTCAAAAACCTCAAAAAAAAAATTTATTATATGTCATGTTGAAACAAAAATTATAATACGTCATATTCAAAAAAATATTGTTACATGTCATATTAAAAAAAAATGTTGTTATACGTCATATTTAAGATGTTTAACTCTAAGAATTTATATCATAATGAAATACAAATATAGAGACTAAATTACATGTTATGTTGAAAAAAAAATTGTTGAGTCAAAAAAAATTAATACACATTATATTTAAGATATTTAACTTCAAAAGTTTATATATCAACGAAATATAAAGATACACAATATTGAAAAAAAATTATTACATTCCATGTTTGAGGTGTTTAACTTCAAGAGTTTATATCTTAGTGAAATATAAAGATAGAAACCAAGTTACACGTCATGTTGAAAAAAAAAATTGTTATACACTATATTTAAAAAAAAAATTATTACACATCATGTTTAAGGTGTTTAACCTTCAATATTTTATGTTCTAATGAAATACAAGATAAATACTAAGTTACACGACAGATTAAAAAAAAAAATTGTTACACACCATGTTGAAAAAAAAAGTTATTATTTAATTCTAAGAGTTTTATGTCTTAAC
>NW_018397279.1:822501-947597 GCF_002168275.2 Theobroma umbraticum
GGTAGAGATTAAATTGCATGTCATGTTTAAATCATGTCATTTAATAAATTTGTTACATGCAAGTATGGTATGTAACAACTCTGAGCAGTGTTTTGATTTACAGATTTCACTTGTATAATTTTAACCCATCAACTTTGAGATTATGTGAATATAAATCAATAAACCCAATGATGCTGCTTTTTGGTTCATAAATCGATGATGATATGCGAGAAATAGATAGAAAGAAATAGTGTTAAATTTGTTACATGCAAGTATAGTATGTTTTAAGTTTTTATAGATTTTCTTATCAAAATTTCAATTAATCATCAACCATATTCTTTTTTATTATGTCATATATGGGTTATATCTTCTACTTGCCATTTTTTTTCCTATTATGTGAATTTTATTTTTTATGATTGTAGTATTTAAAAATTAATAAATTATTATATAGCTCTTAAATATAAGTTGTAGTATTGCATTATTACTTAAAATTTCATCAATGTATCATTTTTTATTAATCCTAATTATGTAAGAAGAAATTATCTTAAATATATCTTTTTAATATATTTTACATTTTATATTTAGTTGAAAAAAAATTATTTTGAATATATAATCTTCAAACAATTCTGATTATATAGGAGAAAATTATTAATCTAGTATATCGTATTTAACTATTTATATCTTATGTATTATAGTTTTTTATTTAGTATTATATGTTTAAATAGAAATAAATAAGAATATTGGAGGTTGATGATATTAATTTTTTTTTCAAGTTTAATCAAAGATAAGAAAGTTCAAAACAATTGACAAATTTTTTAAAAGAAAATATATAAATTATTTAAATGATTCTCCTATATTTAAGCCATTGAATCTTAATGATTCAACTCATGAACAATAGCAACGTGAATCAAAATGCGAAAGACTCAATCTTAAAAAAATAGATGTTTTTCAATACATAATTAATAATTGATAAATTTAAATTTAAGAAATAGAGCACAACTTTCTTAAAAGATTACTATAAGTCTATTTTTTTCTTGATTTATATGTTATATAAAATTATTTTCTATTATCAAGTTTTTTATTATTGGTTAATTTCAAAATATTAATTTTTAAAATTTTTAACCCTTATTTTTTTGTCTTTTGACCCCCAACAAAAATTGACTAGCTTTGCCCCTATTGCCCATTCATTGATCCCTTTATTAATATCTTTTTCATTGATTCATATTATGTGATAAGTTTAATTTTTATTCGAACCTAAAATTGACAGAATTTGGTCCCATAGTATTGAACGATAGATGAATCGAAATATTTGGAAACTCCACATTCCCATGAACAATGTTAGAATTCAATTCGTACAGGGTTGCATGAATTGGGATTGTATTGCTAAACTATAATTCAAATTCCTTAGAGTTATTTTGGATATATAAATATATCTAAATAATTTTAGATTGAATGTTTACCTTAAAAATTTAATGACATTAAATTTAAGTGTTGCCACCCATTCATTGACCCCTTTATAGATCTTTTTTTCATTGATTCATATCATGCAATAGGTTTATGAACCTTACATGCCAAGGGAGTATTAAATGGTGATAAATGAAATCTCAAAATATTTTGAATATATAAAAGTAATAACGACTTCTTCATCTATTACCAATTAATTTTAGGTCAAATATCCGTCTTAAATATTCAACTTCAATAACAACCATAAAAGGATTTAAAACTCAAATATTCAAAATTTAATGATATAATATTTTTAAAAAGTTAAATTATTTAAAAAAATTCAAATAAACTTTTTTTCTTTATATTACGTTTAATCGAGTTTCAATATATTTAATTCATTTCAAATAGGCTTTTATAACTAACAATTGATTAACAATTATAAATTAAAATGTCACTTATCATTTTTTATATCCACGTGATATTAACATGTTAATATGAAAAGTGAAAATATTACTTGGGTATGTCATAATGCTATGTCAGTATGATACATCATTATCTATTATGACATTTCAAAATATTACATCAGCACTATGTGCTATAAAACGATAAGTACTGTACTTTGACTAATAATAATTAATCAACCGTTAGAAATAAAAGTGTATTGAACTTAAAATAAAAATAAAAGTCTTTGATTAAACATAATAAGAAAATAAGAAATTATTTAAATTTTTTTTAGATATTATATCGAATTTAATTCAAAATGGTTTTAGACATAAAATATAATTTTATTAAACTTTGGATCAAATCGAGATTGAAACTCTTAAATCCAAATTTTTAGAAAAATCCAATATATTTTTTATAGATATAATTCCTTACTTTAAATGGTATGAGATATGTTTTTCCTTTCTCATAAATCTCTTTTCATTTATAGACGGTCTGTACTATTTTGTACAGTTGATAAACTTTATATTCGTAAACCAATGAATGAAAGAGTAAGAATATGGCCCTTGTCAGACGCTGCAATTCCAATTCATGGCTGGAAATTCGGGGGACCCGCAGATGAGAAGACAAGCATGTGATTACGGCCTCACAGAATATAGAGTGGCGGCCAGCCTAGTGACCTAAGGTGGAGCCCTGTCAGCACTTCTTTGACTTGTTTATTTTTTTTGGATGGTTAAGGCCGCCTCTGCCGCCCATTCGCCACCCCCACCATCAAGATTTCATGGGGGGCCGCCGACTGCCCGCCAAAGATCTCATGCATGTCGTCATTCTTGAGAGCATGCTTCGCAACTTAGTAACGGGGCGGGGGCTCCTCTCCGCAAGAAATCAAACCCCCCTCCTAACTCTATTCATTTGGTTGTTTGCTTTCTTTCAATTGGTGGTCCTCGATTCCTCTTTGCTCCAGTTATTGCCTGTCACCTTCCAATGTTTTCCATCATTGCTTTCCCTAAAACTCGTTGAGAAATATAATACTTAAAAAAATTTTAAATTATTTTTTAAAAATTAAAAATAATTTTTTATTTATATCACATAATATTAATATAATATATTAATATATCATTATTGATAATAATGTAACTTACTAATATGATTATGTAATATTTTCATTTTTTACATTAACATCACATCACGTAAGCATAAAAAATAAATAATATTTTAATTAATAGTAATTAGTCAAGTGTTGATCATAAGAACTTATTTAATCAAAGATAAAAATATAAAAAGTTAATTAAATATAATAAAAATAACTTATTTAAATGTTTCAAATAGTTTAAACATTATACCAAAAAAAAAAAATCATTCATCGTGTGTTTATATTTTTCTTTGTAAGTAACTTATGTTTACTCATATCGTTGCTTTCATTTTGTAAGATAAAATAAATATTTAAAATTTATGAATAAATTAACTTTTCATAGTCGAAAAGAAATGTTAATATGTTATTAAAATATAAGGTAAACTTTATTTACATATCTTGTAATTTTATTTTTTTTTCAAATGATATTTTATAGTTTTTGGTTTTCAATTAGTACCCTGTGAATAATTTATGTTTCCACAAAATGTTAGAATATTAATTTTATTTAATAAAATTATCAAAATATATTCTCAATTCAAAGTTAGTCTAATTGTTCAAATTTTAGAATTTTTGTTTATAATTTTATTGAACTAAATTAATACTCTAGCTTCTTATGGAAATAAAAGTTATCCACGTAGTACTAATTGAGACAAAAGAAGTCACAAATTATTGTGGAAAAAGTAAAAAGGGGTGTGCATATAGCTTATCCTTATATGTATATATATATATATATATAGTATAATTTCTAAAAATTAATACTTGATAAATTAATAATTTTTATTAAATAATATTTTTGATAAGTCTCAACTTAGGATCAATGTGGTCAATTAATAATTAACTAAATTTATAAGATAATACATTGTTAAAAAAATAAGTACGTCCCATTTGATATATAAATTAATAATATCTTTATATATCAAAATTACATATATACATAACTCAATTATGAGATATTTATAAAATATGATTCTAATATTATTTATTTTCTCTTGAAATTAATGTCTTTTTAAATCTCATCTTTAATTTTTTTTAACGTATTATCATATTACAAGAGAAAATTATGCAATATAATTGTTGCTTTGAATGCATCTTTACCAGAGTCAAACTCTAATATGAAACTATCATATTCAATTTCACGTTCTTTGTCATTTCTTATGACATATTTACCAAATAGATAGATCTATGACTTTATTTAATAAGACTAATTACATTCATTAACTTGTTTTAGTTAAACAAATATATAGAATAATGATAATTTGTAATTCAGTAATTAAGTAATATTCTTATAATCACAATACACAATAGATATATTAAGTTCAATGTTTAAAAAAAAAAGAGATAAATAATATCTTAATAAATTATTAATTTATTGATTAACTAACATATCGATTAATTAATAAATTTTCAGGATCTCAAAAATTTTAATTTTTAGAGATTTAACTGTATATTTAGAAAAATTAAAATAAATTTTTATTGCAATCAATTCAAGCATTAATGATTAATGATTATCTAATTATTTTTTATCAAAATATTATTTATCATTTTATGTCACTTAACATGTTATAATGAATGATGACGTGACATAATAACATGATCATATAATATTTTTTATTTTTTACACCACTATCATGTTAGCATCATGTGAAAATAAAATGATAATTGATATTTTAATTATTAATAATTAGTCAACTGTTAGTTATAATACCTTAATTGATAAAAATAAAAATATATAAATTGGATTGAATGTAATTAAAAAATAATTTTTTATTTTTATTTAAATAATTCAAAAAAATAAAAAATATTATATCCAAAAAATAAATTAAGTTATTTTACCGTGCACGCAACAAACAAACAAAAAACAAAAGGTGTAATATGAACAATCTCTCACGGCAACTGAATTTGACAAATACGACTGCATTTTCTTTTGTAACATTAATGTTATAATGTAAGGTGGACTGGTGAAGCATAGTAATGAGAATTATTCATTAGCTGAAACCTAGAACCATAGTAGACACTAGCTTTATAAATGAAAGCAACAGATATAATTTCTCTTGGGTATAATTAATGGTATAAATTTTTGACATTGAATTCTTTTTATTAATATTAATATTAATATTAATATTACTCACATGAAATCAAAGCATTGAATTTGCAATATAGTGTTGGGAAAAAATGGTCGGATATTTGTCTATAAATTCCTGGGAGGATTTACTCCTTTGTCGGACTGGTTCAACCCACGCATAGGATTCCCTTACTCCCACCAAGTACAACCCATTAATTTTACATTCAATAATATGGTATGGACTTAATTTGATTTCTACCATTTTTCTTTTTGCCTTTTGGTCCAAACATGCACACGTGTTGATCATTACAAGTCAAACCTTATGCTATAATTAGTTCTCTTTTTTTTGAATTTTGAAATTTAAAATTTGGGAAATTTAAAATAAAAAAAAAGGATGTGAGGGGTTTTTTTTTTTTTACATATGAATAGGATTCATATAATTTTAAACTTTAATTAGCTTCAAATAAATTGTTATGATAGGGCATTTGTAATATAAAATAAAATCTGTCTTTTTTGCATATTGTGATTTAAAATTTTAAAAGCATTTTAATCAATTTAAGTATTGAAAATCATTTGGGTATTATATAAAGGAATTGATATTACATGTGTAGTGGAGAATTGAGGTTTCCGTTTATTAAGAGAAGACGAATATGTAACATAATAAAAAAAAGTTTGATTGTGTATAAGTATTTGAATATATAATGTATGAAATCTTTACAAAAATACAATGTACGTGTTATTTATTAAATATGAATTAATATTAAATATGAATTAATAATGAATAATCACAATACGTATGTGGTTTGGATACGTCCTATACGCACATCTTAAAGGTATTTTAGTAGTAGTCCCAAGAGTAAAACATATCAAATGAGAGAATTAAATCAATTTAGTGACGGAAATTTCACTAAATATGGCATATTTTCCTACCATAGGGTCAATCTATCCATGGACATTTTAATGGGCTAATCAAAGGAAATGCTCATGCTCAGCCCGCTCTGCTGTTGCGTAAACGACGTCGTTTGGTAATTCCTTTAGCCAGTACGCCGGTGATTGTGCCCTGACTGGGCAGCATCAGTTCCCAGGAATCAATAATGTCAAAACAAAGGGCAAAACGGGAAACCGCCCGTAATCTCGGCGGGAAAAAGAGCCGTTGCTCATTAGCATACCAAAAATTTGGCGCCAAAATATTTTTCTTCACTCGGTTTTGGCTGCCCGTAAATGTCCGGGCAGCCCCCCTTGTTTCTCTCTCTTAAGGTGACAACTCTGTCTCGCTCGCTCTCTCTCCAATCTCTTTTAAGAAATCAAAGTTAATATAAACGCCTCTTTCTCTTTGACACAACTCTTTCTTATTTTCCCTCAAAAACTCTCTCTTTTCCCCCTCGTTCAAAGCTCTCTCCTTTTCTTTTATTCCATTCTCTCTGCCTCTTCATTTGTTTTGATTCCTTTGATCAAAAACTCGTCTTTTTTCTCTTCTTTGTTTCCATTTTGTGGCTGGTTTCGGTCAAAGACATCACCCTTTCGCAGCTTTGGTTCGGTTCCCTTTCTCTTGGATTGCTCTGTTTTGTTCTGTTTTGAGTCATTCTCATACAAAAAACCAACCATTTCCTCACTCAAAATCCCTCCTTCTGTTCTGATTACAAATGGGGTTCTCCAAAAAGCCACAAGTAGATGGAGCATTAGACTCTGAAGGGAAGAAATGGGTAATAGCCGGTATTGCTATAAGGACTTCATTGAAGCCAATAAACACAAAACCAAGAGGAAAAGAAATCGAAGAAGATGAAGAAGAAGCATGTTCAACCACTCCAACTTCAAAAGAAGCAAGAATACCAGACAAACTACCTTGCCCTCCTGCTCCAAGAAAGCGAAGGCCTCCTTCAAGATGCCATTACACTGGAGTTCGGGAGTTCTTTACTCCTCCTGATTTGGAAACAGTATTTAAGCTTCATGTTGAGAAAGCAAATTGAGTTTCAAATTAGCTTTCCTTCTTTTCCCTTAGAGTAAAAGTTTGAGCTTTTAGGTTAGGAGGTTTTGTTGTGCCTTTTTTTTTTTTTCCTTTTGCATTAGTAACTCCTCTAATCAATATAGTGGAGAAGAGTTGAAGGTGTACAAAGATATGATATTAAATGACTAGTTTAGTTTACTTTAGTTCAGTTGAAGTTCTTTTTTTTTTTTTTGGTTTTATATATTCTCAAGTTTCTTGCTTTATTTAGCTAGTAGTGGTTCATACTTTTTTCTCTTGGTGCTTGTATTGGAATGGAGTGGAATGGTATGGATTATGGGTCTTCTTGTACCGCTTTAGATGTTTGAATTGAAGCTTGAAGATTATTAGAAACGTTTTGGTTTTTGGTCATTCGAGTTTAGCTAGAGAATCTGGTTTGTAACTTGTAGTAAGGTAGAAAAGTGGTCTGCAGGTTGAGCCACTGAGCTCAGTTGCCTTCAAATTCGCTCCACGACATTTAGGTGTTTGAATTGAAGCTTGAAGATTATAAGAAAAGTTTTGGTTTTTCGTCATTCAAGTTTAGCTAGACAATCTGGTTTGTAACGTGTAATAAGGAAGAAAAGTGGTTTGCAGGTAGAGCCACCGAGCACAGTTGCCTTCAAATTTGCTCCACAACAGTCTATAATTCATCACAAGCGTCTGTGGTCTTTGGTCATCAAAATCTTTGCTCCATTTACCGGTCAGGCAGGGTCTCAGTAAATGATTGGCATAGATATTTCCAGTAAAAAATGGCAAGGAATCTCATATCAATTTTGCACTTATTCCAATTTTCTTTCAACTCTCTCTTTCTGAGTACTTCACTCCACACAAAAATACACGTGTAGAGTACATAGGTTTTTGGCATACGCAAGGGCAAAAGTTCTAGGTGTCCCAACAAATATTGTAAAGTAAATCTTTTACATGGCTGAGATGCCACAGCAGGGATGCTTCAACATAATTTTGTGATTGACTGGCCAATCCCTCCTCCAAATATTCTTAGAGCCCAAGTACTTCTTTCATGCTCTGCCAAACCCATCTTTAATCTTCCTATCTGCCCCACTTAACCTGACCCACCACCCAATAGCTCCCCTGGAACTCCATGGCAAACCCCAAGTTGCTGCTTATGCTTTCTCTGATCATAAAAAGACAAAGTAATATTGAGCAGTAGATTAGAATCCTATGTGGGGTTTTTGTTTTTTTGACAACGAGAAACTCTTTAGTCTTTTAGGCGTTAATTTTGGAATTGGTATCAAGTACCATCAAAATATTATTTATTTGGAGGTAATGAAGTCTTGTCTTCATGCCCATGGTGTGGTAAAGGGTCAGAGATCCTTAAACCAAACAGGTTTCAACTGGGTTGATTGTAGCTTTACTGTTCACTTTACTTGTGTGTGTATATATATATATATGTATAATATTCTCCATTGACTAACCCAAATTTGTACATGTTTTTCCAGTGTCCATCAAGTTAAAACGATGGAATCCAATGCAGGGCTAGCTAGGAAGGGGGGGGGGGGGGGGGGGGGGAGTGTTGTTTACTTTTGTGAGTATTTTTCAAACCACTTGATGGCAAGCATAGCTTGTGAACTTAAAAGCTTTATTATTCCAAAGCTGATATGGTTAGTGGATAAGATTTTCAGGCATGTTTATCACACAACAAAAACCTAGATTTGTTTACAATGGAGTAGACAGGATATACTGTGCATGATCAAGCCATTTGTCTAAAAGATGATAATGGGAGGGTGGGAGAGAGTTTAACCTTATCTTAAGGTTCTCTTTGCATATTAAACAAAGGGCTTCTAGGGATTAGCTTCCTTTAAGAAAGCATATAGTAGTAAAGCTGTACTAGAAATTTATGGTCTCTTAAGTAACTTTGTCAGATAATTGTACTCATTCTGGATTACAGTGTTCACCCTAAGTGTTACTGTGTAAACAGATGTCACATGAACTTAGCTTGTTTGTATTAGGTAATCAGTATATTTCTTTCACCTAATTACTTATGGCTTTTCCTGTTGTCCCCAGGTGGGAAGCAACAGATTTTATCTACTAACTTTTTTCTTTCCCTCGGTTTTGTATGTAGTGTAATACGATTTCAGAAAGCCTATGCCAGTGAATGTGAACTGCTCCTTCATAAATAATACAATTAATCTTTCAAATTCTTTGCATGATCAGCTATAGAATCAATGGCTTTTTAAGGGTGTCTTTTTGTTCTTTTTGACAAATAAAATCAAAAGAAAAATAAAAAGCTTTTTGGCCTTCTACTTTAAAGAAAGGGGTTCATGCAGATAAACAAGGGATCCCCTCGAGCAATGAAAGTAACTGCTCTTGTCTCATAGCGTTTCCATCCTGAAATGGACTCATCCCTTAAGTAAGCTACATCCAGGTGAATGACTTCTGCATGTCTTGGCCTAATGCCTTCTCAGCAAATCTTAGTGGGCAACCTTCATGATTTATTTTCCTTGTCTGTGGGGACCAAATACAAAACCAGCAAACTTGACAAGGACATTAGAAGAGCTACTTGCAGTTCAATTTATTACTCAGTTTTAACAGTTTCCCTCCTATCATCCATCACCCAATTGCCACATTGTTATGACCAATAATGGGGATAGAGCGTAAACTAAAGTATTGGACACCATAATGCTGGTGTTTTCAAGCTATTTTAATGTTAAAAATGATAAAACAATCTTGAGATGGGGATAAGCAAGGATTGTTTTTCTTCAGACTGAAGTTTGAAGGGGGACCCTAAGTAACTCCAAACCTAGGACAAACCAATTGTTTAGCACTAGTTGGAGAATTATTGTTCCATTGATCACAATCTCTAAAACTAAGTGAGGTTGGAGATACTGAACCATATGGGGCATCACTTTCTCCCACAAGCACAATAAGGAGCCAATCTTGGCTGAACATAGTATCTTATTTTGAGAGATCAGATGGCAGGAAGTCCTTATTGGTTACATAAGAGTGGGGAAAGCTTTTAAAACAAGCTTCAACCAATGCACACTCTGGGGAATACTTGGTAGATAGTGCATTTTGCTAACTACCATGTATAATATCCTGTTCCCCCCTTGTGCAGAGGGAATCTTGACAAAAATCTAAACTTCAAAACATTTTGATAATTCAATTCAAAATTTTATTGGGATCATTATATGCTACCAATCATGGTAAAATTGTTTAGATTAGTAGGCATAAAAAACTAGTCGAATATAAGCACAAGTATTAATATATTCTTTCGAGTATTGGATTTAACGATAAATATAAATATTTGGATTAAAAGTATTAAACAAAAAGAATAAAGGATGGGAATACAAAAAGGAGACAAAAAAAATATCATTGTCCTATAATAGTTATAGTGAAATATAAATGCTGCTTTCTCCTTCTAATTCTTCAATCAATTTGACCTACTAGTTTGTATAGTTGAAAGGCTGATCAGTCAAGGACAAAATCTGTGTTCTTTCCTTACCCATTCCATTAAGAAAACTTGAACCCCATAAACTATCTTCAACATTATTGACTTGAATTGCATTTCATTATTACATTTTGCAACAAAATGTACACACTTCACAAGGACTTGAAGATTTTGCTGCCACAAAAGAAGCCGTCTAAACCGAAATAATGGTTTGGGTTTGAGCTAATTAATGTAGAAAGAAAAGGAGGAGACGGATTGGTCTAAGAACAAAGTTGAGAGAAAAGGGGGGAATCCAATGTAGACATGTACACATGGGCAGAGCCAGGAATCCTAAGAGAAAGAAGATTCTAAACCAATAAAATTAATTGAATTATGAGTTAGGACACGAGTAGTACCCTACCCATTTGACAGACCAATCATCGGCTTTCTTTTTGGGTTTGACGCGGTTTTGATTCTCTGATTTTTTTGGTGTTTAGTCCCCGCGCTCCCCCTCTGGGGCTGCCCCCCTTGGGGGGTCTGCCCAGCTGCGGCTGCCCGGGTATATTTTTTTCCATTTTTTTTATTTTGGCGGGAAAATTGCCCTTAGGGTATCAATTTTAGGGATTGTTTCCCGCCAAAAAAAAAATCAAAAAAGAATTTAGCCCGGGAAAAGCGGGGCTATGACGGCTGGGCTTTGTTTTTTTTTTAACCCTAGTTTGCGGACATGAATGCAGGGCTATATATGGCGGCTGCCCATTTTTGTGGGCTGAATCAGTGGGCCCACTGGGTGTTCCAATATAAACCGTAGTGGGCCCTACTTAGTAGGTCCCACATGATTGGAGACGTACACTTGGTTGACTTTTTCTTTTCTCATGCTTTATGCGTTTTTTTTCTTCCGCTTAGTAGGGACCGGATTGGCTTGATTGATCTAAATTTTGATCTGTTTGATTTGATTAAGAAGCTGAAATGCAAGGGTATTGTTTGGTGAGGTATGTTTGTCAAAAACGTGTGCGCTTTTACTTTGATTATGTTTTTTTTATATATAAATAAATATATATATATACACATAAATATTTTTATTATGCACATATTTTCAAGTACACGTGTAATGTTGAAAAATTTACCATAATCCTGAAAAGAGTCAAAAAGTAAAAGTTTGTGGTCTGTGGGCGTCCAAAAATACAGATACAAGGTACCGTGTTTGAAGTAAGCTCTTCCTAAAAACAAAGCTTTTTCCGTTTCAATGGTTTTAAGTTGACAAAATATTCAGAAAAAATTTTTGAATTATTTTAAAAAATTAAATAAATTTTTAATATTTTATTCAATTTAATTAAATATTTTTATTTTTATTTTAAATTAAATAATTTTTTTAATTAATAATAATTAATCAAAATATTATTTATTATTTATTATTTTATATAATATTAATATAAAATATTAATATTTTATAGTGAATGATGACGTTATGTTTTTTTTTTAAGAATTGAAGTGATAAAAAACTGAATCTTAGTGGACCGTTATAACAAAACCACTTTATTATTTATTATATTTGATCACATATTTAAGTCATTTGTAAAGGATTCTACTTATTCCTCGATCGGAATTATATGTTTTAAAGAGGCCCACATGGCTCATTTGTTGTAAGGGTTGGACTTATGTCACGTGCCGTTCAGGGGTCAAAAAATTCCTATTGCAAGTTGGTAATCGGGTGACCCGCACGTCCGTCGTTTTTGACTCCAATTTTGATTTAGAGGTGTTTAATCCTAATTAAAAACACGTTAATTTCACATCATTAACTTTTCAACTAAACACAATAATCAATTGTACAAATCAAGTGTTTTTTTTGTATTACGTTGAATTACTATTATAACACAACTATCGATAGGTTAAAATTAACTTATCTCATGATGTTACATGCTGATATAACTGTGTGATATTTTTTACTTTTCATATTAATGTTACATGAACAGAAAAATAACAAGTGACGTTTTGATTCATAATAGTTAAATAACAGTTAATCTTTAAAGACTTAATTGATCTAAAATAAAAATATAAAATTTTAATTGAACATAATAAAAAATAAATATTTATTTAAATTTTATTCTTTTAAAATATTATACTTTTTAACATAATTTTGTAATTTGTCTAATATACAATAAATCAAGACATAAAAATATAAAATCTTGCATTTAGACACATATAAGATCAAAATTTTGATGTCTATTTAATAAATATATATTTTAAATTAAAAAAAAATGAAATCGTGATATAAAAAGATTGGAACCTACCGCATTAGCTCTTGGGCTGACCAGTTGCTCCAGTTTAGGTTCAGGATGGCTCAACTCCCATGGGCTAAAAACGTTGGAAACGCATATAATCTAGTTGGGCTTGGAGTTAAGCCTTGGTCAATCAGGCTTCCTAGAAAACACAAGGGAATCAGGAGGAGGAATGAGCAGAAAAGATGGCAAGCGAGCAACAAAAGCATCAGCTTCATGTATGATGAAGACATTTATCTACAACATTAACTAGGCATGTAATGGATGGAAAGACAATCCGGTTATAAAGAAGAAAACAGAAAAGATCCTAGTTGAAGCTGAAAGGAATGACATAATGGCCAACCTACCTCGCTTTTGCCGAAAGTAAGGTTCCATTGACAGCAACATATGGGAGAGAAGAAACATGCGGGAATGCTGCTGGTCAATTTCCAGGATTTATTAAGACAGCTCAAGTTTCATCAGAGTCCTTGTTACTAGCCCCCAACACACAATTTGCTGCTGGTAAATAGATAAGTAGATCAGGTCAGTTTTGAGTATTGGTAATCATGGACAGTGGAAGCCATGGATGACTTGCATCATGTATCATCATTCCCCTTGTGGGGAGCTGACTGAATGAAGATCTGATAACCATTCAAACAGAACACAAGGCCACCAAGAAACATTCTGCCCCTGAAGTACTCTGCAATTACCAAATCTGAGAATGATCTGCCCTGGCTACCAGAAAATATACTACTCATTGCTGCTGAAAGAAACATGGATATCCTTGTAGAGTAATTTAGGATATGATTGCATATTGAACGATTGCAGCACCCTCTTTTCCACATGTAAGTAAAATAGGCTTAGCGTAAATTCTTGAAGCTTTGTGTTAAAGATATAAAATTTTATATAATACAAGATTTCTCTTCTCGTAACATGGCATCGGAGTTTTGGATTCGATAGATCAAGATTTTCTAATACTCTGAAACGTGTTTTAACCGGTGGACTATGCGCTTGAGAGCAAAACATTTTAACTCTTCCTGTTGATGCATTGCAGACAAACGAATTTGCCATTACCAAATCTCTCCAAACTATTGCAAAATTTAAAGCCAAATTACCATTACATCTGACTTACCTGATGGTTTCATTGGTCTGGTTGGTAACAAGTGCTCACCTTTTTGCATTGCTGACAATTGCAAGCTATCGTATCAATGAAAATATCTTCCTTCTTTACATAGTATGTTATGATCATTTCCTGATGTAAACATGTCAACAGCCGAATTTGCCCTTATATCCCTCCATGAATAAGATATCAGAGTGCTTGAGGAAACAAATTTCAATTCCCCATCGAGGGAGACAAATTTATTATTTCAAAGGTTCATTACTTTAAAGATAACCACAGTAAATTTCTATCAGTGAGCAACCAGAGAACAGGGGAGGCTAACTGGCTTTGCTTTCAATCTAATATCGAGAGAAAATTTGACTCAACGGAATACCTTGCCTCTCGAGTACTACTTTATTTGATAAACATTTATACTCAATGAACGCATAAACATACAAGCACCATGAATATGAAATGATTTAAGGCATAAGTATAATTGGTGCAGTGTCAGTATTCCATAGAGAAACCAACATATCATAAGAAACAATGATTTTTCCCCGTTTCAATTTCCAAATAGAACAACATTCAAGTTTTATTGCAGTTAGCTTATTACAATATCAAAGATTTTGTAGAGACATCGATTATTTAGAGAGCAAAGCAGCTCTTTCTATTCCATGACCTGAAGAAATGAAATATTTACAGCAAACAAGCTGAGTTTTGTGGTATATAGCAATTCTGTTGGAACTTCAATAATTTAATTATGTACTTCAATCATGAACTCATCAACCACTAGTTACCTCTATAACTTTATGCAATGCCCATGTCCTTGAAATGACTGAGAGCTTGCTCTCCTCAATCTGCATCTGTCTCAGCTGTGGACAATTCAAGACAAAGAACTCGACAGCCTGAGCTTCAATCCCAGGACAATTCATAATATCTACACTTTCCAAACGCTTGCAGGTCTTAGATATAGAAACCAAGGCAGTAGCAGTTAGCCTTCTGCACCCTCTCAACTTCAATTCAGTCAGATGATGGCAAGAAACTAACATAGAAATGAACTCCTTATCAAGCAACGTCTCATTATAAGACAAGTCCAATTTCCTCAGCATCCTCAAATTCTGCCCCAGTGTGGCTAGCAACCCTGGCTCTCTTTCAACAACATCACAATTTATTAAGGCCAATTCTTCAAGACTAGAATGCAAGGCAGTCCCGAGAGTCTTTAGACCTTCACCAGTAACAAGACAGCAACTTTGAAGCCTGAGTGTTGACAGACCTCTTAAATTCATAGCAACAGCTAAGAGGTGATCATTTTTGAGGTCTAGCGGTAACCTAAGGTCGAGCTTCTGCAGATTACACCTGCAAGTGCTTATGAATTCCAGCAAACCCTCTCTGCTGCCTCCATCATAAACCAACAGAGAGTTCAAAGAAGCACAATTCTCAGCCAATCTTAGTAACACCCCATCAACTACACTCCTACATTTCCTTAGCTCCAGTTCTTGAAGACCTTCCACGCACAAGATAAATGAGGAAAAAGACTCTCCATCACCAATACTCTCACAGCTCTTTAGCTGCAATTTCTTAAGCCTTTTGCAGTTCCTCCATAGCCAACCAACACCCTTATCATCTGCCTGAATTCCTGACAAGCAAAGACTTTCTAAACCGAATTCTGCATCCAATTCCTCATTTAAACACAACCGAATTCCCCCAACTTCATCATCAACACCATCAGTAGAGCATACATATAAACATAACTCCTTTAAACAAGAAAATGAAACAACCCAGTTGAAATAAAGAGGCCTAGATAAGGAAACGGTAATAGAAGTAAGGTGGGAACAAGCTTTCGATAGAGACAATAAAGAAGAAACAGAAACTGGACCAGCTAAGAACCTGAGATGATGCAGGTTAGAACAAGAAGAAGAAACTACAAGAAGCAGGTGATCATAAAAGGCAGTGCTTGAATTCTTGGAGGTATAGGTGGTGGTGGCATCAGATAAAACAAGAGAAAGAGAAGAAAGAGAAGGGTAATAAGAAAGAAGAGAAGACAGAGAAACAATCACAGAAGCATGTGGAAGGAACCTGAGAGAAAGAGAAGTTTTTGAGCTCCTGTAAAGGTTAAGCCAACGCTTGGAAACTAAAGAAACTGATAAAGAAGATGATGGAGTTGATGGCAGTCTTCTAAATATCTCTTGCAGTAGTTCATCACATAACACGGTATCCATAATCTTCTTGCAAACTCTTCAAACTTCAAGAGTTTTCTTTTCTGGGTCTTCTTTGTTTTTCCTCTTCTGACACCTACCAAGAAGTTCCCATGTTTTCCTGAGGCTTTGAGCTCTTTGTTTTGTTATTGGTGTTGACAACTGTCTGTCTGGCTGTGATTTAAAGTTTGAATTGTGATGATTAGGTGAGAGAGAAAGTTGGGTTTCGATTGCAGAGGGAGATTGATAATTTGGGCTAACCGCAGATTGAAGCGCGTGCAAGACATGCTGTTGTTGGAGGAGTTAAAAGATGTGGCTTCTCTCCATGGAAACAGGAAACTGTCTCTGACTTTCTCTCCAATTTTGAAAGATTGGAACTTGGAAGTTACTGCTACATTCAGGGGAATGCTTTTCTCTTTAAGATAATGATTTTTCAAAAGTTTTGTACATATTCCTTCACCTAGATTTATTCCTGATTCTGGGGTTTTTCATCCTTTATTAAAATTTATAGATAATTGAGGTAATCAACCATTACGACAACTGAAAAAAAAGAAGGTCCAATGTGTCTGAATTATCAACTTATTTTCTTTTCTTTTTTTTTTCATATTATCGATTTTTTGTTTTATTGTGTATCTTTAAGTTGAAAAAAAATTGATTATTTGAATATTTTAAGCATAATATTTTAAAAAAAATTTAAACTATATAAAAGTTTTTAAATAAATTTTTATTTATTATTTTTAATCCATTTCTTTCATTTTCATTTTAAACTAAATAAATCTTATAACTAATAGTCGATTAATTATTTTTAATTAAAATTTTTTTATATCATGTGACACTGACTTGATGATGTATTATGATAACATTATCATATGTTATTTTTATATTAACATAACATGGATACACGTCAACGGTTATTCATAAAAACTGATTTGATAAACATAAAAATATAAAAATTTAATTAAATTTAATAAAAAATAAAATTTATTAAAATTTTTTTAAAACATTATGAAAACTTTTTAATATTGATATAGTAAGTTATCCTGATCCAATCATACCATAAATAATATATTTCCTTTTTTAAAAAAAAATTGTCACATTTTTCTGTATAAGTTAAAAAAATTTTGAAAAGTTGACCAAATTAAAAAAAAAATCTAATCACCTAACCTTAGGGTATACTTTATGACTTATGAAATCATCCAAATAATTTTTTTTATTACTTAGAGGCAAAGGAAAATAATAAACTGTTATCTTAAATGTATATATATATATAAATATTATATAATCTAAAATCAAGCTAGGAGATATATTTTCCTTCCTAATTGATGTTGGAGGCAGGTAACTTTCACTTGAGAAAGCGCGTTTGGGCTTAGGGTTTGCCTAATAGGTCCCACCCACCTTTTTCTTTTGTTCTCCACGTCATCATGATGAACATGAATTATTATATACCCACGAACGTATGCAAAAATGAAAAATTAGCATATTTTTCTTTTTTTTTTTTTCTGATTTTCTTTACACTTAATTTTACGTGTTGTGTTTTTGCATCAACGCTTATCAATTCTGACTAGAATTCTACTGCCTGTTTCCTTGACAGATTTTTGTGCAGTTTGGTTTGATATTCAAGGCAGAATAATTCTTTTTTCCCCGCTCTTATAATCTAATTCGTTTTTTGTTTACCATTTTTGCCCTGGAATTTATTGCTTTGGATCTAAATTAGGTGACCACCTTGCGGTCTTTAGCAGGGTCATCTGTCCTTTTCCTCTTTACAATTTTTAATTCTAATTGAACCTTTTCTGCTCTCTCGGAGAAAGCTAGGTGCTGTGATGTTTTAATCTTGGGTGTTTCCTCAGAAAAGGATGTGTTTTGTTGTTTAGTAGCTTTTGGTAGGCAAAGGCTGAGGTCAGAACCTCAAGCCGGTTTCCCTTGCCTCTAGTCTTTTTCTGGCAGACTTTTTGTCGCCTTCTCATGATGATTACTGCTTAACAATAAAACCTATCTAAAACAACATACAAATTTGCAGTTCAAATCATACATTCGAACTCATTTGAACCTGTGTTTGTGTGCGTGCGCGCGTGTTTGGAAGGCTCCGTTAAAGGCAATCGAAAATGGATTCCCAATGAGAACATTTATAAGCCTGCAATTAAACTCCCACCAGAAGCATAGAATCAATAGACATCAATTTGCAATCTTTAAGAGAGAATAACTGTTGCTACTGTCACAGGTTCCTTACCTTTTGAGTGGGCATCAAGCGTTGTTCATAGATATCTCAGCATCTTTTGCTCATCCATGACAAATAGAACACTTCAACTAGAACAAAGTTGGCAAATAAAACAAACATATTCTGCTGGGAGCTAATGGTCAGCAAGGCATCTAGTCCTTATCATTTTCTTTCATCTACTTAAATTTACTTTAAAGAGCAGTGCAAAGCAATCGCCTTTTTTAAATAATACCCCACTGGGGAATTAGGCAAAACAACAGAGGATTCCCTTGCATCCAAAGAAACTATGTCCACTTGACCAATATTATACAATAAAATACTGGCTGATTTTCTCTTTCATGACCTATCTTTTTCAGAGAAATTTCAAGAAGTGTGCAACCATAAACTTGCATGCAAGCATTTACTTGTGTGTGGAAGAGTATGCACCTAAAGAAGGCAATCTACATGTATGGATGCTTCCTCCTTTCAGACCAAAGTGTACCTCTGCGTTAGTGGCCACCGGTTAAGCTTATTTGCATTTGCATGCCCAGGCTCTAGCTGTGAGGGGAAATTTTGAGTTGATTCCGGACGAAGATAATCATAAAGACCAATAACAAGTATGTCAAACCTCATTGTCAGCGTGCCAGCCACCCATCTAATTCCAAAATCAGCCCCATAACATCCGAGTTCCAGAGCATTTACAAACAACAATTGCATGTGCTCTACAGATCAAGTCCAATTTTCATTAAAAGTTTGCAATTAGGTAAGAATACAAACATTGAACTAAAATGCCCTTCATCTTCAATTTGCAGGTCCGAACAGAATTAAGCCGTGTCAACAAGTATGAAGCAAAATGTGAACGCATAATACCCAACAGGGCAAGTATACCATACCAATGAAGATATATGTAGCACTGTTCCATGCCCAAAGAGACTCAACCCACATCCAGAAGTCACCAATATTGACACTGCCAAAACCTTCAAGCATCCCTTTCAACAGAAAAAAAGCAGCTGGAGGAAAAGCAATAAGCCCTAAAACCAGATTACAAACCATTCTAGAAAAACTTCTCAAACTACCAGCTCTAAGATCAAACTTCAAAGGTCGAGCCAGCAAACACATTGGGACCATCAATAAAGCACCAATTTCTGCAGTAGCAAAATTAATGACTGACATGAGCCCCAAACCAATGAACACATATGAGATGGTCACTGATTTCACAAGAGCCCATTCTTTTTCTTGAGAAGTATTATTGCAAGAAAAAGGAGAAGCTAGAACTGAGTACAGGGTTAGAAGACTGATCAATGAAAGGACAACCCAGATCATGAAGCGGATTGTTGGGCTGGAATCAGGTATTTGGCAGATGAAATATGGAAGTAATGAAACAATAGCACCCCATACGTGAACAGCAAAAACTAATTTTGCCGAATTAAGCCACCTCCATGATCTGATGGTGATACCACCCTCACCAGTGTCAGCAATTGTAGATGGAGTGGACTTATTAGTTTTGGAATCCAAACTATTTGCATCAACGTAAAGGGAAGCTGCAACCATTGGAAGTGGCGCAATGAGAAGTGCAAATGCAATCATGTAGACCCCTACTGACACAAACTTACTAGGAGATGTTAAGAGGTATAAGAAAAATGATTGGTGAAACTTCTCAAGGAGGTTATTTACTGATCGTATAACTCCTTCAATCAACCTGCACCGAGCAACATGAAATGCTTCAGAAAAATGAAAGTGACAAAAACCAAGTTATATACAGCTAATCTACAAGTTAAGAAACCCATCTAAAGGTAAAGACCTGCCTATAGAACATCTTAACTTCAATCATTCAAAAATCACCTGAAGTTAAAATTTCAAGATTAATTTCTCACTTTGAAAACTACTTATTGATGAGAACCCCAATAGCAAATCGAAACAGAAAGCAATGAGAATGAACACTCACCTGCCACCTCTAAGAAGAATGTCAATGCGTCTGAATTTATCCAGTGAATATTTGGGTGAAATCTCCAATGTGATTGCATCAACTTGGTAGTCACGAAAAGCACCATGAGGGCCTGTTGGTACACCTAGTGCCTACAGCAAATAGGCAATATGGAGAGAGAGAGAGAGAGAGAGAGAGAGAGAGAGTAAACATCGTCTTCATGAAGAGAGAGAACCAAAAATGTGCAACCCCTTAAATTTTTTCTTAATCCAATTTGATACTATTTTAAATAGAAGATTTGTGGAAAAATGAACCAAAAAAGGAGGGAGACAACGGATAGATCATAAATGACAAAACAAGAATATTACTCTACCTGATAATACAATGAACTTGCAAGTGTAGCAGTGCCTTCAACATACTCTGTTGCTGGGATGCCAAATTTCCATTCTGGGTTTAAGCTTTTAGCCACTTTTCCGAGAGATTCAAAGACTTCACCCAAACTTTTGAGCCAACTGGAGTTAAGAAGGGACCACAATTTCTCCACCTTTACACGCAAACCTTGTCTATGCACTGCCAAATAATTTACAACATTAATGAGATCCAAGTTTGGCATCTGTCCATTAGATGCCTCAGCATAAATGCTGATAGTGTCTTCATATTGTTCACTTTGATCACTGACCTTCAGGACTAGTGCAGCAGCCATAGTCCCAGCACGTCTAAAACTATTGGAAAATTTACTTCCAGCAATCGAGTTGATTTTCAATTCATAAAGATTATTAATATCTGGACACATCTCAGAATTTGGTGTACTCAGACTGCTGAATTTAGGAATCTGATAATCTCTTAACCAAGCAGCAACTGCTGCATATTCTCCATATCGTGAATCAGCAACAAGCCATATGACATCCTTGGATAGCCAAGTAACTTGGGTTAGCAAGGAAAATACTGAATATGCAATTCCTACAGATACAGCCTCACCAAGATCACTCTTTAGGGTATTGTATGGTGTTACCAAGACAATAGCCTCCTTCCCATCACCACGAGGAGCTCTTATGATCCCAACAGTGTTGATACCATAGGACGAACAACTGAAGTTCTCTTGTATTATTCCAGAATCAGGACTAGAGAAAAAGTGCAGTGGATGAAACTGATTCAACTGAGCATGGAATTTATGAAAACTAACTTCAGCGCCCAATTCTAACATGTACTGTGCTATAACTCTTTGACTTTCTCTGAAATGGCAATATAAACAAAGTAAACAGAATTGCATCACATTTCTTTTACCTATTTTTTCCAAGCATTGTTAAGTCAAGTAAGGGATAACTACGAGCTTATAACCCAAAACCAAAAAATGTAAATGTCAAGAAGGTGAAGAGAAAACATAAAGAAACAGCAACTAATCTTCATAGACTGACAACAGCGTATCAAGTGTCTAACACTATAAGAAACAGTTGCATATCTAATATATCACATGAAAAAGCTTCTCAAAACAAACAGAAAAAAGGCAAGTCCTAATCTATTTTACATCATATACATAAGCAAATTCGGAATCAAGTAGCCTATAATATACTTGGTCAGCTCATTTACTGCCCTAAAACAATTTTCAGAAGATTTCATATGTTCGTGTATAAGCAGGTTTGCCTCTGTCAATTGAGCTTAGCCCAGCTTTAGCCCCATAATACATGTTCAACATCAATTAACAAGAACTCTAAATAAAGGTGTACAACATCATATATGCAAAAAACGGACATGACAACTATAACTTGCTCATAAGCATAAAATTCTAAAGGATTCTCTATAAATGCTACATGCTAAAATACTCAAACTCTTCGCACAAAAATAAAAACTATGCAACCAAGACTACAAAAGCATATACATGGGATCAGCACATACATTCCTGTTTCCGAAGATTTCAAGTCTAAACTAGTTAGATCCTTCACCAATTTATTTCCATCCGAAACATGCTGAGTGGAAAGCATTGGACTCGCAGAACCTGCATAAATAATACAAAAGCCACACATTAAATATAAAGAACATGTATACGATAAACAAACACTATTATAAACCAAGAAATGAATCCAATGCTTGTAAAGTAAATCACACGCATAACAAAATTAATATAAAAGATAAACTTAAATCAACATTTTCTTTCTGTGGATGAATCTAAAGTTCTATTTTATCATTTGGCATCCAACTAAACAGTAAATTTCACTCAACTTAACTTGAACACAGCTAAAATAGCTACTTCATCGGATTTAAATTATTTAAACTGAAAAGGATAATGGAGGGAACCTGGCATGAGAGCATTTTCGGAAATGTAAGTATTTTTAGCAAGAACAGGCAACAGAAACAGAGCCAAAACCCCAGCAGTGCAGCAAACGACACTGAAATATCATCAAAGCGACAACCCATTAATAACAGACTTTAAAAACAAAATTGCAGAAAAATGGAAAAATCAAATTATATAAAGTGAAAGGTAAATAAGGCTACCTCACGAGGAAGCTGTGAGAGATGAGGAAGATTCCGAGGCGAACGATTGGCCTAACTCTGGGCTTCGGTTTTTCGTCTTTCTCGCTTGTCTCTTTGGTTTCCGCCATGATTTTTTTGAGGAGATTGAAATTTGACTGATTACAGTAGCAATCTTCTCGCTGTGAAGAGCTAAAACGAGGAAAGCGGACCTTGGATGAGCCGAGGAAAGGCAGAAAGGTGGAATTCTTCGAGCCTTGAAGAGAAATGGATCGGATCGGAGGGTGTGACTAAGGAGGTTGTTGGGTCGTTTTCAGGCTGGATTCTTTTCGGCCCGTTTAGTTCTTTTTGCAGAAAATCTGGCCCATTTACTTTTTTCAAATAAAATCAAATAAAATCCTAAAAATTTAATATGGAATTTTCAATATAAATTATTCAAAATTTAACATTAAAGTTTTCAATAACATGCATTTTAATGATGTATGTATATGAAAATCCTACCAATAATAAAAAATTAAATCAAATTTTAAATAATCAATTTGTTGAAAATTCTTAGATAATGGAATATATTTAGAATTTCACTATGTGTTGGGAGATTTAAAAAAAATTAAACATTAAAGTTTTCATTTACTATTAAATAAAATTGACAAGTGTTTAACATTAGAAGTAAAAAGATAATAAAAAAGAAAATAAAAAAAACTGGGACAAAAAATAAATTATTAAATAAAATCTTAAAAAGGGTAAATAAGAAATATGAAAATTATGAAAAATAAAATTTTATATTTGAATATTTCAAATACTATTAATACATTAATGTCCAAATTTAGTCAAAACGACATCATATCAGCTGGCTGCTGAAACGCACAGTTTTGTTAACAAACGAATAGATAAGTCGATAACGAAGTGATTACCGTTGGCCGTTGGTCTGAGAAGCAAACTAGCGCCAAGCTCAAGCTCCCGATAGAGTTTTTTCTACCCCCTCTTCGAAAGGAAATGATTTTGATCCATGAAATACCAAAATCTCCCTTCCTATGTATCTAATTTTACACCTCCATGGCCATCGCTCTGTCCTCCTCCATTCTCAAGCACAAAACCAAAACGACAGCGCTTCAAGTCTCCGGCTTCCGAGTTTTCGCCTCCAAACAGAAGCAAAACTGCAGATTTCCCAAAAGTTCTGTCAAAGAAATGCTCCGGGGGTTTGGGAGCTGTCCAGCCACGTGACAGCTGGTGGAGCCTCCGTGATATCGAAGCTCCAAAATCCTCATCGGAGAAGCCTGTTACTGTTTGGATAGCTCTTACTCGAATGTGGAGCTTGATCGGAGACGATAAGTGGATCATCTTTCTCGCTATCGGTGCTTTGAGTATAGCTGCTGTTCGTGCAATTCATAATCCAATTGAAAATTTTAGATCTTTCAAATTGATTTCTTTCTCATTTTGAAAATAAAATATTCAATTCTAGGTTTCGGAGATTTCGATGCCTAGGATATTGGCGGCGTCGGTTTTTTCTGCTAACAGCGGCGAGTCCGCAGCGTTTTTTAGAAGCTCGAGGGTGTTGATATTATTGTTAATTGTTTCAGGAATTTGCAGGTATTTTTATATTTTAAAAAATGTTATTAGCATTTGTTTGAAAATTTAAAATTTTTCTTTTTTAGCTTATTTTTTATGCAAATTTCAGTGGCTTGCGAAGTGGATGCTTTGCCATAGCAAATACGATCTTGGTGAGAAAATTGTCACTTGGCTTTGTCAATTTTACTGCTAGTTACTCTTTTGCTTCAGCAAGAAAATGGGAAACAGCAATGACTTTTATAGCATATGGAACTATTGTTAGTTGTTTGCTCTCTTTAACGAAAATGATTGTGCTTTAACTTCCTAGTAAAATCTGAGAAAAATTACAAATAAGTAGGCAACATGGCCTCACTTTTCCTGTCACTTTTGTAGTGACTACAATACTTTATTTGCAGGTTAAGCGTCTTAGGGGAAGCTTATTTGCATCTCTTATTTTTCAGGTTTGTGATCTAGTTGTGATTTTTAGTACCCCAGGTTGTGATGCATATAAAATTCATGAAAAATGAATGGATATATGTCTTAATTATCTATTTAGTAAAATACTGTTTGCTGCCGATGCTTTGGGTGTAGGATATATCCTTTTTTGACACAGAAATGGTTGGTAGCTTGACAAGTAGGCTTGGAGCAGATTGTCAGCGACTCTCTCATGTTATTGGGAATGATATTCATCTGATAATCCGCAATGTCATTCAGGTTTTGGTTTTTATCAGATATTTTATTATTTCTGAATATTTGTTTCATGGTAGAGTGTGATTGCATTTTCCTTTTGCATGTTTAGGGAACAGGTGCATTGATAAATTTACTGTCTTTATCTTGGCCTCTCACATTACCAACTTTGGTGATATGTTCTGTTCTGGCTATAATATTTTCTTTTTATGGCCGGTGAGTATCCTTTCTCTTTTCACCTTAATTCAGCTATCAGATTTTGCTTTTGAGCTTATTTAGAATGTTAGTTCAGTTTGAACCAAATCCTGTCTCAATCTTGTCTTAATTGCATCAGGATCCGAGTTTATGATAGATTGATCTGTTCTACTGAACTAAAGCCTATCCAACTCTATGTATGTTGTACTTATTATGCTTTTGCTGAATTAGCATGGTTGATGTTTTTGATAGGTACCAAAAGAGAGCTGCAATGTTTGCGCAAGAGTTCAATGCCTGTGCCAACAATGTAAAAGCACAAAACTTGTTTGGATTGCTGCAAGAGTTCTGCTACTTGAATAACATTCTAATTTAACCAGTTTCTTTTATGTAGGTTGCACAAGAAACACTTTCTTTGATGAGAACTGTCCGAGCTTATGGAACAGAAGGAGAAGAACTTGGAAGGCACCATTCTCTCTGGAATTTCTCCATTAAGCATTCTTAATTCTATGGGTTTATTTTTTCTTCTTTGATTGGCAATTCTTTGGAAGGCACAGACGTTGACACCCAAGGCTTTTGTGTCAGGAAATTGTTAGTAATTTTTATATTGTTAATCCTGTTGGTGTTAGGTACAAGCAGTGGCTGGATGAACTAGGTTTTGTAAGCATTCGGGAGAGTGTGGCTTATGGGTTCTGGAATATGAGTTTTCTTAGCCTTTACCGTTCAACACAGGTTACTTACCTTTCACGCTTTACCTTTGCCTCTGGTTGGATGAATGACACTGCAAATGATAACATGTATGAAGATGGATTACAGTGACCAAGAAATAGTCCTAACATGAACGAAGATCTATTGTATGATTCATACTTTTATTTCAATATCATATTTTGCAGGTTCTTGCGGTGCTGTTAGGAGGAATGTGCATTATGAATTCCCACGCATCAGCTGAACAGCTCACTAAATACATATTATACTGTGAGTGGTTGATTTATGCTACTTGGAGGGTGGTAGACAATTCATCATCACTATTGCAATCCATTGGAGCAAGTGAAAAGGTCTTCCAATTAATGGATCTCTTGCCTGCTGATCAATTCTTCTCAAAAGGCAAGCATTGCTTGTCTCTTTTTGAGGGGATATCCCATATGCATAGATATTCTTCAGATTAATGGGGTTGTGTTTCGCTTCATTTGGTTCAGCTTTCATCATATGACATGCTGTGAGAAGCACAATTTCTTGCCTCTTATTATGATTCAAATTATTGATTCTGCATGGAATCGCTTAAACAATTTGCAGAACTTTGCATTGTCTTTTTATCTGTGTAACTTCTAATATGTAAACAGAAAGAAATGCTGATGAAAGATACTGGAAATGAAACGAATATTGATGAATTTAGAGTCATGACTGTTTCTATTTTAGCAATTTGATCTTCTAATTCCTTTTTGATTCAGAGCTTTATTGTGAATCTGGTGTTTTCATTCAAACTAAGTTTTCTTTCAAGTAACGATTTTTTTTAATTGTCTGCCAAGTTGTTTACAGGAGTGAAGCTGCAGAGACTAATGGGAAATATCCGGTTTGTGAATGTATCTTTTCACTATCCTTCACGGATAACAGTATGTGTCATGTCCTTGTAAAGCATCATTACATGAGATTCTAGATTTTTATGTGGCTTCCTCTGCATGCTATAATTGCCATCATCTTAACATTCATCATTAAGATTTTATTAAATCCTTCAACCGGGGAAGGGATTCTAGAGATATGTCGGAGGGCCAACCACCATTGCACAACTCCATCCTTTTTAAAAGATAATCCACATAACTAAATTGGATCAAGATAAGGTCCTCCTCCTCTTCCTGATTTCCCCATGTGATAAGAGTGGATTAAAAGAAAAAACACTCTCTGTTGTCTCTAATTTTCTGATATTTTCCCAGGTACCTATACTAGATCATCTAAACCTTTCTGTACAAGCAAATGAAGTGGTTGCAATTGTAAGAAATGCCATTGCATGGTTATAACTCTGTCTTCAATTGGAGTTGAAACAAGTTTTTGCAGTTTGACAACTCATTCTTATCTTGTTAAGGTTGGTTTAAGTGGTAGTGGAAAAAGCACACTAGTGAATCTTATGCTTCGTCTCTATGAGCCAGTAAGTGGACAGGTTAGCTTTCTCATTCTCTCATCTCCATATCATCAATTTGAATGAGCTGTCACAGGCTCTCGGCTATGACGGTCATTATTCTCGTTTCAATAGTCTCTTGTACTTATTATGCTGTTCCCTTTTTGTTTTAGTTTTTTTGTAATGCACCTAATGAATTACTGGTACTCTGGAAGTTAGGCAGAAGGGCTTACATGCTAGGTGCCGCTAATTGCAGATATACATAGATGGTCTCCCACTCAAAGAGTTGGACATCAGGTGGCTGAGAGAAAAAATTGGATTTGTTGGACAGGTTAGGCTACATATTTCATTTTCTGTGAGGCATGCTTGAATATTGCTATGCAATATACTCTAATCTGCATTTCAGTCAGGACCCCCATCTTTTCAATATGGATATCGAGTCAAACATTAAATATGGTTGCCCACGGGATGTTGAAGAGGAAGATATAGAATGGGCTGCAAAGCAGGCCAATGCTCATGAATTTATTTCATCTCTTCAACTTGGGTACCAAACCATTGTTGATGGTAATTTGCTTAGTGGGGGACAAAAGCAACGAATTGCCATTGCTAGGGCCATCCTAAGAGACCCTGCAATTCTTGTCCTGGATGAAGCGACCAGTGCTCTGGATGCAGAAAGTGAGTACAATGTCAAGGTAAGGACATAAATAAAATTTTCCGAATAGGTAAAATGTAAAAGAAAACGAAATTTGTTGCGGGTCTGTGTTTGTTGTTACTGATGCATCACCTTCTATGATCTATAGGGGGTTCTTCATGCACTGAGAAATGAAAGTAGAGCTAAAAGAACTGTCATTATCATAGCCCATAGGTAAGCTCTTTTCCTTTTTTCACCTCCAGTCATTTCGATTTCTATTTTCAAGTTTGATCTTATTTGGAGCATGGAAACTAATAAACTTTGCAGGTTGTCTACCATTAAAACCGCCGACAGAATTGCCGTAATGGACGGTGGTCGAATTGTTGAGGTAGGATCTCTTCGTCTATTCTATTCCAAATGATCATGTATCTTCAATCAACCATAGCCCACTTATGCATCTCTGGCTTTATTTGTGGTCAGATGGGTGACCACACTGAGCTTCTACTCAAGGGTGGGTTTTATTCTCGATTAGTCAGAGCCCAAGCAGAATCCCTGGCTTGATCCTAAAATCCTAGGACATAAAGTACTGGCTGTTGTGTTCTTCCCTCTTTTGCAGCCACTGTGTCCCTTATCATACGATGGAAAAAAGAAAGGTGAAAAGGTATATGCAAAGTTCCAGTATCTTCACTTTTAGTTACAACAAAACAACAAATAACAAAAAATACAGTTGTAGAAGAACAGATGAAAGAGGAGCGATGGGATTAAGATGTGATCACTTGTTTCATCATAGATTCTCAAGGGCTTCAGTGGAGAAATCTCCTGGCTGAGGAACTTGCTGGTGAGGTAGGCCTTTCACTCCCTCACTTTCCTTCACTGCTTTCTTCCCACTTCTTTCCCTAGCATCCAAATTTTCCTTCTTTCGAGCTTCATCATCAACACCCGGTGGCTCATCCACCACACCTTTAACTTCCATAACCGTCTTGCCTTTCGTTTCGTTGCTGGTTTCTTGTTTCTGTTGCTTTCCATGACCAACAATTACCGTAGCTAACTTTTAAGATTTGTTGGGCTTTTTATATGTACAATTAAATGTATCTGGTTTTCATCAAATGGGTGGCATTAGCCGTGCTTGAAGTGCAACACGTATAGTGTTTTGGAGGCAGCTTTAACACGTGTCTTTGAGCCTGTTCTTCGATTTCATGCGCTGTATACTCATCCTATGGCGTATGCCAAATGGCAAGTTTGCCTAGTGACCTTGGATTGAACCGTGTGTCAAAGATTGAAAACATTTTGATATGCTAAATCTTTCTTGGAGGAGTTGTAGGTGCTGAGTCAGATTCGGTTTGGGATCCGTAGGTTGTTGTCACTTTCTCGTTAAGGCTTGCATGCTTCAGTTTCAGTCTTGGAATAACAACGTTTTGTGAACTCAACCTTTTCGTACTTGCAGCAGTAGATTGGGTTATTTGGCCATTAACTGGTCTTACTTTTTTTCCTCTTGACAACAGTAGATGTAGGAGCCTCAACGGTAGGTTTATTGTCCTTCATCAAGCAAATCTCTTTACACATGGAATTAATACAACCTCCAAATTCAGGTTGAGGTGAGAACACTGAGCCTTTAACAAGATGGAGCAGCTATTCATATGCCTTAAGATATTCACTCTTTAAAATAGTTTGTCAAGTACCTAATAGGGTCTTCTCCCTCATAGTAGATTACATTGATTGCATGTTGGCATGACATTCCGCTTATGTCCCAAGCCCTGTGGCTACACGCCCCATTCCACGAACATACCGAGTAGTTTCCTCTCACTTGTTTATCAACAATTTCCCAAAAGATTTCATGAAGATGATCCTCATTCCAATTCATCTCTCATTTAATTGCCAACCACCATATTTCTCTAATTTACTGAGTATATGAGAGAGTTATACTCAGTTTTCCACTTCCTTGTCTATTCCCTATTTCGAACCAATCTTCTCATCACATAAAGCCTTAGATTCTCGAGCATGCTGATGATTGATTTGCAGCTTGCTTTTATTATAGCTTCATTTAATGTCTCGCTCATGTTATTGTCAATGACATCACATTCAGAGAAATCAAAGAAGAATGCTTGACACTAGTGAACAGCATTCTAATTCTTAATTAAGTTGTTGTGTGCAGGCTCATTTTTGAACTCTTTAGCTAAAGTTCAAGAGGCAAATGGAATTTTTGAGATCCATGAATGAGTTTGCATAAAACAACTTGGTTGAGAATTAGGATGTTGTTCACTACTATCAAGCATTCTTCAAATGACCTTTTTCACCTAGGCTAAACTTTAATAAGTGACATTTTGATTAATGTTAATTAATTAAAAAATAATTTTTTAACCCTTAAAGATAAAGTGATTTTGGAAGTAAACTTTTTCATAATTTTAATTAATTTTAGTTAAGAGAAAAAATTTTTGAACAAAATTGCCTTGAGTGAAATTTAAGCTCACGTAAAAAAAATGTTATTATATGTCCTATTAAAAAAATTTATTGTATGTCATGTTAAAAATAATTATTTTATATAATGTAGAAAAAAAATTATTACATATCATGTTGAAAAAAATGATCGAAATTTGACATTTTATTGTCAGATTTGACCACAAGATGATAGATTAGTATAAAGAAGCATTGTCGACTGATTTGAGAGAAAAGAATAAAATAAGAAAAGCAAATATGTATTTTAGACATTTCATGTTTAGATATTAAAGTCGTATATACATTTGGAACATCATTTACATATTTGAGATGGAGTATTTTTTTTAAAATTAATGAATTTGTGTCTAATTATAATTAAAAATTTTAAAAATTAATATATTTTATTTTAAATTGAATTTGTTTTATACAAGGCAACCCCAAAACCTAAGTACATACAAACAAAACTTGCAGCCCAACAAACCGACGAAACCCAACTGAGCCCAGAAAACAAGCACCCCAAAAAGCACAGAAACCAGACAAAAGTACAAAAACCACCCAACTGAGCCTAGCCCAAGAAGCGGATCAAAGCCCGAGAGAGAACCTAAAATCCTTCCACTGAGTGAACAGATGGAAACCAAAGAATAACTTTTTTGATAAAAAAAATTAAAAAAAAATTGAACCAAATGGAATTTAAATGATAAAATTCAAATTTGTGACATAAAAAAAGAATACATGAACAGTGTCTTAAGCATGTAGTATGTGCAAACAGTCGGTTTGATGTTAAAATTTTAAAAATTAAAAAATTAAATTTATTTTATATAAAAAACTGAATCAAATTGAATTATTATACTTAATTGATTCAATTGAAAATTGAATTGTTTTGACCGATTTTAAAAAATCAAATTGAAATCAATCCTTTATAATATTTTATCAATTTTCAAGATAATATGTTTAACTATAAATTTCAACGTGATCAAATAAATTTAACAATAGTTTAAATTTAATAAAATAATCACTAAATATTCTCTAAAAGCAATAAAGATGTCTATTCTCTATCTGATGTTGTCATTGATTTTTAATCATAATTATGATTAATTTTAAATTGGAGTGAGAAATCAAATCAAGTTAAATTAAAAAAAATAAAACCATAATAAAATCATAAAGAACTACATTATTATTTATAAAAATATTGACTACATGTAATTTAAATAAAATAAATCAAAAAGATTGACTTCATCCCATCAAGCCGTTCTTCTTCTTTTGTTGTGATCAGATAAGAGAGTCTCCCAAGCTTGACGGACGATCTTGAAAGCACCCTCAGCTGCGATCGAATCATTCTTGTCAGGATGGACCAATAGCGCCACTTCTTTATAATGTTTTTTAATCGTAGCCAAATCAACTGAAGAACAATCTTCGATAAAAAGAATTGAATATAGGACTTCAGTATCATTTATCTTCATCTTCTGGCAAAGGCTTAGCATCGAATTAAACTTGTGAATAAGATAAGCTGCAATATACTCCTGGACGATTCGTAACTCAGGATTCAAATCAAGTGCTGCGAACCCTTGTTGGATGGCCTTGTCGATATTTCCTAACTTGAAGTATTCTTCTGCAGCTGCTTTAGCATTTTCAGTAGCGATTTGCGTGAGTTGAGATTGGCAGAGACCTTGAAGACGAAAATCTGCCATGATAGCACAATTTCTTCAAAGAGAGTGAAAAATTGATATTCAAGAATGGTTAAGATTTTTGTGAATTATTAAAAACAGTAATTATATTAATGAAAACTTAGCTTCAAAATAAAGCTAATATTTTTGAGTTATAGGATGAATCAACCAACTCAAATTCAAATTCAAAATCAAATCAAAATTTTTTTTTTTGATTTAAAAAGAAGGGATAAGATGGGAATTTGAGTTAGTAATGATTTGAGTTAGTAGTGATTTGCCAAAGCATGAATGCCATAACCGGTCTCAAACCGATCTGGAAGAAGACTCCTCATAGCATAAGGACAGCTTTGGAGAAGGAGAGTTCTGTACAATTACATCCAAAACTGCTTGATAAGTAAATGCAGTATCCAAGGTGCCCTTCCTTCAACAAAAACTGGGCAATCAGGAACGACAAACACAGCTGAAAAGCACATGATCAGACCATTTCCTTGCTGCAAAGCTTGGAACCACGGAGAAGCAGCTGGGAAAGATCATGCGACAAGGAACATCCGTAGAAGACACGCAAAAGGATCAAGTGAGGGACCTGTTGGGAGTGCATGTTGGCTTCAACTCCCTCTCTGTTCAAGTAAACTAAAGGCCATCAAAACACACCTTCAGCTCGACAATCCCGAGAGAGGTGAGCAGTTAATGTATTGGAAAGAGGGGGGGATTTGGATTCTATCACTCCTAATTCAACTCAAAAGATTTATGAAGAAAAACAAATTTTGCAAATTGCAGATTAACCCAAACTTTCAGCAAGTAACCCTCGATCAGCATGAGAAGGATCATTGTAACTTCTACAAGGAATTTTATTCCCTGTTTTTGAGTGGAATGATTAATTTTTTTTAAAAAAGAAAAATCTCCAATTGCTGCATAACATTGCTTGATACTTATTGATCCATTGATTATAGTTCCAGGCAGACATAACTTTACAAGTTTACCCAGGCCTGATGAACAGAACATGAAAGTTTTAGTAGCTAACTAAAGGTAGAGTTGCCCATGATAGAAGAGACCAAAAATAACTTTTAAACAAATGGAAATCCATGTGTTTTTCTTGAACTGATGATATTGCAATTTTTCAGTAGGCATCAGGATTTGCCAGGATGTAAGCTTAAACAGGTTGTATTAAGGAATTTGTGTCAGAAATATACAGAAGACAATACACTCAATATCATTCACACTGGATAGCTTGATCACACATCAATATTTTTAGTAAATATTTTTTCCATGATCCTTTATTTAGTATTGCAGGTGACAATTATAGTTCAAGCTTCCCCGTATTTGAGACAAACTATGAACTCTTATTAGCAATCAGAAGGGCACATGGACCAACAACTGCAAAAACTAAAAACCAGTTAAAAAAAAAAAAACCAAAAGAAAAGGTATCTCTCTCACTCTAGCACATTTGTATGATAATGACAATTGAAGTGGATGGTATCTCAATATTGGGATTTTTAGTAGGCATCAGGATTTGCCAGGAGGTAGGCTTCAACAGCCTTGAACATTCCCAAGGCCTTATCTTTGCCTATCTACTGTTAAACTTTTTAATCTTAATTGATTTTATTCATACTTTTTCTTTCTCTAACTCATCTTTTAACCTTTTTACCTTCCAAAAATGTCATTTAGACCCAAACTTTTATGCTATCTTTCTATAAGATTCAAATTACCTTTTTCACCTTTTATAAGGCTAAAACTTTTTTTTTTACACCTTTTTTACCTTTATACAACTCAAATTTGCATATAAAAATCATCATGATTTTAAAAAAAATAATATTCCTAATTTAAAGGGATTTGAAAAGTTTTTGAATGCTGAGATAAAGTTGGATACTGAAATAAAAAATCCATTAATAAATTTCAAATTAGTACTAATAAGTATTTTAAAATTATATTTTATAATGGTAAATATCACAAAATTTACCTTATGTACTTCTTTGGTCAAACTAGTCAACTCCGAAATGGGCGAGGACTGTGACTTTAAAGCAAAACGACGACCAGATGAAAGCACCTGAAATTTCCAACGACAAACAACATGAAACCCCGGTCGGAGACCACGTGACAAGCACAATCCGTCCGTTTTGATCTAAAATTGCCTTGCCTTTTGTATCACCACCAATCCTCTCACGCCACGTACTCCTCACCGTTCGCCCTTTCCGTTCCTCGTAAACCCCCTCTAAAACCTCTCCTCTACTTACTTCTCTTAGGGCTTCTTCCTGTTTCTTCTCCTTAGAGCTGAGCTCGCTGTAGCTAAATTTTTGCTATGCACAAACCTTCATAGCTCTGGCTTTAGTAAATTTCGAGGTTGAAGATGATTTGGCTCAGTTTGTTGCTTATTTTAACCGCTTCGTTAACGGCGGTGACCGGAACGACGTCGCATTCGAGCTCCGGTCCTCACATAGCCGACGTCAACATACTTTTACCTCCAAGAATGACAAACCCCGTCGAATATCGGCTTCAAGGAAGCGACGGCTGCTTCAAATGGTACTTTCCCTATAAAACATTTCCAAGAATACGTACATTTCTGCTTATACGAATACGTATAACTTTGTTGATTTTGTTTTGCAGGTCGTGGGATCATCATGAGATTTTATCAGTTTTGCCGGAGTATAATGTGACCAATCATTGCTCGACAAGTGCACGGCTGAGATCGATTGCGCCGTATTCCGGTAGAAAAGAAACGGCGGTATATGCTAGGGACGTGTACACTGGAATCGTGATTCGCTGCAAAGTTTTCATTGATAATTTTGATAGAATTCGGATATTTCATAATTCTATTAAGCTTGATCTTGATGGCCTCGCTACGCTCCGCGTTCGTGCCTTTGATAGTGAAGGTAATTTAACAAAAAAGGCTAATATCCACTCTGTTTTGTTGTTGCTTTTGATAATTAAAGAAAACGATAATGCTGACGAATTAGGAATTAAAAGAAAAAATGTAAACACTCGAATGACAAGATGAAAGATATTGGTTTTATACGACAGGTTATAGTTGTTTACATTTTACATTTTAGTCTTTTTTTTTTCTGTTTTTACACACCCTTAGTTAAGTAAGATTTTGCTTAATTAGCAGAAAACAAGTAGTAAAGGCAACTTTCAAAGGTAGCATTACGTTCTAAACTCTTTAACTAGCTTAAAAAATGTGCAATGTCGATGTGTAGTATGATACAGTTACAAAAGCTACTGTGGGTTATTGTAATAGCTGGCAAAATGAACCCAAACCTGGATTTTCATTGAAAAACCCAAACTTGAACCCGACCACACTTGAATTGACCAAGAGGCTAAAGACCCGAATCTGAAATGATCTGAACTTGTAAGAATCTGAACCCTAAAGAATCTGCACTTGAAACAACTTGAGCCTGAGACTGAACCAACTCAAAGCTGCAATAACCCAAACTTAAACACTAAAAATGCAAAATGTAATAACTAGTTTCATTCCAATCCGAACTTGAACTGAACTTGAGATGAACCGAACCCAAAATGACCCGATCAGAACCTGCAAGAACATACGTGTTTGCCACCTCTAGTTGTTGTACTATTTATTTGTAGCTTAAGGTTAATGTAATAACTAGTAATGCACTTGTGATCCTATGGCTGAGGGCTTTGCTTCTTGCATTCTTGTAATTAATTGCTAGTCCAATTTGTACATTTCTTATTTCTGATACTGCATCTTGTATTACGTGTTCTCTCATGTTGAAGAACATTCATCCTTATTTAACTGGGTTTCCTGTTGTTTTTCTAATTTTTTAGGTTTTGTTGTATTCACCTTTTACTTGTGTTTCAGACAATGTGTTTTCGTCCTTGGTGGGTTTACAATTCATGTGGCAGCTGATGCCTAAAACCAATGGACCGCAACATCACCTGGCCCATGTTCCTTTGAAGGATTCTCCCCTAAGTGACTGTGGTGGATTGTGTGGTGACTTAGATATCCAGATACAACTTGAAGAAAAGGTACCCATTCTACAATTTCAATAGTAATGAGTTGCCATGTCCTCTTGCTTTTATGTTGAAGCTTATTCTTTGGAATGTGCTGCAGGGTGTATTTTCTGATTTATTTGTCACAAGAGGCATTCATATTGGCCATGAGAATGTTTCGGTGCAGTTGCTTGAGCCAATGTTAGAGGGCATGGGTGATAAGATTGTTCTAACTGTGGCTGAAGCTATGTCACTAGATCCACCATCACCTGTTTTTGTCCTTATTAATGCTACTCTTCGTTATAGTCTTAAGGTTATCCGTGGGACTGTTCCTCAAGGTTTTTTTTTTTGAATCCTTTCATAAAGACTTTCTAGGGATTGAATTAATGGGTGTTTCTTTATGCTGTCAAGTTCACACGGGGTAAACTGGCTGTTGATTGTTTCATTCATCAATGTTCTTAGAAGAAGTCTAAGTAACTTTCCACTGGTATTTGCAGAGGTAACTCTTCCATCACCACATCATCAATGGTCTGTCTCAAACTGTTCAGTTGCTCAAGTGGACTCTATGCTGGGTGTCATTAATGCACTAACATTGGGGGAAACAACTGTCATTGTTGAAGATACTAGAGTTGATGGCCATAGTCAACTGTCATCTCTTAACGTGGTCTTGCCAGATACACTTTCTTTGTACATATCACTGTTATCTACTTCTGGTGATCCATTAGAAGGAATGGAACCCATTCCATCTGTGGCACGTTGGTATGTTGTTTCTGGCAAACAATACCTTATTCAACTGAAGGTTTTTTCTCTGGGACCTTACACACATGAAATCTACATTACAGAGGTAAATTATGAATTACTTATATTTTCACCATTTAGCTGTGATATAGGTGAGCTATGTTGTCTTTGTAACATTAAGAACTTTTTGGACTGATGTGCTTGATTAGGTTCTCATACTTTCTTCAGTTTTTGGTCTTCCTTTTATTCCTCTTTATTTCCCTTTGGTTATGCTTCGATGGTCAATCAGTTTTGAGGTTAAAAGTTGTTGTTATTGTCATTTGTTAGTTCAATAGTGTAATTTGATATGCTAATTAGTTTCTCATTATTTTCTTGGTTATTTTCCACTCAGACTTCCTTTCCTGCATTGCAGAATGATGATGTTGAGTTTTATGACAACCAATCTGGGTACTGGAAAATTGTCCCAGTGTTAGAGCCTATTGCTTCTAGATATGGCTGGAGGTATTCTAGAATTTTGAAAGCAACTTCAGAGGGAATGGGGAAATTGACAGCCTCTTTAGTATACTATAATGGGCATCATGATACTACGGAGGTGAGATGTCATTTACCTCAGAGGGACTGGGGAAATTGACAGCCTCTTTTTCTTTTCTTCTTATTCTTTTAAGAAACAAGATTGTAAAAGCATCAGTATGTTTTCTGATTTGCTTGTTTGCCATCAATGATCCGCTTATAGCTTTTGCTAGGAGACTAAGTTCTCTCTTGGCCTCGTCATTCAGGTTCTCAAGGTTGTGCAAGAAGTTATTGTTTGTGATCCAGTAAAGTTTAGCTCGGAAAAAATAACTGGTGAATCTCAAATTATTCTTCTTCCCTGGGCACCTGCTGTTTATCAGGAGATGGAGCTAAAGGCTACTGGAGGTTGGTAGCATTTTACCTGTTGAATTTTTGAAATAATTTTTTCAAGTTCTAACATGTTTTAATGGGATTCAACACTTTTATAGGTTGTGCAAAAACCTCCAGTGACTACAAATGGTTTTCTTCAGATATGACTGTTGTTTCGATCACTGCATATGGAGATGTCCAGGCTAAGAAGCCTGGTAAAGCTACACTGAAGGTGGTGTCAAGTTTTGATTCATTCAATTATGATGAGGTACTGAAATTTCAGAATCTTGTTTCTTCTACTGCTTTCTGTGTTCTTATAGTTGGCAAAGATCCTTGTGTAGTATGAAATTAGTAAAAATCATGTGTTTATGCAGTGGTGTTACTGCTTTTGTCGTTGATGCATAAAATTCTGAAATATGGATTATCTTGTCTGTTTTATGCCCTGAAAAAGCTTCCAGTTTCACATGCCCTTCATTAGTTAAAGTTTTCTTTTGAGCTTATTTTTTGTATCATTTTTAACAGGTGGTGGTTGAAGTTTCAATTCCATCCTCTATGGTTATGTTGCAAAATTTCCCTGTTGAGACTGCTGTGGGATCACATCTCCCAGCTGCTGTTACAATGAAAGCATCAAATGGTTATGCTACATTCCACAATTATTTGGAAACTTAATTTCTTCCCTGCCAACTCTTCTGAAGTTGACTTGCCATTTGCAGGTGTCTACTTTTCTAGGTGTGATGCGTTTCATTCCTTTATAAAGTGGAAAGCTGGAAGTGAGTCTTTCATTGTTACCAATGTAACAAGGGAGGTGCCAGTCTTTGAAAAGCAAGAAAATTTGGAACTTCATGCCCCAGTGTATGGTCCTCCATGTTCATGGACTTATGTATATGCTTCTGCATCTGGTCCAGCTATGCTGCACGCAGCATTTTCAAAAGAATTTCATCATTTTGATCCGTCTTTTAGTGGGCCCATTGTTTTAAAAGCAACTTCACGAATTGCAGCATATCAGCCACTTACTCTGCATCAAGCAGGTGATGGGAACCATTTTGGTGGTTACTGGGTTAATACAGCTGGAGCAGAAGCTGGTAATCAATTAGAAAACCTGGATAAGTTATATCTTGTCCCTGGAACACTTTTGGATGTCATGCTTCATGGAGGACCAGAAAGGTGGGACAAAGGTGTTGACTTCATGGAAACAGTGGAGATTGTTGATGAAGAACATGCACGTGAGAATGGGGTTCATATGCATCAGATTTCTAGCAGCCATGGCAGTTTGTACAGAATTTTATGCCAAACAATGGGGACATATGTAAGCTACTGCACTATTTCCTGGAAGGCCCTTTATGAGTTTCAATTGAAGTCCATGCACCAACAATTTCTTTTCTTATATTGTGGTCTATCTAATTCAGAATCATGATATATTTGCTTTCTGTGGTTCCAAATTGTTCAGAATCTTGTTTTTAAACGTGGAAATTTGATTGGAGATGATCATCCTCTTCCTGCAATAGCTGAAGTTTCATTGTCTCTTGCATGCAGCCTTCCTTCCTCGATTGTGGTAATAGTGGATGAACCTGGTAAATATAATGATTTATGTTGGACAGATGTGAAATATGGCCTTTGGTTCCTTCCTGCACTTCTTTCTTTAGCCCCCTTTTTAATGATGTTGTGTGCTATTGGCCTGATGCTACAGTTAATGATCGAGATGTTATACGGACAGCTATTCAAGCTGACCGTAGCCCAGGGCAAATTCATGTTACCCCTGTTACTGTAGCAAATGGACAAACTATAAGAGTGGCTGCAGTCAGCATTAGTACCTCTGGGGAGCCTTTTGCAAACTCTTCTTCAGTGTGCTTGAAGTGGGAACTAGGCAATTGTGACAGTCTAGCTTATTGGGATTATGCTTATGATTCAGAGAGCTCTAAAAAGTCTAGTTGGGAGAGGTTTCTGGTCTTGCAAAATGAATCAGGATCGGTACTGATGTTGATATTTATATTAATTTCTATCTCTTATTTTCAGTTATTTTTAGCAATATCTTGGCCATGAGCTAACAGGCGCGAAGCCATCATTTCTTATTAAGATGATTCTATGTATAGTTTTTATTTCCTTCAGGAAGTGCATGTTGGGTTTGATGCTTCATTGTTGTATGCAATTCTTTAAGCTGTGCAAGAATAAGCATTCTCAGTTATGGGGTTATATATAGTCCTTGCCCTTCCACTATTTATTTGTGCATTCATACTTTTCTTCAATATGTTTTGCTCTCTAGGTCTCATAACGATATTTTTTCCAAGGTTTGGTGATAGTCTTGTGTTCACCAAGGACTGGATGTTTTCTCGTAGGTGTGTCAATTTGTTTTACTTAAGGGAGAGGTGGTGAGAGGTCTTTGCCAAAATGAGGAGGGGGAGGTTTGAGGAAAGTGTGGGTTCACTCATATACAAAGAGGGTAACTGTGCTAATAATTTTTTAAATTAAAAAAAAGATATCTATCATAGCATAAAATATTAATAGTATCTTGCGGCAATAATATCTTTAAGTTGTTAAGCATGATAAAAGTGCTTTTGGGTTCAAATTGGCTTTAAATTGGCTTCAAATAGAAGTTGGTGGTATACATAAATACGCTTTTGCAGCATTTTAGTATCTACTATTGGTTTCCAACTGATTAGCAATCAAGTTATAGACACATAATTCTCGCATATTAGGTCATTAGAGTAACTACAGTAGCAAAAGATTACCTGAATGGGAAGCCCTCATCTGCTTCACCATCTTTTGTGTTTTTATCCTCACTTGTTAATAATTATGAACTATTTGGGCGTAATGAGTTTTTCTTTGATATTTCTGAGCAATTATTTTACCTGTTGCATTTAGAGGTTGTACAAGTTTGACAATTTGTATTCTTCCTAGCATTTAATTCTTCTTATTGTTGGTAATTGTAATTATATCAATAGACATTGTTTACCACTGATGTGTAATTTTCTTGCTAAGATTTTAGAACTTCTGTACTGTTTTGATGGTTGGCCTTAGATTGGTTTTCAGTCCCTCCATAAGTATTCGATACTTGATGCTACTTTTTTCTTCTCATGATGTGTTAAGTTGTGATAAAATGAGATTATAATTTCTTGTTTCTCAGTGTATTGTTCGTGCCACTGTTACTGGATTTTTGGGTACTTCCACGGCTGATCGTTATTCTGCTAAATTGCTAGAAAGTTCCAATAATTTTCTAACAGATGCTGCACGGTTACAGGTAGGTTATTTTGGCAGGTTTATATTCCCATCTTTGTTGCATAAAATTCATTAAATACCTTCCTCTGTGATTTGTCACGTTATGAGTGATCTATTCTTGCAAGATTGGTTCTCCCTCTCTCTTTGTTTTTAATTTTTTTCTATTAGCGTTATTTATTTATCTGTTTTTTGTGTTTAACATAGGATGAAAATTTCATTCTAATATTTTGATTTGATAACATCGGCAGCTTGTTTCTACTCTAAGAGTCAGTCCGGAGTTCAATTTGTTATATTTCAATCCTGATGCGAAGGTAGATTCTAGCACCATCCCTGCTTACTTGATTTGCTGATTTTAAATGAATATGCATTACGAATGCCCTCGAAACATGTTTGATGATGTTGCTGTGGTAAGCACTACTTTGGAATTTTATTTGATCATTATCTCTTTGTGATATGCATTGCCTTAGAAACATTTGATGATTTTCATGTGGCACCTATTTTTGCTGATGGTTATATGTTATGGAGTTTGATGAGTGAAGAATGGAACTCTGGCAAAATGAATCTAAATTTTTCCCTTTAGTGAACTTGTTTGCCATATATTCATTTAATTGTTTAACAAAATGGTGACAGTTGCTGTTTTGATTTTCTGTTTTTTGGGCTGTTGCATTCTTGCAGATCTAATTATTAGCTTGGAAAATCTGTTACTGTGGTCTGCTTGCTAGTTGTTACTTTTGGAATTCTATGAGGATTACTATTTTGCATATCTAATGACTAATGATTAGCTTGGATTACAATGTTACTGTGGTTCCCTTTCTAGTTCCTACATTTGCAATTTAATAGATGATGGCAGTGCTTGCTCTTAAGCCTTCAATAAGTGAGTAAATGAATGGATATTTGAGGCTTCAAACCAATCATAATTTTATTGCAAAATAACTTTCATCATTGCATGTCCATGCGAGATAACTTGGAAAAAGATTAATGGTAAAATCTATCAGAATTATTGTAATATTTTATTACGATCGATTCATACCACCGATTTTAACAGTTTTATCTAGCCTGTATCATAGTATATTAGCCTCTTAAATGATCAGTCAAAAAGGAGATTGCACTACTAACAACATTTATGTAATCACTGCTCATTCTAAGGCTCTCAGAATGAGAGGCTCTTAACAGGATTTAGTATCTTCTTCCAGCTCCTATTTATTTGTTAATTATGGTGTTGCTCCTTAGCTGAAATAGAAGGGCAAATAAGGTTTTACATTTAAGGGCTATAACTATTTTTAGTGAGTGAGATGTTTAATGGTAACTAACTATTTTTAGTGTAGCATTTTGAGCAGCTCATCTTCAATCCTTCTCAGCCCAATTTATTTTCAAACTAGTCCTGTTGGTTTAATTTTGTTTTCCAGCACACCATATGTGCTTTTATTCGGGAACTGTGTCCATTTATAATCATCATACAATGTACTTCATCACTTTCTCCATTCAGGCAAATTTGTCAATTACTGGAGGGAGCTGTTTCTTGGAAGCAGTTGTGAATGATTCTCGAGTAGTTGAAGTTACTCAGCCCCCCCCTGGTTTACAATGCTTACAAATGATGTTATCACCAAAAGGCCTGGGGACTGCACTTGTCACAGTTTATGATATTGGGCTTGCTCCTAACGTTGCAGCTTCTGTCGTGGTAATCTCTTACTCGATTTTATTCGTCCTTTAAGATTTATGGGAAATTGTGTATGAAAACACTTTTATTTCTCCAAAAATATCATGCTTTTAATGTGTAGATACCTTCAAGAGAACTTCATTTGGAGTAGTTTAAATAAGAATTGCTGCTTAAAGTAGGTGCTTTACCTTAAGTCTCAAACTATTTTGAAATACATCGTCTATTTTGACCTTTAATGTTACAGATTCAATTGTGATACATTAAAGGAAAATGCTTTTTTATTTATTTAAAGTAACTTTTAGGCTCTATTTGGCTTGTGGCAAAGTTGAAGGAAAGGAAAGTATGAAGCAAATCCCACTGTGGCTGTTGATGCAATTTACATTTGAAAAATTATGTAAAAGCAACTTGCCCAAACACATCACTTTGTTGCCTAGCTCATTGATGTGATTTATGTAAGTTCAGATGGGAAGATTCAGTTACAAATCAACCCCTTTTTTAATTAAAGAAATATGTGGAACTATAATTTCTGAATCTTTATTATGCCATGTACATGAAAAAGTATCTTGAGTAATTACTTAGGTCAATTTAAAGTTTTCTTTCATTTGCATTGATTTGAAATGCTTGGTTAATATGAAATTACATCATGCTATGTTTTGGAACCTCTTTTGTGCTTCCTTTCATGCCAAGAGTATGCATTCTCCTACTGATGATACCTTCATGTTTGATATCTCAATTTGCTTGTAATTTATCATGGTGATGACCTTTTTACAGGTCCAAGTTGCAGATGTAGACTGGATTAAGATTATGTCTGGAGAAGAGATAAGCCTTATGGTGTGTTCTCCACTATAGCCTTTAATTAGTTAATCTTTTTTATTTCTTTTTTTTTTTTTGCTTTTAACCCAGAGCAGCATGTAATTGTCTGCCAATTTTATATTTGAAGGAAGGAAGTTCACAGTCAATTGATTTGATGGCTGGGGTTGATGACGGAAGCACTTTTGACATTTCTCAGGTTTGAAATGATTGCCCTTATCATTTTCCTAAAGCTCTATGTTCCAGATTATCTTTTGTCGAAACATGTTTTAGACTAAATGCTGTAGGAAGTGTGCTAGGTATTTAGACAAACTGAGTGTAACTGAATCTTGGTTCACATGTAGAGAGGTAACATCTGTTGTGAAGGAATGTATCCCTTTGACCTCTCATGCATTGGATCCTTTTGTGATGTCCAACTGGCTATGTTAGAAGTAAAAGATGTACACAGCTCAAAATATTTTGAAAACGTATCTCATAAAATAGTTTGTTTGAAGGTTTCTGATGTGTCTATGTCCATGCATCCATGTGTATGTCATTTTTTCACATTCTTTCCATTATCCTGATGGGATCCTTTCCTGCAGTATGCATACATGAATATTCATGTGCATATTGAGGATGATACAGTTGAACTTGTCGACAAGGATGATATCTCAGCTCCTGGTGGTGGATATATTGGTGCACAGAATTTTAAAGTTAGGGCAAAACATCTTGGCATCACAACTCTTTATGTAAGTCATTTTATCCTCTTGCCAATATCTTTTATGTTAGCATTTCTTAAGGACTCATTGAGATTTCTAGATCAAGGGTTTGGTTGCATAAATTTCACGATAGATCTTGATAACAGGTCAGTGGTAGAAGACATTCTGGCCATGAAATATTGAGTCAAGTTATAAAGGTTGAAGTTTATGCCCCCCCAACAATTCACCCGCTTGATATTTTCCTAGTACCAGGTGCCTCTTACATGGTATGCTTCTTTCTTTATTTGTTATTTATATTATGTTATTCTGTGAGCAGTTCTTTTATCATGTTGAGCTCCATATCTTCTCCCCCTTAACTCCTTCTTGCACCCTCTTTCCTACTTTTATTTGGAAATTTAATTCTTTTTTTCATGCTATTAATTGCATCTGCTATTACATTTATTTGTCATACTATTAGCTCACTATGAAAGGAGGTCCAACAATTGGTGCCTTTGTGGAGTATACAAGTATTGATGATGGCATCGCAACAGTTCACAAAACTTCAGGACGACTGACTGCAACTTCACCTGGGAACACTGTAAGATATGAGATATGATACTGATCTGATACTTAAATTAACAACTGTTTTGCTTTTCTATGCATATGCAATGATGCATTGCTTTGTAACTTTACCCTCATGAAGATGCTATAGTTTGTTGAGCACTTAGAATTTTCAAGTTTAACTAAACCAGGCAGTGCAATTGAATGGATTTGGGTTATGATGAAGGGAGACCTCTTGTGTGTGCACATTGTTGAATGTTCATATTAACAGTAGCTAGAACATTAGTTTGCTGTGGATGCATTGTCTTCTTATTGTTTGCAGTCATTTCTTCCCTCTCTTTCTCAATTTTCTACTGCCACAAACAGAAGTGTGAAAATCTCATTTGGACTCAGTAACCTTGCTAATAAACTGACAGCTGCTGTTACAAGAGTATGTACGTGGATAGCTAATAAGTCTTTGTCAACTGTTCATTGTCATATTTGATAGGGTTAGAGAAAATGGACCCACTGCCTGTGCTACAGTGGCTTACATTAGTTCTTTTGGTAAATTTCATCATTTAAAATTCAATTAAGATCAAACACTTATCACCAGCTTGCTATATCACCAAGACAGCAAAACGCTACCACTTGATTTTCCCCTTAACAAACTAGTTTTAACTGTATGATAAGTTTTTAATTTAGATGTATCTTATGCTTTTATCATCAGACTTTAGTTGCTACAGTCTATGGCAACGGAGATAGTGTGATTTGTCAAGCATATGGCAGCGTTAAAGTGGGAGTACCATTTTCAGCAATATTGAATGTACAAAGTGAACAGCTTGCTGTTGGCCGTGAGACAACAATTTATCCTTTATTTCCAGAGGCAAGTATTGAGAGCCTGAAGAAATATCTCTATCAACTATTTCTTTTTGAATTTTGACTGAGTTCTTGTATTTTCAGGGAGACTTATTTTCTTTCTATGAGCTTTGCAAAGATTATAAGTGGACTATTGAAGATGAAGAGGTTGAATTAAGTGTTCTGTCCAATTGTATTTGTCTGCAATTTATTGTTTTGCCATCTGATTGAATATTAGTGAATTTTTGTATTAACATCAATTTCTCTTTGTTTTCTAGGTGTTGAAGTTTGGGGTCCCACTGGTTGGTTCAGAGGCAGTTCAGCGCTTGAGTACTGTGGACAAGGAAGAACTTAAATTTATTAATATCTTTTATGGAAGGTATAATTATGTTAATGAAAATTAGGCAATGTTTCTTTTGAATTACAGAAACTGATAACTATTATTGTGTTATTTATCCACTGCCTCATGTAACCAATTAGTCTTGGCTAATTAAAATGCATATAAAATATTCTGGGTTCAGTATGGACATAAGTTTAGTATTTTCCAATAGATACAGGTGATACATCAGCCATGGGAAGTGCGCTGCACTTGAAATTTCGTGTTTCTTTTTTTTTTCCTTTTGGAAGGGGTGGGGGTAGGAAGACCAGGATGAGTATGATTGTAGTTGTTCCTACTTCTGACAAATATGAAGCCTCCTCTATTAAAGCTTGCTGGAGTTTGAATAGTTTTTTGCTGCATCTAATTCATTTGATGGATGGGTAAAAATTGTGTTTTTTTTTTGCAGCAAATTTGTTTGGTTTTTTAGAACTTTTTAAGAAAATTTTAAATTGATTTTGTCTTTAAATGAAGGTATCCAATTTAAGATAAAGCATTTCATCTGTAAGGTCGACACAGCGGTATATATTCTTCTGAATATCCTTTGGAATATAACTATAGCTGAAATTAAGATAGTCATTTTTTTGAGTCCAAACTCTAGCAAATTGACTCTGGAATAGAAAACACAATCAATAAAAATTTCCTTTCTGCCTCTTTATAATAGTGAAGTTTGGTCTTAGGTATTGGAGGTTGTTGTGGGGAATGATGATATCTAGATTGTTTTCTGCCTAAGTTTACTCAATTGAACAACATTGGTCAAAAACATGATTTAAAACTGATAGGCACATGCTTCTAATGCTAACACATAGCCACTGAGCCTCAATGGCTCATTCAGATTTCTAACCTTTGAGTGACTAGAAATTAATGCTGGCTGTCTGAATCTTCTTTCTCATCTGACCAAACTCTACGATTACACTTGCTTTTCAAATGACCATTTATCTCTCTTGTCCAGGGCCCCTGGTAGGACGAATGTTGCAGTTTCATTCTCATGTGACTTCATTTCTTTTGGTTCACACTTCGAGGCAAGGACTTACAGTGCATCTATCTCACTATTGGTGGTGTCTGATCTTCCCCTGGCACTTGGAGCTCCAATCACATGGGTTCTTCCTCCCCATTATACCACGTCTAGCATTTTGCCTTTGTCAACAGAATCACACGGGCAAAGAGATAGTCAGAGTCGCAAAGGAAGCATAATCTATTCTCTATTAAGAAATTGGGAGGAAGCAACTGAAATTTCACAGCGTGCTGTTTCCATTGATGGGGATAAAATTAAAACAAAAGAGAGCAATAATCTTGCTTGCATTCAGGCAAAAGATCGCATCACTGGAAGAACTGAGATTGCTTCCTGTGTCCGGGTTGCTGAGGTATTTGTACAACCTTTTATATTTTTTTTTTGAAGGGAAAAAACACAGCAATATGTACGACCTTTTATATGTCCTGCTAAATTTCTAAGATATAGATCTAGCAAGCAGCTAATTTTCCTTTTCCATTCACCTTTTGACTGTCTAGCGTTATTACTGTCACCATGTGTTTTAAATTTGAACTTGTTACCCTAAGTTACATAGACTAATTTTATCAACGTCCTCATCATGCAATGGAAGTAAATGTTGAACAAAAGTTTCTCAACAATTTCATAATATCTTTTGGCAAATTGATTTTATTTCTGATCTTTGCATAAATTTAGTCTGCCTTTCCTTATGATCATCATAGAAGAAGCAATTGACATAAGCTGGCTAATCGTAGCTCATTTGACTATTTTTTTTTTTGAATAGCAGCTCATTTGACTATTTAGTCTACAGCATGATTACTTCATAGTTTTGGCGAATGTATTTGATATTGTGGGTTGATCCTCTTTCTATTCCTTTATAACTTTTTCTTTAATTGATGAATATTGATGTTTGCATCACTTCTATTGAGATTTATTCTATATAATTTGAAACTTTCCTGTTCATTCTTAAACTCAGTAGAGCATCTATGTTCTTTTTAGGTGGAGCAAATAAGAATAACAAACAAGGAGTTTCTGGTCCATGCAATTGATCTCGCTGTTGGTGCTGAAACTGAACTTTCAATAAGCTATTTTGATGCTCTAGGTATCATTGTTATCATGTTAGTTAAATTATATGCACTCTGTTATTTTAGATCCTAATCAGTATTCTCTTTTGATTTTGTATTTTGCTAGGAAATCCCTTTTATGAAGCATCTAATGTTATTCTCCCTTATGCTGAAACTAATTATCCTGATGTAGTCTTTGTTAACGCGACCCATGATACCAATACAATTCATCTCAAGGTCTGTTAGTCTCTCAACATTAATTCAACATTTCAGGAGATTAATTAAGGAATTTTTATTGTTTTGATTTCTATTGCTATGTATTTTTATCATTTAGAGTGTATTTGTGTGAAGGATCCCACATATAGTCACAACAATTTTACCTCAAGTAATATCATTTAATCATATGGTTCTGCATGAAGGCAATGCGACATGGTAGAGCTCTTCTACGAGTTTCAATTGACAATCGTCCACAGAAGTCAGACTATATGCTGGTACCTGCTTCCCCTTTTCTGAACCACAAATTATATTTTTGTCAGATGAACATGGCACAACATGCAACTTTCGATGCGCGCATGAACTGCGTTCAGTTGTTCAGGAATTTTATAAACTTTCTTCAGCCCAAATTATTTGAGGCTTTTCTAAAGACTTAAGGCCTTATTTTGACACGCGTTTATTCAAATTTCGTTACTTTTATTGCTATACAAAATGCTTTCTACGTATATCATTGCTTTTCTTCGCTTACATCGACTAAATCGGTTCATTTGTATTTTCAATAGTTTCTCTCCATTTCATAATAAGCTTAATCCTTTTCTTCAGATTTCAGTTGGTGCCCACGTGCATCCCCAAAACCCTGTCCTCCACCAGGGGAGTTCTATTAACTTCAATGTAGTAGGTGGGTTTATGGTGGAATATTAATTTTACAAAGAAATTATTATATTTCCTCTAATGCTTTACTGGTTTTTAATTATATGTGGTAGGTTCTGATGATAATACTTTACTTTTGGTTCATTATATGTGGTAGGTTCTGGTGATCAAGCTTCAGGTCACTGGCTTAGTGCCAATGAAAGTGTTATAGTTTTACACATGCAATCTGGACAGGCGGAAGCAGTAGGGGAGGGTTTGACCCAGGGTACTAAATAACCGTGAATAATATCTTTCACTGCATTAAATATGCTAGTTTTTAGAAAATTGATGTGGCAGATATCTTTCATCGCTTAACATTTTGATCATTGAGTTGCCATTCAACTGATTTATACGTTTGTTATTTCTGAAAAGTTTCTTTTGAAAGTTCTGGTGTCAAGCTGCAAACAACAGTCACAGTGCTACCTGGAAGTACTCTTGTTATGGATGCTCCAAGGGAGATGCTGACAAATGTTCCTTTTCCCTCACAAGGATATAGCTTCTCTGTGAAGTTCAGGTTTGTAGATATAGTTGAAGCTTTTAAGTATGTTATGCCAGCTTGCAATTTGACTCTATGGTTGATGTATTGGAGGCTGAGGTTATTCTGACATTTTAAGTGGTTAAGATGTAAGAAGACAACTAATTGCAAATCCAACTTTTAACGATTAGTAGGAGCATGCTACTCATCTGTGTCTTCCGAGAATGTAGCATTCGTAACATTGTTCAAATGAATATAAATTAATTTTGATCTGGAATAAGCTTGCTATGAAAAGTGGTTAAAATTCTACTCTTCCTTTCTCAATATGTATGTACCTTTAAATATAATCTTCATATGTCACTGTTTTGTTTTATTCTTAATTAAGTGTGATACAAACTAATCTCAAAATAGAACTTTTGGTAATGCATTGCCTAGAGTTGTGGAGGTTTATTGGCGATGTAACCATCTAGTGGCTTACTTGAGCGTATGGATGGTATTAAGTTTCTGGTCATCAAAATCTGTGAGAGTGTACATCTTATCAAACCAGCATTGCTTACCTTGACTAAAACTTTAAGCTAGTATTTATTTTTCCTTTTCCAAATTGCAATTTTCATGATTTTATGTGTGAAAAAAAACCATATATGACATTTTTATGGAGTTGGCAGACCATTATCTTTGGTGTAAGTATGTTGTGTATGTATCGTGGGACTCATTTTTTTGTGTGAAAGATTGATGATTATTCATGATGTTGTCTTCAGAGCAAAACCAACAATGATTGAATAAACAAAATTCTTAAATGTGTCTCTTTCCATACCCAGTGATACAAAAGACAAGATCAACGCTCTTGGAAGCAGTAAAGGAGCCCCATATGACTGTAGGGTAGACCCTCCTTTTGTTGGGTATGTCTCTCTCTTGTGTCAACTTTGAATGTTGATCTAGCATATAATACTTGTATTATTTATAATGGTTTTGTTTACTGCAGCTATGCAAAGCCATGGATGGATCTTGAGACTGGCAACTCGTTTTGCCTTTTCTTCCCTTACTCTCCAGAGCATTTGGTGCACACCACACCCAAGTTCAAGAACATGAAACCATATATATATGTTTCCATCAATGCTACAATGAAAGAACACAGCCATGTTTCTGGATCTGCATCTGCACTTTTTGTCGGGGGATTTTCCATAATGCATATGGGAAAGGTAGTTGGTCGATGATTTAGATTTTTTTTCCAGTCAGGTTTTGATATTGGTAGTAATAATTATGTTGAATTCCCTTGATTCTTCTGTATGTGACATAAGATCATTGAACTATTAGTATTGGGTTTAAATTTTGAATGTACTGTTTCAGTACTTATCCTGTGTCTCTCTGGAACAAGTTGCTTGCATTAAACATAGATATGGATCATGAATGACTTTGTAAATATTTTGTGTCTTTCAGAATATAGTGCAGTTGAATCTGACACCAGACTCCAACAAGACTATCATAACTATTTTGGGAAACACAGGTAAATGACTTGGGCACGTTCTCTCTCTTTTCATCTCCTCACCTGACCTCCTATACCACCCCCTTCCCCCTTTGTTCTATTTTTTTTTTCTTTATATGGACTAATGGACATGATACAAGTTTCCTGATACAACCCCAGAGACTTAGCAGCTGGTCGCTGCAGAGTGAAGATGAGTGTATTAAGGCTATTAATGTATGTGAATGAAGGAAGAGGGGAAGGGGTCGGGGAGTTGTAGTGAGGTAGTAGTAACAATTCTCTGAAAATTACCAGAATTTTAAGCTTTAGAAACTGATTAGGTACATATAGGGTTGGCCTTTTTTATTCTACCGAAGTTTAAAAGAATTCACCAAAGGTTTTCTAGTAAGCCAATGTGTTCTGGACTTATATTTGCTATAGTGAATTGCACAGTTCATTGATGGATGATTTCAAGTATGTGGCATTTGGGTCTGACATTTTTCAGTTGTGATGATTAACCTTGTAGGCTTCTGTTACATTGAGCTTGAAAAGAGTTACAATAGTTTCTGTTTTCTTGAGGTTGTCTGTTTAATCTTACAAACTCAGGAACTGTACCCTAATCTCACTGATGCGATGATTACTTGTGCAATGCCATCTCCAGTGCCCTACAGCTTGCACATGCCTCTGATGGATTCCATAGTTTCACTTGTCAGTCTAATATAATTCTACTAATTTATCTGATATTTGTAGATGTTGACATCCGCTGGCATATCCAAGATTTGTTAATGATCACTCCCATCCAGAAAGAAGAATTTGGTGTTGGTGGCCATGTACAGTATGAGGTGAGATTGTGCATAATTTGCTTATGTAAGAATAAATTTGTTCAGCCACATGGGCTTAGCTCAACTGGTAAGGTTGAGATTGGGTTTGGATAGAGATCCTAGGTTTGAGTTACAAAAAGGAAGAAAATGAATAAATTTGTTTTGCTATCAGAAAAACTAAGAAGCACAACATCTTCTGAAAACAGCAATTGTAGACCGAATAACGCCTGTATGGAAAATAGTATAATGGTTCAAAATCCTAAGAAGCTTGCCTGCAAGTTGTAGATAAGTCTTACCATTTCATAAAGCTGATATCAAAATTGGGATATATGGAATGAATTATTTCATGGCTATGTTATTTTTAAGCTCCAATCTTTTCATTTCTTGATATTGCTGTACTTGCAATTCAGGTGAAAGCGCTAGGTGCCAAGCCATTCAAGGATAAAATAATTGTCACACTCCCATCCACTGGTGAGCTTAGTCTTGAATCCAGATTTATAGGTTATCATGAGGAGGATTGGCTTCTCATCTATGGTTTCTATTTTTCAGGTCAAAGAGTAGAAGTGGATGTTAACTATGAAAGAGCATTGATCATTGACGTTACTGTCATGAACCGTTGGCTTCTAGGTTCTGCCCTACTAGCATTTATCATTGCAATCTTCATACGTATCTTGTACTTACCTTCGCGACCTTTTCGATTTGATTTTCGGCGACCATCCACACGCCCTCCCACTCCAAGCATATCAGCACCTGTCACACCTGAGCGGAGCAGTCCTGCTGTTCCTGATGAACAATCTCCACGAACACCTCAGCCATTTGTAGATTATGTGAGAAGAACTATAGATGAAACTCCATACTATAGGCGAGAAGGTAGGAGGAGGTTTAATCCTCAGAAGACATACTGAATCCACCATTATTTGGCATTGATAGATCATTAGCACTCTCTCTCTCTCTCTCTCTCTCTCTCTCTCTCTCTATATATATATATATATATATATATATATATCTTTTAGTGCTTAGAAGTTGGAATGTGGCAAAAAGCTGCCAAATTTTGTTGTATCATGTGTATACTTGAACTCGAGTTCATGTCTGATTTGGTTGCAAGTATTGTAGGATTTGCACTTTTAGCTTTGAATTCTCCTAATGCTGGATATGGCTTCATTTGCTTGATACTAATTCTTTTTATTCTCCATTTCTTTATTCTTTTATTTCTTTTTTGGTATAATGCCTAACAAAAAAAGTAACTTTTAAACTATTTAAAAAAATTTAAATAAATTTTTTATTCTTTTATTGTGTTTAATCAAGTTATTGTATATTTATTTTAAATTAATTTTTTAAGATTAATGGTTGATTGATTGTTATCAAATTAAAATGTTACATATTTTTTTATATTATGTGACACTAATAACAAGGTATATTGACATGTTGAAATTGGTTTTAATGTGATGCGATATAGTTATGTAATATTTTTTATTTTATTATGTCGATCTTATTTAGTAGCACGCGAATGTAAAATGATAAATAATATTTTGATTAATAATAATTAAATACTTATTAATTATAAGAGTTTATAAAAAAAAAAAAATTTATTTAAGTTTTTTTTTTAATAATGTAAGAGTAATTTCAAATAATTTTATTCTTTTTACTTTTTATCATTGTAAATTAAATTTTAAAAGGAACTTTGGGCTTTCAAGGTTTGCTTGGGCTGGAATCTGTTCTGTCTTACTGTTCTTGGGCAGCCGCATTGTTTTTTGGGCTGTTCTGGGCCTGTGATCTTCTGTTGAATTGGGCTTCTGGTTGGGCCCAACAGCATGAGCGGGCCATCTCCATTTACCAGAATAATTTTTAAATTTAAAACGGCAATCTCTTCTATAGCGGCACCTCAACCCAAAAAGGAAAAAAGTCTCTCCTTCGAGGCTCTGCTAATTCATTGTCTGTTCAAATTAATGGGAACCCGCGACGATGATTCATTTCCCACCGGAAGGAGAGGAAGCCCCGGGTAATTTTCCTCCCTTTTTCCCTTTGTTTGTTTCCCGAGAAAGCGCGGGAAAGTGAAAAATCAATCCTTTTTTGTTCTTTCATTGCAGCAAAATTTTTATAGGAGGAATACCAAGAGAAACGACAAGAGGTCTGTATTTTATTTTCTTTTTTTAAATAATATTTATATGGAGAAATTCATAGTTCTTTTTATTTTGATGATTATTTTGCAGTACAATTTTTCAAGCATTTTCATAAATATGGTGAAATCAAGGATTCCGTTATAATGCTAGACCCGAGAACCGGGATAGCACGTGGATTCGGGTTTGTTACGTATGAAAATCCCTCTGTAATTGATAAAGTTATCGAGGACGCTCATGTAATCAATGGAAAACAAGTAAGCTTCAGCTTTAATTTCAACAATAACCTTCAGTAGTTAATAATTGAATTATTGTCTTGGTTAATGGACATTTTTTTCGCCATTTTTGAGGTTCTATTTAGGTAGTTATTAAGAGAACAATACCAAAGGGAGTTGTTGGGACTAAGGATTTCAAGACTAGAAGGACTTTCATTTCTGGAATTCCTTCAAGACTGACTGAAGGTAATGTTGAAATTGGAACAATAATTGTTTTGGTTTGTGTTAAATGGCGCTAATTTATTTGTTGCATTGCGTAGATGAGTTTAAAGACTTGTTTAAACAGTTTGGAGAGGTCAAGGAACACGGAATCGTGCGAGATAATAATGCCAGTTTCCTTGGTTTTGGATTTATTACTTTTGGCACGGAGCAATCTGTTGATGACCTCTTAGCCAAGAGGAACAAGGTTGAACTGGATGGAGGATCGCAGGTGAATGGAATGCACCGTTTCTAGTTTTAGTTGAAAGAAATTCTTGTTGATTTTGTAATGCTGATTTCTTTCCATGGATAGATTCTATTGCATAAGGTGTATGCTAGATGGGAACGTCCTCCTAGGAGATTCTTCAAGCTCAACTCTGATGGGTCTTCTGCTGGCAATCCTGGAAAGGCAGGAGCTGGTGGTATTATAAGAAATGATCAGGGGGAATGGATTGTGGGGTACTCTAGGAAATTGGGCCAAGCAACCAGTACTTGTGCGGAACTTTGGGGGGTTAGGGATGGATTGCAATTAGCTGTGAAGCGAGGACTTTTCTATGTTATTATAGAAGTGGACTCGCAGGTTGTTTTGGATCTAATCTGTAAAGAAGCGGTTGATTCCCATACACTAGGCCCTATTATTAAGGAGTGCAGGTCGTTACTTGAGCAAATTCCTAATCACAGGTTCTGCCAAATCAATAGAGATAGCAATTCTTGTGCAGATCATCTGGCAAGAATGGGAGCAACGATGACCAAAGACTTTGTTATATTTGAGTTTCCCCCAGATTGTGTTAGACTGTTGTTATTTGCTGAGTCCTTGGAACCAGAAGACAATGATGTTATACTCGGTGGAGAAACTAATGAATTTAAATCTTTGAACCACACAAAGGATGACGACTCTCTGCCTCAGACCAAATGTGGAGCAAGTCCTGGGTACATCTCTTTCAACGTGGTTGGTGTCTGTCTTTCTGATAAAGTGAGGAGAAAGTGCAGGATAATTTTTAAACTTACTTTTCCCGTTACTCAATGACTTGTAAAAAAAGGACAGTAAATAAAAATTAGAATCACCAGCTTAAGGTTCAGCTTTTAACAAAATTCGTGAGACTTTGTTTAGTTAGTTAGAAAAGTGACCATAAATTGAAAAGAAAATGAGAGGAAAACAGGTTCTTTCTTAATTTTATCCTTTTAATTTAAGCATTTTGACCTATCTTAAGTAGAAACCTGTATATCACATTCAAGTTTACATTCACAATTGCTTAGATCTAATTGCATCATGGCTTATACTTTGGATTATAGCTTTCTTATTATAGCATCTTGTAAAAGGAAACTTCTAGTTTGAATATTTTAAAATATTTTATAATTTTGTTCAGCATGTCTACTTTGCAGCAAAATTTTTGTTGGAGGTTTAGCAAGAGATACAACATCTGGTTAGTTCTTAACCATAAAATTTTTTAATATTGTTGATATTGAGAGGAAATGCCTTTTTTAACCCACTTGGATCTTGATAATCTTTTATGCAGCACAGTTTCTTGAGCATTTTGGCAAATATGGTGAAATTGTGGATTCTGTGAGAATGAAGAAGAAAGAAACAGGGCAGCATCGTGGATTTGGTTTTGTGACATTTGCAGATCCTTCTGTTGTTGATAAAGTTATTAAGGACACTCATATTATTAATGGGAAACAAGTAAGATTCAAGTTTAGTCTCAATCTATATTACTGTGATGGACATGGGTATGCAGGTCCAGCCCTCTAAATATTAGGATCAGTTTAGGAAAAATTGAACTTATCCATATTGGACACATGGCCGTATCCAACGCTCATCCCAAGTCCGTATAACATAGGACTCAATATTGAGTTGGTTATTCTGCTTTCCTTGCGATAAATCATAGGTTACTACTTTAGTTATTGACTTGATTTATTGACATTTGGCATGCTTTTGTGTCTTTTAGGTAGGGATTAAGAGAACAATACCTAAGGGAGCTATAGGAACTAAGGATTTCAAGACTAAGAAGATTTTTGTGGGTGGAATTCCATTGGGAGTGTCTGAAGGTGATCTGTGTCTGTGCACATTCTTTTTTCAGCACTATATCAAGTTGATGTTTGATAAAATTTTGTGAAAGGTGGTTTTAATTAATCTTTTGCTGAAATGCGCTGATATATTTATTTTGCAAATGCCCAGATGAGTTCAAGGACTTCTTTTCACAGTTTGGAGAGGTCAATGAACACCAGATCATCCAGGATCATGCCACTGGTGGTTCTTGTGGTTTTGGATATATTACATTTGACACTGAACAAGTGGTTGATGATCTCCTGGCCAAGGGGAACAAGGTTGAGCTGGCTGGAGCTCAGGTAGATGGAATGCTTGCACTTCTTTTATTTCTTTGTCCTTGTTCTCAACAGTTGACGTCTCTCTTTTTATAAACCAGACTTCTTTGACTTATAACAGTGAAGAGACATGAATTAATTGAATAAATTCTTGTTGCTGGAGCATTAATAGTTTCTTTGAATGGTCACTTTGTCTTGTACATGATGATGATGACCCACCAGTCCATTAGGTCATAATAGAAGTCTTGCGGAGCCAACCTCTAATTGTAAAATTTCCAGAATCAACTACCCATGCTGGTCCAAGTGTAGGAGTAATTATCACATCTTAGAATGTGGATGCACATTTCAGTTAAATTAACAAAATCTAACATGACTGGCACATAAGGTCTGCATTTCTTTTTTCTGTTCTTGTAGGTTGAGATTAAGCGGGTATCTGAGCTGCATGGTGATTCTAGGAATGCCTATGATGGGTTTGAAGATTTTTATGGTGGATGTGTTGGTTTCAGGTTTGACAATATTGGTTACAGATCAGGTGGCAGTGGCCCTCGCTGGGGTGGAGCAGCTGGTCATGCTGGATATGATGGAACTGAATTTGGTGAGTATGGAGGATATGGCAGTGGTATGGAATTGTATAGGGAAGAGCCCCGCCTTGGATACTCAGGTCGTTATGGAGGAGGTGAATTTGGTTACTATGGAGAATATGGTAGTGGCACAGAGCCATATAGGGGAGATCCCTCCCTTCAATGCTCACCTCATCATGAAGGAGGTGAATTTGGTGGGTTAAAATGCTATGGTGGTCTTATGGAGCCACATAGAGATGAGCCCTTCTTTGAATACTCAGGTCATCATGGAGAAGGTGAGTTTGGTCGTTATGGAGAATATGGTAGTGGTATGGAGCTGTATAGGGGAGGGCCCTCCCTTCAATACTCGGGTCATCATGGAGGAGGTGAATTTGGTTGGTTCAAGTACCATGGTGGTGTTATGGAGCCATATAAAGAAGAGCCATCCCTTGAATACTCCAATCATTGTGGAAGAGATGAATTTGGTGGTGGAATGGAGCCATATAGGGGAGAGCCCTCTAAATTCTGGAGGCATGTTGAAGGTGGTCTATTTGGTGGGTATGGTGGTGCTATGGAGTTGTGCCAGAAAGAACCCTTTGATGAGCACTCTATTCTTTCTAGAGGTTTCGATAAAGGCTATGATGTGGGACATGGCTTTGGAGGCCCTAGTGATATTTATGGAGAATATGGTGCGGGTGGCATCAGTCGTGGCTATAGAGGTGGTGGTGAAGGTGCCTTCTTCGGCCATAGAGGAGGCCACGGCGGTGTAGGGAGAGGTGCTTGGTATCATCCTTATGCTAGGTAGGAAGAAGGTTGTTGGTGGAATGGAAACCTTCGTATACTTATATACATGCGCTGGAATTGTAGGTTGTCTCAGGTTGAAGTACCTTGGCCCTTCTCTCTTTATTAATAATAATAATAATTATTATTATTATATCTGGTCTTTTGCTTTGATTTAGGTAACTTTTGTTTGATGTTTTTATTATAATAAAATTTTTATAAATTAATAATTTTGATTAAATAATATTTTAAATTGATCTCGACTTAGGATTAATGTTATAAATTAATAGTTCATTAAATTTATAAAATAATATATTTAAAAAATAGGTATAAATTTTACTTGATATATAAATTAATAATTTTTTATATATTAAAATTATATATATATGACTTAATTAAGTAATTTTTGTAAAATATAAATTTAATATTATTTTTTTAAATTATTTTTTTTATTTTTAACTTTTTTTAATACAGTAAGGAGTTTTGGTGTCGTATTTTCGTATTACAAAAAAAAAATACAATGTGATCATTACTTTTAGTGCATCTTTACGCGAAACAGGTTTTAGTACAAGATAATTATTTTTAATTTTATTTTTTTTGTTATTTTTAATGATCTTTTCAATAATTTTTTTGTTATAAATAATAAAAATTTGTAATATAATAATTAAGTAATATTCAGATAATCTTAATATATAATAAATGTATTTAGTTTAAAATTTAAAAAAATAAAAAATATTTTGATAAATTAATAATTTATTAAAAATTAATTAATGTATAAATTAGTAAATTATTTATTAATTAATTAAATAATATATCAATTAATTAATAAATGTTTATAATCCCAAAGATATTAATTTATAGGGATTTTAATATATTTATAATATTTGATATTTAATTTAATTTTTTATTTTTATTTATTTTAAAAAATAATAATAAAAATATCAATCAAACAATCCTAAATATTTTATTTAATGTTTGAAAGATCTTATAATTGATAAGGAATTTTTTGTAATCTATGTGGAAAATCTATGTTATAATCTAGATCTTTATTAGTTCCCTTAAATTGTTTATTTATCAATAAATAAATTATTCAATTTAGTCAAAATAAGTTAAGAACTAGATTTAATGGTTATCGTATAATTCCTAGTAAGAAAATAACAGGGAACTCTTGAAAATCAAGAAAAAAAAAAGGAGTATAAAGTAAAGACAATGCTCAAAATTTATAGTTTTCTTCTAAATCACTTATATTTTCTATAAAAAAATAAGAGGCTTGAAAAAAAAGATAAAATGTTGGTAATAAATTCTCTATTTTAAACTTAATTCAGATATAAAGTAAATTTATAATGCTACTATCAAAGCTATAGTTTTTTCTTAAATTAACATTGCTTCATTAAAAAAATTAAAATTGTTTATAATGTAGGGATATCAATGCAAAGAATACAATATCTTAATTCAAAATTTGTTATTCGATAGAGTATTTGAATTGTATAAATATTTGATTAAAATTTTGAATTATTACTTGAACTCATATTTAAATATTTTAAACATTATTTATTAAATATTTGATTAAAAAATTTTAAATTAATTTTATTTATATTTTTAATTAAAAGTCAATTAATAAATTAAAATTATTTTTAAAAATTAATTAATAAATTAAAAATTAATTCATAAAAATAAATTTATGCTTAAAATCATATTTAAAATAATTAGTAAATTTTAATAAATATTGCATTAATGATCAAAATTTTAATATTAAAAATTATTATTTGTAATAGAGCTCTAATAGTGAGTTGAATTTGTGACGACTTAAATTTAATTATTGAATATTATAAATATTACATATTATAATAAATATGTTTGTTTAGAATAAATCTAAGAAAAAAAGGAAACTAATTTTAAAAAGACTTAAGGTTTTCTTTATTTAGGCAATCACAACTGTCGGTGCTTTCCATTTCTAGGGTTTTATCTGGTTTTTACTTTTTAGGGCTATCATTTACATTTCTAATTTCCAAGCAGAAACTACAAAAGCAAACGTTTTTAGGGCTACAGTTTCGTTTCGTTTGTTTTGCTTCCTTCTCCACAAGCCCAAAGCTCTGAGAAATTTTCCATTTTTGCCATGGACCCTCGAGACGGTGAAGCAATTCTTGACGGAGAAACCAGCGATTTTAGATCCTCTGACCATCCGGAGGATGACAAGTCTCAGCCTCACACCGGAGATGGAGCCAGCCCTGGGTAATTTTGTTTTTTTGATTTGTTTCCTTGGAAAGTGCGGGGAAGGTGAAGGAAAATCTTAAGATTTTCGATTACCCATCACTTATTGACTTGTAAAAACGTAAATTAGCTCAAAACTAGAAACGCTCGTTTTTTTTAGATTTAGTCTGTTTGTTTCCTGAGAAAATGGTAGAAAAGTAAAGGAAAAGGTTGAGGTTTTGCATTACCCTATTAGTTAATGACTTGAAACAAAAAAAACGTAAAATAGGTCAAATGGACATATCCATTTTCGTTCTTTCTTAGTTTCCTCTGTCTATTTCCAGGAATTTTATGATATATTTAGGTATTTGTTCCTTTGAAAGGTCAACTTTAAGTGTAAATACTGTTGAAGTGATTTATGACTATATTCAATATTTGGAAATTTGCAGCAAAATTTTTGTAGGAGGTTTAGCGAGAGAGACAAATTCTGGTTAGTTCTTTAGCTTGTTAGAGATTTTTCTTAATGTTGTTGAATATTAGCACAAAGTGCATGGCCTGTAGTCTCTACCCATTTGGTTCTTGTTATTAATTTTATGCAGCACAATTTCTTGAGCATTTTGGTAAATATGGTGAAATTACGGATTCTGTGATAATGAAGGACCGGAAAACGGGGCAGCCTCGCGGGTTCGGGTTTGTCACTTATGCAGAGCCTTCTGTAGTGGATAAAGTCATTGAGGACACTCATATTATTAATGGGAAACAAGTAAGAATCCGCTTTAGTCTCAATGTTAAGTTGATTGTTCTGTTTCCTCACTGTAGTCCAGTGGGCACTATTTTACTTATTGACTTGAGCTACTGGTATCTGGCTTGATTTTTGGGCCTACTAGGTAGAGATTAAGAGAACAATACCAAAAGGAGCAGCAGGAAGTAAGGATTTCAAGACTAGGAAGATTTTTGTTGGTGGAATTCCATCGTCTGTATCAGAAGGTGATACCAATCTTTTTCTTCCTTGATTGTGCAACTCTTGATTCATTATTGATATTTTGTTTAAGTGTTAATCTATTTGGTTCAAATGGGCAGATGAGTTTAAGGACTTCTTTATGCAATATGGAGAAGTTAAAGAACACCAAATTATGCGGGACCATGCCACCAATCGTTCTCGTGGTTTTGGATTTATCACATTTGAGACAGAGCATGCGGTTGATGATCTCTTGGCTAAGGGAAACAAGGTTGACCTTGCTGGAGCTCAGGTATGTGCAATGCCCATTAACTTGATTAGATTCTCTATATTTTCTTCTTTCAATGCTGTTTTCATGCTTGAACCTTCATTGAATTTGAATGGATGAGACACGTGTTAATCAAATGATCTTTTTCTTTTTAATTTTACTAACATATAATGTCCTTGTCATGAAGCTACCTTTTCCAAAAACCAGTGGTGCCTTTTTTATGATCTTATCTGTTTTTCTTCTTGAGCTTTTATCTAGTGACAGCTTACCATTAATGTGCACCATTTTGCTCGATGAGCTTTAATTTTTGACCTGAAAACATACTTCTTGAGATTTTTCTATTGCTTTGATGGTAATTTGTAATGGAAAATAGGAAGGATTAACGCTTTATGGAATCTTGTATTTTCCATTATTTAGCAATGGTTCTTTTGTGCTTGAAGCTTATGAGGAAGGGAATTTAGAATATTAATATTTTTCTTTTAATTTTAAAAAGGCTAAATGAGTCTCATGATGGTTCTCTTTACTTGTAGGTCGAGATTAAAAGGGCAGAGCCAAAGAAACCAAATCTGCCCCCACCCCCATCCAAACGATATAATGATTCTAGGACTGCATATGGTGGTGGATATGGAGATGCTTATGGTAGATATGGAGGTGGTGGATTTGGTAGTGGTGGTTACAGATCCAGTGGGGCTTATGGGGGTCGGGCCGGTGGTTATGGGGGTTATGGAGGAGGTGAATTTGGTGGGTATGGAGGTTATGCTGGTGGTATAGGGCCTCACAGGGGAGAGCCCTCTCTTGGATACTCAGGTCGTTATGGAGGAAATTTTAACAGAGGCTATGATATGGGAAGTGGCTATGGAGGCCCTGGTGAGATTTATGGAGGATATGGTGCTGGTGCTACTGGTGGTGGCTATGCTAGTAGCTATGACACTGGCCTTGGGGGTGGCTATGGCGCTGCTGCTGGTGGTGCTGGGAACTCCTTCTATGGAAGTCGAGGGGGATATAGCGGAGCAGGTAGTGGTCGATACCATCCTTACGGAAGATAGAGAGGTTGTTGCTGGGAAAATCTCTTCGAAGTTATAAATGTTCTCAGTTTGTACCTTGTAGCTCCTTGATGTCATTATTCTTAGTTTAGTTCTTTCTTATTTGAGGTTCAAGGATTGGATCATCCTGTTTACACTTTACCTTTACTGGACTGTGAGAGCTAAGTGGGTCTTATTTTTGTACTTCTCTTTTGATTGACATTAACATGCAAATTTTGCAAGCTGTATGATTGATTCTTGAATGAGTACAGCAGGCAAAAATGAAAGGAATTCTTTTTCAATTGAGCTCCTATTTTCTGCTTGTTAAGTTCTGATCCTCAGTTCCTGTCCTCTTCTAAGTTTTGACATACCTAGATTTTCAGATAAATAAACCATGCATGTAATTTTATTACTAAATTTGGAAATTATCAAATTTAAAAAGAAAAAAATGAAAATCATTAGCACTAACTATTTCCATGGCTTAAGTTTGCTTCAAACATTAAAGAATTAACAAAAAATCATGATAAACAAGATACATACTAACCCCTGAGCTGAAATTACTTAACAATTATTTGGCTTGATAATAATACCTTTTATATTTGGGTTTTTATTTAATTTTAAAAAATATTAATCTAGATTTAATTTTTAATTTTTATAAAATTATGGAGAAAAAGGCAAATAAGACAAGTGGCAATAGGACAAGCAAGCTTTTAATTTTCCGACCACACAGTTTCCCAAAATATCTCACCAGTCCTTGCTAGCACCATAGCTTTGGCTTTGTGTCTTAAAACTTTGCCATTTGGGTAAACAAAGGACAGAGAGAGACAAAATTTTTCTGCTTGGCAGCTCCTCTCTCCAAACAATATTAAAACAAAACTTCTGCATTCAAAAATTCTTTCCTCTTCTCTTTCTTTCTAGTTTCAACCCAAAGAAAGAAAAGGAAACACCCAGAGAGAAATTTCTATATAAAGAAATGGCAATGGTGGCAGCATCCAATTTAAGTACATACCCAAAGGTGAAAGTTTTTCTATTAAATTTGGGTTTTTTTAAAAAAAATCTTTTTGCTTTTTTGTTCTTAATAATCAACCTAATTCTGGGTGACATTTACTCTGTTGACAGGCTCAGATGCTTCAGGTAATATGCAGAAGGAAAGAAAGAGGAAGAGAACATCACAACAATTACCCCTATAAAGTCATCGAAATTACACCCCCACCCAAGTCCCTTGGTGTTCGTTGCTTCCCTCCTGTAAGTCCCATTTTCTTCCTGTCTTTATCTTGTCTGAATAGTTTTTTGTTTTGGCAGAGGTTTTTTGTCTGAATACAAGTCTTTGCAAATGTGGCTCTATGTCTTTGTAATAGATTGAAAATGGTGAGTATTAAATTATGGGAAAAATGACAAGAATGTGAAGCCTTTGCATATAGGATAAAATATTGATTCCAATATCTAAAGGTCAGATTACAAAAATGCCCCAAGTATGCTCCTTAGTAAAACTATGACGTTGGGTATTGAATCATGTGCTTTGTAGCTTATTCTGGTGGCATTCTTGATCTTCTTTATTTTCATTTAAGATCACTTGAACTAAGGTATAGAGTCTATAGACGATTGGTGATGGCTATATTATTTCCATTTGAAAGCAAAGGCTTACTTGTTTTTCTCAATTCTGAAGCAAGGTCTGATACAAAGCCTTTGCCCCGTAAGGCATGGCACTTTGGAGTCTTCATTTTGTTCTTGAAGATTTAATGGAGTAAATTGAAGGATAGAGTACCATTATTTTGTAAGCATTTTAGAGATTCTGGTTTACATTAGTGAAATTTTAATTAATGGTTTGTTGAGTTTACGTGGAAGCAAGCGTTTGAAACCTGTTTTCCAGATGTAAATGTTGGGTAGTTTGCAAAATCGGATCGAAGGAGAGGTTATCCGGTTTTCAGCTGTTGGTGGTCTCTCATTTCTTCTTTTTCCTCCCTTCCACTAATTTGGCATGATGATGACATTATTCGCATGATGACAAGAAGACATTAGAAACTTGTAATCAGGTCTAGACAAATGGAGTAAATATAACGAGGAGTTTTCAACGGAAGAAGAGTAGTCAAACAACAGAATGAGTTCCAAAATGGCTAATGTCCGATGTAGGAAAACTCTCCAAAGTGGGATGCTACCAGCTCAGCTGGTCGCATTCGATGGGGACAATTCTCTCCTGCTTCAGCATAAATGAGCTGCCAAAACAATGCAGAAAATAATTGAACACAGCAAAACATAGTGGTTTAGGCTATTAGCATGGAGAGGACTTTAGGAAATCGTGCTTGTGCAGATTATGTAATGATTTGAAGGGGTTTAGGCTAACATATGTTGATTTATTCCTTTATATTATTCTTAATTTTAAAGTCAATTGTATAGTTTATGCATGACTTATTAGCAGATGAAGATGGGTGGTCCATATATTGGTTGTAAATTTCCAAACTATTGAGCTATCTTGTTCTGATGTACTACTTGTTTAATGAGTTGTAGGTGTCAAGGGCCCTTCATCATGTGTTTTAGAAGCAGAAAGCTAAGAATAAGCCCTTCTCTCAAATTCTAAGCACAAGGCATACAGAACTTTAATGATCTGTCATCTTTGTCAATATTGCTACACTTTTTCATGGGGATCAGTAGGTCCGATACAGTTGTGAAACTAGAGACTATTATGACATGATATCACTGCTGGGGCATTTATGTTCCATTCTGTCAGTTCTGATTGTTCCTTCTGTATCAGAATTTGCAGTGTGGGGAGAGTGTGACAATTGAAGGCCAAACATATACAATCTCAGCTGTAACTCACCGCTACCAGCTTCGCAAAGGAAAGTATGAACCTAGTGAAAAGAGGCTTGATGTTCTGTCCACAGGGAGATACATCCTTAACTTATATCTCGAAAGCTTGCTAGACCAGTCTTGATGCCTAGTTTCAAACCATTTTTTCTTCTTTTTACCTAGATATAATGCCTTTATGTCTACTTACAGAACAGAAAAAAGAGTCAAGATTATCAGATTGTAGATGTTTGAATATGCTTTAACTAAAGTAAATGAATCCTGAAGTTGTGTAATGCTTGATTTATGTATGAAACCTTTATGGTAACCATTGGCATATGATTCAACAGGTGATATTGCTTTATTTTTTATTTTGTTTTTGCTTTTGTGAAGTCGTAATCCCTATGTCTTGGTCTCACAGTTTTGTTGCATTAGAAACGCTTGGGAAAACAGTTCAATACTCAATCTCACTCTAGTGCACTTTTCGATGTGAGATTCATGACTTCCCTCTAGGACCCCATGACAGCTTCGATCATTCCTTGCATCCTCAGCTAAAAAGGACATTGGCTTACCAACAGTTCCAACTGTAAGGATTTGGCATCCATGATCCAACACTTTATATCCTGCTTTTTTATTTAAAAATATAGAAACAGCTGCTTCTGTCATGTTTGAAGAGTGTTCTAATCATGAGTGCTACCATTATTGTCAAGTCCTAGACATATATAGTTTTATGTTCCATTAGTTAAACTCCCCCAATAGCTTCATCCAACACACTCAATTATTGGACTAAAAAATTATATACATTACATCTCAAGTTTAAACTAAACTAAACTCTCTTCCATAATAAGATTAAGCCACGGTAAATTCGTATTATGAATTGACGATTTTTTCGTGTATTTTGTTTTATTATTATTTTTTAGGATGATATTTGTCTCGAGTTTTTATGCATAAGATTGAAATGTATAAAAACAAAGCAACACGTTGATATTATTGCAATTATGAACATTTTTTTAACATGTTGCAAGAAAATGTAACATAATTTTGTTGAGACCTAAGTATTTGAGAATAATAATTTCACTTCCATGCTTATCCTAAACCTGGCCACAGAAGATCATGGAAACCTCCTCTTGCGGATGTGGTCATCATGGAAGGAGGGAGAGAATGATTTCATACGTTGCACACTGAAAATGATCGTTGTAACATTGTTTATGTGATTGGTGACAAGGGTCCCACATATTGGGACCCTGTCTGGATAACCACCTAATCATTACACGTGTCAACATCAGGAACCGTGACAGGGACGCTTAGCAACATCAAACATCCCTTCAATCCTCCTAGGGACCGTCCAATTCGGAGAAAGTCCTACCCGCCACCGTTGGATCATCATAAAATTCTATGGTCAAGAAGAAGGGTAGTTGGTGGGACCCGAGTTACGGGTTAACCCTTTGTTATTTTTTAAAATTAAAAAGGAAAAAGGCATTAGGGATCAAGGACTGCCCAACAACCCTAAGCCTAACATCTGCCCTACAAAATTCCCAAAAAGACCTTAAGTGGGTCCCATACATTCCCCACCACCCCACCCACACCGGTCCAAAGAGCACAGTTGTGGGACCCCGCAGCGTGGCAGGCTGACCCCATGTGTCTTAAGTTGCTCCTATCAAGGATTGGACATCGATTTCCCCAATTTTTTTCCCTTCAAAAAAAAAAAGGGGGCCAAAGAGGATATAGGGTCAATATGAAAAGCCATTTTGCCCCCGTGATTAAGGGCGTTAATTACTAATTTAAAGAGAGGGTGCCCGTAAGGGGAAAAATCATAGGTTATATTACCCGTGGGTGCACGGTAATATCATGACAGCCGTCCATGTGCTCCTGTTCATGTTTCACGTGCCTGCATGTGAAGGGCTTTCCTCGTTCCCGCCAAAAAAAAAAGTAAAAATAAAAATAAATATGTTGCGGTTATTTAACCCACCATGTGATTATAATTAATTTTTATTTTGTTTACCTTCCCAAATTTAATGACTATAAATTCAAAAAAACAATAAGTAAATAAATAAATAATCATCTAATTGTTACAGCGTGAATCTAGTTGTTGTGGCCAATGAGAATGCATGATTCGAGCTGTCTAATAAAATCATTGTCAGTAAAAATTGTGAATTGGAAAACCTTTATAAAGTCCATAAAATAAATAATTTCAAGAGAATCTCAATATTGACTATTGCTTTTTGAATAATTAACATTGTTTAAATTTTAATTAATTTAATTTTTTTGAGTTTTATATTTAAGATATTACAAGTTATTAATATGCTATCACTTAATCTCAAAATATCACATCATAAATGTATAAATATTTTTAAAATTATAAATATTTATAAAATTTTATATCACTTGTTGGTTATAAAGTCACATGTACTTTGGCTAGAAAAAACAAGTAGGAAGGTTAAAGATAAATGGATTTTTTTTTTTTATAATTAAAGAAGGGAATTTATAAATTTTTCTCTTTAAATCATACATAATGTACCAATTAATTAGATAAATGTTTAGATGTCGAGTTTTTTTATATAAGAATAAATTAAAAGTTATGATTTTGTTATTTATTTTGGAGAAATAAATACAATATTTTTTTCCTATAAAAAAGTGCCCACTTTTTTTATTTTTTGCTAAATTAAAGGCTTTAAGTGCATTGAAAATAGTACTTGAATGGTTTTAATGGGGAAAAGTTGGTAGTGGGAGGGAGGTTATCAAAAGAGGGGTGGCCCAAATTTAATCCATCTGTTTCCACTTAAAACTTTGAAGATTTTACAAGAACAAGAACAAGAAGGTGAGGAACCAAAGCAAAGCAAAGCAAAGTAAGAGAGAGAGAGAGAGAGAGAGGGAGATATATATATATATATATATAAAGGCAGAAGCTTTGTTTTTTTCCTTTATTGCCTGAGAGGGAACAACCTAAAGATAAAGACGGCTTTAAGCTTTGCTTTGCTTGTCAAGTTAGCTTTGTTTTTCCTCCTAATCTTCTTTCATAAAACGACGAAACAAAACAGAACATAAACTTTTTTTTTTTCATTCATAATTTTTTTAAAAAAAAGAAAAAACAAAGCCAATTATCATTATTATTATCATTGTTTTCTTTCTTTCTCTTTCTCTATCTCTTTTCTTGTTTGGATCGGATCTGGAGAGCTTCTTAGGAGAAGAGAAACACACACGAAGACAAGGCAAAATCCGAAGAAAGCTGTTTCACTTTTCTCTTCTTAAAAACAGCTTTTTCTTTTTTTTTTTCTCTTTTTTTCCTTTCTGGGTTTTTCATTTCATGAAAGATTTCAGTTTGCCCAGCATTGTTTTCTCTGTTCTATGATCAGGTAACTTGTTTTTGGCCTCTTTAAAGTTTTTTTTTTTTTTATGATGGGTACTTTGGAGTTTTTTTTTCTAAGCTTGTTTTTCTTGGTCATGCATTTTCTTAGTAGCCAAACATTGCATTTTAGCTATCAAAAAGAAAAAAGAAGTTTGCATTTTGGGTTCTTGAGATACTTGAAAGTTATTTTGTTTTTTTTCTCTTAAAAAGCAAAGAAATTGGCTATGCTTCAATGGGTTGGATGCTTAGAATTTTGCATTCATTTGATTGTTAATTACGGTTTATTATCTTGTTTTAAGGGCCAGCAGTTTATATCTTGGTATCTCCGTAATCTTTGGTGTTTTCTTTGATTGTAAATTCTGTTGGTGATTTTGTTTTGTTCAAATTTAGGACTGCTGCGTGAAATTTACTTTTCTTGGTTTCAACAGCTTAGTATTTTGACTAATTGTATTTCTGTAACAGTTGATTTTGTGTTGTTGGGACATTTAAGTTGGATGATTCTATAATTAATGGCTGAATCGTAGAGTTTTCACCTAGAGGAATAAAGTTTACTTTTGCTGAATTGGACTTTGGTTTGGCAGTGGTTGGTGATGTTGAATTCTTCAATGGAATCACTTGCTATTTCTTCATCAAAGAGTCAAAGTCCCGGTTCTGCCATAGGCAATAATAACCCTCATTCAGCATCTGGTACGCCTAGGCCTTCTCGGCCTCCATCTCCAAAACAATCAAGAAATGAAGGACCTTCTTCTACATCGCAAGTAACTACTCTTAATCATGGCGTAAGGATTGTTCGACATCCAAATGGTACTATAGGCTATCAAAAGCATTCGTACAAACCAGCCTATGGCAACATGCAGCATGAAGAATTGCCTAACATGGCAAAACACTATATTGATTCAAGTAAGGGGAAATCTGAATTGGTAGGAAAGAACGAGGCCACTATTCCTAGTCAGAAGGAGATTTTGACAGTGGAAAGCAAATCTTCCTTCAAGCACCCAGTCGATGATCATAAGAGTTCTAATTCAAGTGGTCCATTGGAATCTGCTAAAATTGTATCGGGTCCTTGTAAAGGAGGTGTTGTGCAGTTGACCAACCATGTCGCATCTCAATCAGAACCAAGCTTTTGTCAAAGTCCTTCAAATAGTATGTGTGCTGGCACGCTTTATGCTGAAGCCAAACAAAGTTTCACCAATACAGAAGTTAGTGAATGTGCAAGCAGTGTTGACAAGTCTGCTGAAAGTGTTGAAGTTAGTAATTCCTGCGATTTAGTTGAGAGTAGGAAGACAAGCATCTACAGAGGGAGCACTGGCAGTGATGTTAGTGATGAAAGCAGCACTAGTTTTCTAAGCAGTGCCATCTACAAGCCCCACAAAGCCAATGATATAAGATGGGAAGCAATTCAAGCTGTCAGATCTCGAAAGGGAGATTTGGACTTTAAGCACTTTAGGGTGCTGAGGAGACTGGGATGTGGAGATATTGGTAGTGTTTATCTATCGGAATTGACTGGCACTAAAACTTATTTTGCTATGAAAGTTATGGATAAAGCTCTTTTGGCAAGTCGTAAGAAGCTTCTGAGAGCCCAGACAGAGAGAGAGATTCTGCAATCTCTGGATCATCCCTTCCTACCCACCTTGTATACGCACTTTGAGACAGAGAAGCTTTCTTGCTTGGTGATGGAGTTCTGCCCTGGAGGAGACTTGCATGCCCTGAGGCAAAGACAACCAGGAAAGTACTTTTCAGAGCAAGCTGCCAGGTTACCTATTGGTCTTCTTCTTCTTATCTCCTACGCTTTATTCTTAAGTCGGTGTTATTGCATTTTGAATTTAACTGCTGGACGTTTTTGAGATTTTTTATGCAAACCCTTGGGTCGATTTCCTGTTAATATCGTCTCTCTAGGACTCAATTACCCTATCAGATGAACAACACAACAGTGCTAGGAAACTCATGTTACAATTTTATGTTAGTATTATGGTTCTGGGGCGTGAAGGTGCATTTAGAAATAAGATGTCTGGTGTCTGTATCTGTAAATTGGAATAACTTTTATCAAGTTGCTCATCTCCATCCTGACGTTATCCTCTAGTGGGGCACCATGAAATCCTGAGATGTCATCCTCTATCTTAACAAACCTTTTGGTATGTTGATAACCTTTATATCCCTCCTTTTTTTTTAAAAAAAAAAAATCAAATATAGTTAATCTTTGTCAACAAAGTCATCTTCTGGTATGTTCATGAGTGCTCCATCACAGTCTTCCTCATTCAGGTTCTTTAGAATATCAGATGTTTCATATTCTTATCCCCCTCCACTCAAGTTTTTCCTCCATTAAATATCTACAGTTTCATTATGATATATCCTACAGGCAGGCTTGAGAATGCATGTCATTATTTTTCTCTTCCTATTTTTTTAAAAAATTTTCTGGTTCAAGTTGCAATTATAATCTATCTGTTATTTCTCTTAGGCTGATAAATTTGTCTTATCCTGCAAAGTTACTATACATTTTATCCTAGATTAAAATTAATTCAAAAAGAAAAATGACGTGGACAAATTTTGACCCTAGATTTATATGAAGTACATTTGTCACTCTATGGTGAAAATTGTGGGCAGCTCTACTATTGTTTGCAGTGGTGAGGATCCTTAACTCTTAGGTTGTACTAAGTGGCAATGATGACTACAATCATAAGACTGTAGAGGTTCCTGAAGACTTAGATTCAGATCCTATATGAACTCTAACTTCTAATATCTTAACATAGTTATTAGTATCTGACAATAATTAATAAGACTTTAAAGCCCATAAATATTGTAATATGCCATGGGTCATTTGTGCACGGGCATGCGCCATCCTAAGAATAAGAACTGAATTGAAATTTCAGATGCATATGTTCCTTCTATGTTAAAACTTGATAAATGTAAATATTTATGATGACAATGTAGTTTGATATGGGCAGATTGCAGTAAAAGGTTAAAGCCAAGAAATTCCTGCTAACTATTGTTTTCTGCATTGACTTTTCTGTTGCTCTGCAGGTTTTATGTGGCAGAAGTTCTCCTGGCTTTGGAGTATCTGCACATGCTTGGGATTATTTACAGAGACCTTAAGCCGGAGAACGTTTTGGTGAGAGAAGATGGACACATAATGCTTTCAGATTTTGACCTCTCTCTTAGATGTGACGTCTCTCCAACTCTGGTCAAATCTTCAATCTCAAGCCTAGAATCAAAAAATTCAGCATACTGTGCTCAGCCTGCATGCATTGAGCCAACTTGTGTAATGCAGCCAGATTGTATCCAACCTGCATGTTTTGGGCCACGTTTTTTCTCAAGCAAGCCCAAGAAAGAAAAGAAGAGCAAAGTAAAGAATGAAACTAATCATCAAGTGAGTCCTCTTCCCGAGCTCATTGCAGAACCTACATATGCTCGCTCAATGTCCTTTGTGGGAACTCATGAGTACTTAGCACCTGAGATCATTAAAGGTGAAGGACATGGAAGTGCTGTAGATTGGTGGACATTTGGGATCTTTCTGTACGAACTTTTGTATGGTAAAACCCCATTCAAGGGGGCAGGGAACCGGGCAACTCTCTTTAATGTGGTTGGCCAGCCATTGAGATTTCCAGAGTATCCTTCTGTGAGCTTTGCTGCTAGGGACTTAATCAGAGGTTTACTTGTAAAGGAGCCACAGCATCGGCTTGCTTATAGGCGTGGGGCTACTGAAGTTAAACAACACCCATTCTTTCAGAGTGTAAATTGGGCACTCATTCGTTGTGCAAATCCACCAGAAGTGCCAAAACAAGCCATGATGGACTTTTCTGCCAGAACCGATGTGGCAAAAGTACCTAACAATGACAAGGTTCCGGGTGTCGATGTGAAGCCTTCAGGTAATTATTTAGAGATTGATTTCTTTTGATTCTTGTGATTATTTTTCTTTCTTAGAAACAATGTTTCCACCACCTCAGTCGAATTGTGCTCCAATGGTCTAATCTTTTGCTCTTGCAAAAGACCTATTTGGAAGCTCATGTTGTAACTTCACTTTGAACTTGAAGCATGATAAACAGCACTGCGAAATGCAAATGAATAGAAATGAGGAATGAAGTTGCTGTTCTATCTTTTTCTTATTTCTTGTATACTGGAAGTTTACTTCTATGTAAACTTGTGTAGTACCAAAACCGGCACAAAAACAGGCAATCCAAAGATGTTTCATCATAGTTTCAACATGCTTAAAGACCATATATCTATAAAAAATTGGTATATGGGAAGGTAGGGAATGCCAGTGCCATGGAATGCTTTCATTTCTGCACAAAACAGCACAATTGTAAGTTTCTTTGTTGTGAGGCTTTTCATCTGAACTTGTTCAAGTTGACTAGGGTTCAAAGAGTTTGGAACAAAATGAGTCTGCAAAACTTGCAGCCCCAAGTGTCATGCTTAACCAAGCATATTGTTTCTTCATAAGAGCATTCCTCAAAAAATGGACTACTTGAGTGAAATATTTAATAGTTTTATTAGAGTATGTTCCTAATATAATTATATAAGGTAAGAGTATTAAGTATTTGGGACCAAAAGAAAAAGCTTAATTTTGAGACATAAAAGGATAAAAAAAATAATAAAAAGAGAATAATTTGGGAAGGAAAAAAAAAAGCTTAAATAGTTTTATTTACAGATCAAATAAAAGGGATCGAAAGTTAGGGATAAACCAATAATCATAAAATGTGTGACGGTTGTAAAAAATTATATAAGGATAACATTTAAAAAAATTTTAAATTATTTTAAAAATTTATATTTTTATTTAATTAAAATAAATTTTTATAATTAATAATTAATAATTATTTATTACTTAAAATATTATTTCTCATGTATATTAATGTGATATATTGATATATAATGATTGATAATTACATGAAAGGTTGATACAATTATATGATATTTTTTATTTTTAACATAATTAAACTTCTATTCAAAATAAAAATAAAAATATTTCATTAAATTGAATATAATAATAAAAAATTATTTAAATTTATTAACGATAAGTGTCGTCAGAAAAAACAAGTTGAAGGCCCAACCATAACCGTCCACGTTAGCAAACTCTCTCTTGTAGCAAAATTGCTCCACGTGACGAAAATCATCAGTTTTGTTTTTTCTCTTACAGCCTCTTCCGGGAAAATTGCAATGGTATGGGACTTTTAACAATCCAAAAATAAAACTTCCACATGAAATCCACGCGCTTCAAGAACACGCGCCAAGGCAGCCGAGAGCTAGGTGGGGCCCTGGCTGGCCACCGACCTGGCGTACACGAAACAATCTTCATTGCTCCGATGTGATCGGAGCGGAGGACCCAATCATGTACGCTCGGACCTAGGTTGGGTCCTCGGTTTTGACTTTCGAGCCTGGCTGGGCCCCTGGAGGTTTTCTCTAGCCTCCTTGGAAAAACAATGCGTACCTACCAAAAAGTAATTAGAAAAATGATTTATTGGCTTGGATTTTTCTTCATTCAAACCTCGTGATCTCTTCCAAATCGACTATAATTATTTTTAGCCAAAAACTTTTTTGTTAGGAAACTTTGATACATAATCAGTCAACTATACTAATAATAATAGATGAAATAAATAATTTATTTGAATGATTGCAATTGAATGATATTTGAAAGCTACAAAAATATGTAAAGAAAAAAGAGACGTGATAAATGCTACTTTTATAATTAATTTTTTTAAATTATTTATTCTTGTGACGTATTATTTATGTTTATAGTTTTAAAATATTTATTATTTAAAAAAATTATAAATTTTATTTTAACATTTAATTAAATTTTATCTTTATAATTAACAATTATTAATTAAAACTCACTTATTATTTTTATGATATATAATATCAACTTGATATATACCATACTAATTCATATTAATATAATACGATGATATGATTACATTAAATTTTTACTTTTAACGATAACGTTATTAATTATAAAAATAATAAATGATAATTTTAATTAATATAATTAATTAAAATTAATTAAAATATTTATTTAGTTTAAAAATAAAATAAATATTTATTTAAATTTTTTTAAATAATTTAAAAAAATAAAATATATTATGTCAACTTAAATTAATACGTTTACTATGTTAAGAATAATAGTATTTAATGATGAAATTATCATTTAATTGTTATGAATAAATAAATAACTCAAGATAAATATTTTGTTCCAATTCCAAAAGCGAGACAAAGGATTTTACTAATTAAATGAACTTGTTGTAGATAAAATTATTAATTAATTTTTTAATTGTTGTCATCTTTCATATTAAATTAAACAAATAAATTAAAAAATTGGGTAAGTTTTTTAAAAAAATTAATACAATTATAAATAATAAATTATTTACGACAAATACGTGAAGATTTGGAGAAAGTCTTACGTTGGACCTGAAATGCATTTTGTTGACTATTGGATGAATATGAATTTTTATAAATTTAAGTTTATTAACCCAAAAAAGCCAAAATGCAGTTCTACCGAACCTTCCATGGCCATTACACCACCAAATCGTCCCCAGCCAAAATCCCCCCGCGCGTTTTCGCCACGCGCAATTTCCGTTCTCATTCAAACCCAAAAGCCCACCTCCAGATCCCCCCCATGCGCATTGCGCACTGCTCCCGCTCTCTCTTCTCCTCCATCATATCCTTCACTCGACCTCGCCGTCACCCTTCCCCTAAACCTTTGCCTTTGGCTTGTCTTTCTTCTTATTCGATGGCGGATATAACAACCTCTCAAGTGTCTCTGCTGAAGATGAGAAGCAGTTCGGGTTCACGCGCGAGGAGATGTACTCCAGTAATCTTGCTGGCACCGTCAATCCCTACGACCGTCACGTGTTCCTTCGCTATAAGTCGTATACCGATTGGGCCTCCCGCGTCGAAGAAGATCTCCTCCCGAAGCTTCTCTCCTCCGCTCTTAAGTCTCGCAAAAGCGACATCCCTGCCAAGGTTCGTTCTTGTTGCTTGCGACCTTTTGTCGATTGCTTTGCAGCTTTAAATTTTCAACTAATCGTGGTTTTTCTTTTTCCTTTTATTTTGATAGACATTGTTGACGGTTATTGAAGGAGAGGGATCTGATGGAGATGTGTTGATTTTCCCTGAAATGATCAACTACAAGTAAGTTTTTCCTTTTTCCTTTTTTTTTTTGGGAATTTTCTGGAATTAATTTCTTTTTGTAAGTGTTGACTTTCCATTTACAAGACCAGATACTGTGCAAATGAAAAAAATTTGGGATTAGAAAAGATACTTGTTGTAATTGATGGGATTAGGAATCTGATCTTTTCTATGTTGAGCAAGTTCTGCTAAATTCTTTTTGATACAATTATACTCTTAAAAACTTTTCCCGTGTGTTCAATTAACTGTAAATAAAATATTAACCTTCAATTCTTCATGGGTGATTTGTAATAATTACTTGACTTATTGAAAAAGATGATTACATGTCAAAATTTAAATGGAAATAATATTTGTTGAGGTGAGGCTTGCAATAATTTCTTGTCTTATGATATCAGATTTTTGGATAATAGTAGACATAAAGGCATGTTTAATTAAATGCAAATTTGTCAAAATTTCAAAAGCACTCGTGGCATTAAACATAACCATCCTTGTGTAATTTTAGGCCAGCATAGTGTGAGGATTAAGAAGTGTTTTGTTTATTTGCTATTGTTTGTTGCGTTGAGATTGAATGTTTTCTTTGTTTGGAAAATAATGAGAGAATGCTATAGTAAGGGATTTTTATGCTGAGGCTTATTTATTGTTCTGATGGAAGGGGTTTGACGGACTCTGATGTGGATGGCTTTGTCGAGGATGTGCTTGTGAGCGGCAAACCATGGGCTTCTGGAGTGCAGGAGACCTTAACCGGTTCATATGTCTTTGTGTGTGCTCACGGTAATCGTGACAAGAGATGTGGCGTTTGTGGACCAGTTCTAATTGAAAAGCTCAACAAGGAGATTGAGTTGCGAGGACTGAAAGATCAGGTGTTTGTTAGTGCTTGCTCTCACATTGGAGGACATAAGTACGCTGGGAACTTGATTATCTTCAGCCCAGATTCCAAGGGAAAGATTTCGGGCCACTGGTAATATCTACATCACTATGACATTGCGCTTCTATGCATTGGATGGTTGTTGATGGTATTGGTGGTTTTTTTTTTTTATTGCATCAAATGATTGCAGGTATGGCTATGTTACTCCTGATGATGTGCCTGAATTGCTGGATCAGCACATTGCAAAGGGAGAAATAATAGAACGCCTTTGGAGGTTTGTGTTTTTTGTTTATCCCGAACTTAAGTTGGTTAAATTTATAGTATTTCATTTTGTGCCATTTCTGAGTACATTCATGTATTGGAGATGGACTTTCTACCTCAAATCTTTTGTGGTAGATGAAGTTTGACCATCAACGTTGTCAGTGCATACTTAAAATCCATAATTTTTTAAGTTATCCGGTGAAAGAGTTCATAGTTTACTATCAGTGCTGCTTCATGTCTTTCCTAGCATTGATTGTCTTATCTTTTTCTCACAAGGCAGCCAATGGTATTATATACATGTAACTAATTGGCTCTTCTCTTAGCATTATTTTGCACTAATTCAGCTTCTGAACTTTGATCCTGAAGGCAGTGCGTTATTTCATTTCCCTATAATGCTCTTTTGAAAATTTTCTTTTATGACTTTATGCTACTTATTTTAGGCTGTATTTTTTTGCCAGGATTTTAGTGAAATCACTCATAGTACTATTATTTACAATGTGCTTTGCTTGTGGGAAGCCCCATCTCTATTGTGTGACTCATTGCATATGCCATATGAAGCTTTCAATTATTTCTTCTTTATGTCAATTTTTTCATTTTTTATAGTTGGGATCACTTGTATTTTTTCCAACTGTTTGTAAGATGACAAAGTATGTAAAACATGCATCTGCAGGGGTCAATTGGGAGCTTCTACTGAAGGGGGTGATAATGCAGATGAACAGAAGCTTCCAAATGGGACAAATGCGGAGAAAAATGAGAAGCATGAAGAATCGACTGCTCAGCAGACCAAGGAAAATGTGGGTGGTTGTTGTCAGGGTGCTAATGGGTTCACCTGTTGCATGAATGCTAGCTCAGAAGTAAGTGAAAGAAAGAAAAGTGAAGAAACAATGGAGGAGCATGGAAAGACTGGGGTGTGCAGATTGACAAGCTGGGTAGAATCATGGGAGCAACGTGATGTTCTTACAGCAGCAGCTGTGGTTGGAGCTGTGGCTACCGTTGCTGTGGCTTATAGCTATTATAGAAGGTCGGGCTAAACTAAGCCCTGTAATCCAATGTTGTACTGTGTGCTTGTGGGTTGTATACCCCTTGGTTTTTTGGTCGTAGAGGCAATAGTGATGATAAAATAATCCTCCACTTCGCTAGGAGATTGATACAAATAGTCACTTTTACAATATGGGGATGAAATACCAAATTTTTTAGCCATATTTAAGGATGAAATATTATGGCATTGATTTCTTTGGTTATTAAGATGTTGTTTCACTACATGTAAAGACTTTTGAAGCTTCATCCTTATACATGAATAGCTATAATTTATGATTTAGAGAGGTCTTCTTCAAGATATGTTTTCTCTGCCGGAAGTGCTGTGCGGGGTTATCAGAAAGCCCTGTTTTTCTATTACTAGACGGTTGTGCATGGTAGCTTGTATTCAAAGTAAGATTGCTTACAAATATTCAGGTTTGGTGCTAATTTCCTGAACTCCTTCATTAAATCAATGGAGATTCAAAGTCATAACCTGTGGTTTTAATTAGTTGTCTTTGTAAGCACTGATGTTAAATAATCAGGCAATTAAAAGATAAAAACCCCCGAGAATTAGCAAGCAACAGCCAATACCAATATTATTTACAGAGATTTCAGTGCCCTGAGTAAGCCTATAATCTAAAGGCTAAAGTGTATCACCTAAAGGGAAAAAATTTATGTACTGAGCTTGGTTATCATCTCCTCCACCAACCTCAGAGTTGTTCCTGTAACTTTCTCTCCATCTGCATCAATTGCCTGCATAATCTGCTCCATGAGCCCATGTTTTGATTTACTTGTCGAAACATAATTCGAGCAATCCCTCAGAAGAAGCAGCAGCTCTCGAGCCATACTCTTAGCTCTCCAGGTTCCATCAACACTAAGTTGAAGCAGCCCAGGCATTACACCTTCCCTCAATATCAATCCTCTGTATTTATCTCTACAGCTCCGGCACATGTGAAGAGGATTCCCACTGCATGCTCTTTGCATTGAGGAGAACCCTCTTCCACTGCCTCCACTATAATCCTGATTGCACCACCAGTACCGGCTGTTTCTTGAATTGAATTCTCAGAGGAGGAAACAATATTTTCAAGTAGAGCCATCGCCTTCTCTGTCAGCTCTGATGACTTTTCTGAACAGTGGATAAGTTGAAGCAAGCTATATATCACACCAGACGAGGCGATTGATGGAATTATCTGATGACAAGTTGAGAGATTCTGTAGTGTAGCTATTGCATCTATGCTTGCTTGCATGCTAATGCTACTAATGTCATTGGCATCGGCATTCACCAGGTTCAGGTTCACGTTCAGGATTTCTACAAGGAGTTGTATAGCCCCCGAAGAAGCAATTGCCAACTTGTTTGCTGTGCAAGATGACAGGATCAACATCGCTGCGATTGTGAGTTCAATCAGCTCCTCACTTTGGCATTGAAGAAGGTCTAACAATACCGGAATGACCCCAGCCTTTACAATCCGGATTTTGTTTCTGCACAACCAAATATAGTATCAGCTACAGAATTCATTGGATTCTGCAAAGTAGTAATGAACACGGAAAGAAGCAAGAAAGAGACAAACTTTTCACTGCCAAAGGCAAGACCAAGCAGGGCCAACAGAGAAGCTTCAATGGCTTCATAATCTTGTGACTGAAGCATCGAAACCAATGGTGAAATAATCCCTCTTTCAGCCATCCTATGCCTTTGCTTGCTGCTTAGTTTACTGAGTTCAGTCGCAGCTTGAATCTGCACTTCTCTATCGCCACTGAAGAGATTTTCCACCACCAAATCCTCCATGGAGAAGAAGAAAGAAAGCAAAGAAAGCAGTTAACACTCTCTTTCTCTGCTCAATGCTTAGTCTGCAAGTTCCCTACGCCAAGTCTTTCATGTAGGCAACTGAAGAAATAATTGAATTGATATTGGTTGCTTGAACAAGTGATGTTAGGCTTTTGCGGGTATCCATTGTTTCAACTTGAAGCAAAGCTTGCTATTCTCTTTGGGTCAGCTTTTGTTTTTTACCTTGAACCTCTGATTTAGACAAAAAACAAAAAAAAAAACAGATGCAAAAATACCAACACAACAAAACATGATTCCTTAACTTTCCTTTTATATAAGCAAACGCCGTCAGCTTTCCTTTTTAATGCTTTATGGTAGGCTAAAGTATTGAATAGGGTACCCAGGGGGATTGCTTAAGCAAATAAAAGGTAATTATATTTGAGATTTCTTGGGGGATTTATGACCAAAATTAATGGGTCGGTTAGGTTTATTATTTTGGGAATCTTCTAAAGATTTCATGATTTACGTCCAATTATTATGGTATTATGAAAATAACATGTGGTGTTGCATCCGTATTGGCTTAAGATTAGATTGAGATTTACCTTTTTCTTTTGGTCATTTCTTTTCTTTACTTGAATTCGATTTTTCCACCATTCCCTATGAGTAGTTCCTAGAACAAACAACCGATAGAAATTATGATTAAATGAGGTCCTTTTGGTACCTAACTCCACACCATACATAAAAACTTAAAAAGAGTTTAAAAATATATTGATTTGATGCCTAATTATAACGTTTTTCACCTTAATAATGCTTAGCTTAATATTAGCCACCTGCAGCATGTGTCACGATATCATTATCAATTCTTTGAAAGATTAATTTATATTAAAATATGTAACACTCACGTTTATAAGTTTAAAACCTCCCTTTTACTTATTAAATTTAAAATTTTATTTAAAATAATATAAATAAAATTAAGACATAAATGAAAATATCCTTTAGTCAGTTTCAATTTAATGCATTAAAACTTGACTTGAGAAACTCAAATTAAGACAATTAGATACATTACCCTATAAAGAGTAGGTGGGTTGCTCTACTTTAAGATTTTTGATAAATTTGATAGTAGTATAAATTTCATCAAAATTTGCTCAACTTGCATTAAAATAACTCCACTTAGGTCTTTGTCACATTAACAAGAAAGAAAATTAGGATGTAGCACTTATTGAAAACTTCAATTTTAGTATCCCAAAAGGCTTATCTCCATTACTTCCATGATAATTGCTAAAAAAAAATAATTATAAAAAAAATGGGTTGTATTTTTGGGATTTTTCAACTTATTCACTTGATCCAAAACTGAGATATATTGTACTATAAAAATCTTGACAACATCTGTCCTTTTTCTTAAAAAAAATATAAATTTTTATTTTTAAAGTATAATACATAAAAAAATTTTAAATTATTTAAAAAAAATTAAATATATTTTTTTCTTGTATTGCCTTCAATCAAGCTATTATATTTTTATTTTAAACAAAATAAGTTTTTATAATAAATAGTTAACTAATTATCGCTAATTAAAATATTATTTATTTTTTTATATCATGTGATATTGATATGGTATTTTGACATGTCATTATAAATAGTAATATAATATGTTTATATAACATGATGACATAATTACATAGACATTTTTACTTTCCATATCAGCATCATGTAGGAAAAAAAATAACCAGTGATATTTTAACTAATAATTCAAAAAAAATGTATAAAGACTTAATTAAAATATAATAAAAATAATAATTTATTTATATTTTAAAAATTTTAAAATGAAAAATAGTTTGGGAGGGAGCTAAAATAAGCAATAATGATTAATACAATAAAAGAAAGGAGAGTAAAGTAAAAGATGGAAGGAATGGGACCATCCATTTATTTTTATTTATATTTGATAGGAATCCCCTCAGCTTTACTTTCGCCGCTATTCGGCGGCCTTGCCTTTACGGAAAATACTTCTCAAATTTCCATGATGTTTCCTCTTTCTTGAGAATTTGGTATTTAAAATTTTAATTTCTTCAATTTTTTAAGAAATTATTTAACAAAAACTTTATTAAATTTATATTATTACGACTTACTGGCATTTTAGGTGATAAATGGTGATTAGTGATAGAGTTTAAATTTGAGATATTATTAGTATATAATTCTACATGTTATCCGTAAATAAAATGTTTATTGTTTCGTTAACAAAATAATTTTAAAATTAAGAACTCTAAAAAATAAATATTCATAATTTTAAACATATTTATTCGACCTTTGTACATCTATGAGTTGAAATTTTGTTATTATGTGATTAGTGTAAAGATATTATAGCTCGACAATTATTAAATATAAACACTCAATGACGTTAAATTATTCTAAAAAATCTATTTTGGAGATAAGTATAGAAATTACAAAGGGCCTGGATTGGGCTTCCCACCCAGCATGATCCATGATGAGCTAAATGGGCTAAATTTAATATCTAGGCCCATTACAAAATATGGGCCGAGAATTATTTTGTCAATTATGTACTACTTTAGTAATATTTATTAGTAATAAGAAATTTACAATTAGAGGGAATTATGAAATATTTTAGTAATATTTTGGCCTAATATCTTCTCTAATTTGATTTATTAATCTTCAATTTTCCTCTGGCTAATTTATTTTTATTTTTATTTTTCCTTAAATTTCTTTGTTAATTAGACTGTGGGGAACTTATTCATTTTATCTCTCTCATTCAATCCACGAAGCAGCAATCTTCTTCAGTGAGTCTCGGATCTTTGCTCTCTCCTTTCTCTCTCTCTCTCTCGTCAACATAACCTAAGCTTAACATTAGACATGGATGATATTACAAGATTATGTTAAAAGCAATCGAACCAACTCCCAAAGATTATCCCTCAAGATCTAACAGGAAAAGGCATGGGAAACACCGATCTGAACCAGATGATGAAGAACCGAAAACCAATGAGGAACACCCTGATTCAGCTCCAAGCAAACAACCAAGGAAAAGAAGGAGAAACCCAAGACGGAAAAGGTATCAACCGCCATTTTCATCGAACGATCCTGCCGTACGGACGGCAATGTACGTAGCCATGGCCCATGCAGGGCTTGCTTTAACACTGGCTCTCCTCTTCGGCCTCAGCAAGCTCCTGCAGAACTACTGGCGCCCCATCCAATGGGCCATTCTTTGTTCCATGCCTTTACGTGGGCTCCAAACCCTGATAGTTTCCTTCTGGTCGCACCCTCTTAGTCTCGGCCTTTTCGAAACCCTGATCGCCATCCCCATTGCCATTCTACGCGCCACCACCGCCTCCCTCCTCGACTCGCATGCGGCCCTCCTCCGCCTATTCAGCTGCCGCTCCTCTCCTAGGCCGGCTGGTCGCCGGCGGACACGTGTTGGTTTCTATAAGCTCATGCAATGGCTTGTCTCTTTTGGCCTTTTTGTTCTTGTTTATGAGAGAATAGGGTTTTTCTCTATTCCAGCTGTTACAGTCCCTTGCTTTGTAGCCTACACAAATGGTTTTGCAGTTATAATTAGGCCTGGCCTTGCAACAACTCTCTCAAGGATTTCATCTGCTCGACAAAACAGAAAAAAATTTCATAAGAATAGAAGTTTCTCATTCTTTTGCAAGGGAGGTCAATATATAACTTCAATGATGTTTAAGAGATTGAATACAATGGTTGGGATTGGTCTTATTTTGTTTATGATTGTAGGGTCTATATTAGGATTTCTTTTCTTCTCTTATAAAATTGCAATTGAAGGGAAAGAAGCAGTCATTTCTTTGAAGATTCATTTGGAAGAGAATAATTATGGTGAGATAATTGGGATTAGTAAATGGATGGATGAGAATCAAGTCCCTGAATTAATTGATAGCTACATGTCCAAGTTTTATGAAACTTTGTCACAAAATATTGATTCTTGGGCTGTTTATTACAATGTGACAGAGGTTGTTGATGGTTTCAAGCAGTATTTTGTGCAAAGCTCGGTAGTTTCTTGCATTCCTGATGAAAAAGTTGGCTTCCGGAGGCCAGTGTATGAAACCCTTTATAGCCTTCAATCAAAGGTGAGGAATGGAGAGTGGAAAGTGATTTATAGGGATATTAATGGTGAGTTTAGGAAATTCATGTCTCTGATCGCTAATGAGGATTTGTTGGAGAAGATCAAAGCATTTCTTCTTCAGAGTTTGGATGTCTCGAAAAAGGTACTTTTTAGCTGTTCGATGGTGTTAGCTAGAGGTGCAAATCTGTTGTTCTTTGTGGCCATACTGATTGTTTCAGGAGCAGCAGGATTGGTGAATTTTATATTTGAATTGATGGTGTTTTTGTGGCTTTTGTATTATCTGATCACTTCAGATTCTGGAGGAGTTATGGACCATGTTTTAGGGATGTTGCCAGTTTCAAGATCCACCAGGAATCGATGTGCCCAAGTTCTTGATCATGCTGTTAGCAGTGTATTGCTAGCTACCGCCAAGGTCACATTGTTCCAGGGCTGTTTTACATATCTTCTGTTCAGATTCTACCGCATTCATTTCCTTTACATGTCCACATTTCTAGCTCTTTTAAGCGCTCTTTTACCTATAACTCCAGCTTGGATTTCATCGATCCCGGCAGCACTCCAGTTAGCCATGGAATCAAGATACATTGAAGCTATTCTACTGACAGCAGTTCATGTGATACTATTGGATTATGGGACTATGGCTATCCAAGATGAGATTCCAGGACATAATACTTACTTGACATGTCTTAGCATATTTGGTGGCATTGCCTTTTTCCCCTCTATATTGGAAGTAATACCTCTTTCTTAATAGATATGCACTATTTGATCTATCTATCATCATGATTTCTAAATCTTCTGTCAGCCTGTAGGGTCTTCTATATAATAGGAGTGCTTGCATTTAACCCCCCTCACTTTTACCTAGTTCATTTTCTCCTATTGTTCTTTGGAATCAAATATTTTGTCATGCTTTCTCTGTCTTTACAAACCATAACTCGGTGGTTGTGTCTCAATTACAGGGAGCAATTATGGGTCCTCTAGTGATGACTGTGATCATTGCTTTGAAGAATCTTTATGTCGAATTTGTTCTTGCTTTTGCTGGTGAAAACAGTCGCTAACCAAAACTTGTGGTGAGGGATTTGATTGATTTTGTATTTGGTGTTCAATCTTTGCCCATGAATTATTAAAATTGGTTCCTGCCTAATTGCCACGTCTACTTTTAACCTTCCATTGTTAATGCTTGCATATCCATCCCCTGTTTTCTTAATGTTTGGCTTACATCACATTGAATATTTCTTCCTACATACAATGTTTTCAAACTTTTTTCTATTAAATTGCAAGTTTCCTGCATGGTTTCTCATGGGAAGATCTCTGTCACTGGCTGGCAACAAGGCACAAGCTCTGCCTGAGTCTTTCCTGGCAGGCCTACGGCATGGGAACCTATAGCCCTGGTCAAAACCCATGTCCAAAACCTGGAGCTCATGATGCTAGGAGACTCCTCTAAGAACTGTAAAAATTCGATTCCATTTCCTAGGAATGAAGAATGGGAATCAAAGTAGTACTACTAGGTTTGTCCATAAATGATAAACAAAATAAATAAAGGGAGAGAATTGAATCATACTATAACCAAAAACATTTAAAATTTAATTAGTATATGAACTTGAGAATAATATATGTTTAAAATAATATCAATTATGAGAATTAAAATTAAGTTGGATATCCTTCCAACCATCCATTTCTTTGGTCAAGAACTTTTTTCTAACCACAACATTATTATTATTATTATTATTGCACCCTTACTTTGAGGATAAAATTATATTTTTTCTCTAATGATTTAAATGATAAATTGATGTAAGCAAGATTAAATTGATAATCCATAATTTTCTTCATGTCTCTTGACACATACTGCAGCCACCATATATTTCAGGCATCTTATTGGATTTTTGTGTCATTTTATTTCACTTAGAGTTAAATTCTTAGCCAAATAAAGGCAATAAGCTTTGTAAAGGTTTAGATTGAAAAAGATTAAATAAAAATTAAATTAGAATTGATTATACTTGAATCCATTTTTAATTTTAACATTTGTTTTATAATTTAACTTAAAATTTCATATACTTCACCTAAAAAATTTTGGAAAATTTTGTCTAAAATTTTTCCTTTCAAAGGCAATAAAATTTTTAGGATAATACTTGAAAACATCCTAAATTATTCAACAAAATTCAAATAAATCTTTATTTTTTGTTACATTAAATCAAATTCATATATTTTTATTTTGAATCAAATAGACTCTTTATTATCGACAATTGATTAATTGTCATTAATTTTAAGTTCATGTGATGTTAACATGGTACTGCGTGAAGGATTAAAAATATCATATGATCATGTTGTCATGTCACGTCACGTTATTAATATTATAACATGTTAACATATAACGTAATATAGAATGATAAGTGATATTTTGCATAATAATAATTATTCAATCAGTAATTATAAGAATTTATTTAATTTAAAATTATTTTTTAAATATTATATCAAACATTTTGATATAAAATTAAGCAGACTTTAATTATAAAATTGTGTTTTAATTACAAATGTGTTAATCCATTTATGACATCAAAATATTCATATTTTATTTGAGTTGATCTGAACATGTTTAATCAGTTATAGCCAACGAAGCTTGAATACAAAAGGAAGGTTGCTTGGTAAAACAAGAAGAAACTTTGATAGATCAATTTACAATATTACTCAATATAGATAAATTGTTTAAATTCATTTATTAAATTGTTAATATAAAAATATAATTTATCATTGATATTTCAATAAGTTAATTTAATTGTGTCACTGTATCAAGAATTGAAAATTCTTATTGAAAAGAGGAAAATGACGAATTATAAAATGTACAAGTGGTTGTAACATAATAATAGGACAATATTGCATACATAAGGAACTTATCTTCGTCCAAATATTCTAACATGTATGATTAATGTAAAATGGATCTAGCATTAGATGAACTGATAATTTATTTGTTTATTTATTTTCAAAATTGTTTCATTGAGTTCATAATAATAATTTAAAACTCAACAAATCTAAAATTTTAAGCCAAATAAAGATTCTGATAGGCATGACTAAGGCCATGAACGAATGAAAATGAACTCTGATTGACCAATTGTTGGTATGCTGCCAGCACTGGTTTCCAACTCAGATCGAGTTTTTGATTTTTTCACCCATCTTCTTATTTTCAATGGGGGAACTTTCAAGTTCAGGGGACCTTGGTTTCCTAGCTTGGACTTCGTTCTCACTAGCGACCCCATGAATGTGAACCGCATCTTGTGCAGAAACTATGATAACTATGAGAAAGGTGCAGAGTTCAGGGAGATTTTCGAGCCATTCGGAGAAGGAATTGTCACTTCGGATTCACATGTATGGAGAAACCAAAGGAGGGTATTGCAATCATTCACCAAGAATAACAAGAAGTAGGCACTGTATTGGGATCGAATTTTCTGGCAAAAGCTGGAGAAAGGTCTGATCCCGGTCCTGGAACATGTGATGAAGCTCGGAACTGAAGTAGACCTTGAAAATCTGCTGCAGCGGTTCGACTATGACCACATATGCGCGCTTGTTGGCAATAGGCTTTGACCCCAAAACACTCACTGTTGAATTCCCAAATGTTCCTAGCAAAGTGGCGTTTGATGAAGTAGAGGAGGCTTTGCTCTACAGGAATATAGTGCCTAGAGTCGTCTGGAAAATGCAGCGATGGCTCCAGATTGGAGAGGAGAAAAGTTGAGTGAAGGCATGAAAATCGTGGATGATTTGTGTACAGCTGCATATCATCCAGATGAGAAAAGTTAAGAAGCCAAACAAGATCGGAGGAAGATGATCAATTCGACTTGTTGACAGTTTTTATGGTTGAAGAAGAAGGATCAGAAATGAGTGCATTCGGAAAATCTGATAAGTTTCTAAGAGACAAAGCTTACAGCTTCATAGCAGCAGGGAAGGACACTATAAGCATCGGCCTGACTTGGTTTTTCTGGCTCATTGCCACACATCCATCTGTAGAAACCAAAATTTTGGAAGAGATCAAAGCCAATTCCCCAACAAGCAGTGATGGGAACTTGGTCTCTTTTACTGTGGAAGAGCTGAACAAATTTGTTTACCTACACGCAACCCTGTGTGAGACACTGAGACTATATCCTCCAGTACCTGTCAATAACAAATCTCCAATCCAATCAGAAATACTCCCAAGTGGCGATCGTCCTGGTCGAGGCACACGGATCTTTATCTCTGTCTATTCAATGGGGAGGAAGGAGGAAATCTGGGGTAAAGACTACTTAGAAAGGTGGATTTCGGAGAGTGGAAAGATTATACATAAGCCATCTTACATGTTCATACCATTTGGTGCGGGGGCTCGAGTTTGTTTAGGCAAGGACTTGAGTTTCAAACAGATGAAGACGGTGGCAATCAATGTACTTCGGAATTATCAAGTTGAATTTGTGGAAAACCAAACTGTTTCTGTCAGCAGTAAGTCCATTGCACTTCACACTGAAAATGGCCTTATGTATTCTACTGCTGTGCTCAAGTACGTCAGGCTGTAAAATTTGGGGTTGGGCTTAGAAACTCACCGGCTTTTACAAATTGGCCCGTGATTGGCAACATCCCAATGTGTGAACGTTTGGGTTCACCGGCTTTTTTTTTTTTTTTTGAAGCCTTTCTTCTGATGGGTTCTTCTTTTCACGTTTTCATTTTCTTTACTATTTTGTTTTTTGTTTCTCCAAGTTCATCTTCTTAGTTAGGGAAGAGCACAAAGTGAACAAGACGGGAGAAGATCTGTGAACGTGTTCAATGGGGGAAATAAAAGTTCATGATTCATTAATTGCTAACATTAGAAGCAAAAGTGAAGAAATTGCTTCCACAATTAAAAATTCAGTTGAAATAAACATTACTCTCAAAGCTCGGGAACGTACATTATTCATAAATCAAGATACCACCACTGCAACAGCTGATTTGTGGTGTTATTAATTGATATCATGATGATCAACAATAATCATAAATGCTTATTCTAGAATTCATCCTTGCGTGTAAGTCCCTTAAGCACTCCTTTTCTTGATCCTAACCTTTAAACCATTCTTCATATGAAGCACTATGGTATTGCCCGGGGCAACATGATGGCCTTGGACCACTTGAATTTGATAATGCCATAGCACAGAGATAGCGACCAACTTCATCTGAATGAAGCTTATGTTCCTACCTATACAACTCCTGGGCCCTGCGTTGAACGCTATGAATTTGTGAGATGGTACGTGTACAACATCTCCACGCTCTGAAATCCACCTCTCTGGTTTGAATTCTAAACAGTCTTCACCCCATATTTCTTCCATTCTTCCCATTGCATAGAAGTTAATCAAGACCCTTGTGTTCCGATTAATGTGATGACCGCTTGGAAGGATGTCTGGTTGAATTGCAGTTTTGTGGTTAAAGGGTACTGCTGGATAAAGCCTTAATGTTTCACGTAAAACAGCATCAAGGTAAACGAATCTCTTCAGCCCTTCCACACTAAAAAACATATTTTTCTCATCATTGATTGATGGAGAATTAGCTCTCATCTCTTGTAGAAGCTTGCTTTCTACGGATGGATTCATTGCAACAAGCCAGAAAAACCAAGAAAGGCTGGCACTTATGGTATCTTTCCCTGCTGACATGATGTTGACTGCAACGTCTCGTAGGAACTTGTCAGATTTTCCATCAACACTAGTCATTTCCCCTTCATCTTGGACCATAAAAGCTGTTACGAAGTCATATTTATCTTCCTCAGCCAGTAATTTGCATCGTAATTTTTCTCGTTTTGATGCAATGCACTGATATAGAAAAGAATCAACGGTTTTTAAAGCTTTGCTCAACTTTTTCTCCTCTCCAATTTGAAGCCATCTTTGCAACTTCCACAATCTCACAGGCATCACATGCCTGTACAACAAACGCTCTTCTGCTTGAGTGAATGCCTTCATTATCGGAACTTCAGATAATTCTACTGAAAGAGAATTTGGATCAAGACCTACTGCCAACATGCACACCACGTCGTAGCTGAAGCGTTGCAATACTTCCTGAAGGTCAACCTCAATGCCAAGTTTCATGAAGTGCTCCAGCATTACGATTAAACTTTTCTCTAGTTTTTCATGCAAGATTCTCTGGAAATGTAGCACAAACTTGTCGTCTTTCATCAACAGCAACATCACCTTCCGCTGGCTTTTCCATGAATCAGAGTTTGAGTTAAATATTCCTTCACCCAAACAATCGAAAAATATTTCATTGAACTCAGACCCTTTCTCGTAGTTATCGAAGTTCTTGCACAAGATGTGGTTGGCATTCATATGATCAGCCGTGATAATGAAATCCAAGCTTGGAAACCATGGTCCCCTGATCTCGCAAGTGCCCCCACTTTGTCTGATACAATCGTTGGCAAACGCAAAAATTCTCCTTGCGTTGTAGAGAAGCCCTGGCAGCATTCCAATAATAGGCCAGTTGGTGATCGGCGGGGACTTCCTATTTTGATAGAGGTACGAAAGAAATAGAGGAAAGAAAATTGTCGCGAGCATGAGGATGGACTCAAATTGTGCCATTGAAGACAGGAGCTTTTCTTTTGTGCTTCTGCTTTTTTAACTCATGCTTCTTTATAGAGATGGTTGGCAGTATATATAGCGACAGAAATGTGGGAAATTATTTGTAATTACAACGGATGGAAATCCTCTGCCCCTATATTCAGTCAATTGACATAGAGAATTGAAATTATAAAAAACATAAAATCTAATTAATTTCACTATGATGTAACTTACTCTTTTATATATATATACTCATACACGGCATTGCTCATGTCCAACTTGGTATTAAACATGGCATATCTGATCCCTTGACACTTGTCGGGCTTTTAGTTTTATTTGAAAAATGGAGGATTCTAACTCTTCCTTTTATTTTGATGAAATAATACATATAAACATATTTATAATTCTTAGTTGTACAATAATGACCGAAAAGTTAGTTGAATTGATGGCAATGATCCTTTAATCGGAAGTTAGGTTAAAGCCACATAATAATTAAATTTCAAACTTTGATGCAAAGCTACCGACTCATCCTTCTTCATAGTCAATTCTTTCTTGTATTTCTCATAATTACCACATGCAATGCCAACCTACTTCTAGGCTTATATAGATTAAATTCTTCTACGTCTAATTAAAACAATTAAATGCGTCGGGATCAATCTAAAAAGAAGAAAGATGTTGGATATGGAAAATATCTACTTAGACATCAGGTAATGAAATAATAATAAAAATTACAAGTTTTGAAACTGAACATTGTCGATCGTAGTCGATGGCCACAAAGATTGTTAAATAATTTGATTATTATTTTAAATTAAGTTAATTAACTAATTAATTAATTAATTAAAATATCTATTTTTTTAAATGTAAGTAATTTTATTGCTAAATAGCAAAGTTAATATACTTTGGATTTTATAAGTGCAATTTGAGATAAAGCAAATAAAAATACCACTTCCTAAAGCCCAAATTTGGGGATATTTAGGCATAATTAACTATCCTATAGAGCAGCCCACAACTCATCAAAATCCAACGTTAAAAGTCGTCCACAGGAATTATGCAAACAACATTTGAAACATTCAAACTCATATTCGCTTCAGCTTAACAAAAATCATGGGTTAAATGTCGTCCAAAAGATATGGAACCAGCATTTAACTTGTCCAAATATATATATATATATATATATATATATATATATATATATATATATATATATCCACTTGTTCAAAAACTGTTGTGCAGTCCCCAATTAGTCCATGCCTATCTATTTACGCTACAACGTCTCAGTTAGAGAGTCCTAGCAGCTTATGAACATCTTTCCGCCTTGGACTTGTAAGCAAAAAAGACTCCTTATGAGTCAAGGAACTTTGAATTTTAAAACCATTAACAAATGCTTATCTGCTTTAAGGGCGGCATCTTTAACTTATGAAAACTCTACGATAACTTCAATCTCTTAATGTCCGTTTCATCTGATTTATATTTAATTTATCTATTACTTAAAAGTAAAAATTGACTAAACAAGATTTTGTAAAAAATTTTAAAAAAATTTAGTTTTTTTTAAAGAATAAAATCTAAAAAAAAACTTTAAAAAAAGCTCCAATTAGAAGCTTTCTCTTTTTTTAAAAAAAAAACACACCAACTTATTAAGAAAGCTAATTTTTTTCCCAAAAATCCTCCCTCTCTCCCTATCGATCTTCCTCTCCTCTCTCCTTTTCTACAAATCATCATTCTAAGATTTTTTTTTATTCTTACAAAAATTTAAAAAAAAGATTTAAAATTCAAAATTATATATGGGCATTATTTCTTCTTTTTTTATTTTATTTTATTTTTAACTTTGAAAACTCTCTTTATTAGTTGATATTTCTCAATTTATTGTTTGATATGCCAATTATGTGATGTTTATTTATTGTTAATTTTTTTATGGTGTACATAAAATTTGATGATTATGATTAAAATAATTAATTAAATAAGTTAATGGTTGTTTAGATAAATTAGACGAAAATTGAAATAACATTTGTTGATTGTGGTTGTTGGGATAATATTATTCATGGAAGTGAACTTTGTTGGTAAAAACATCAATAGCTAAACAAGATTTTCCTGAATTATTACTACCAACCTAAATTTCTCTTCTTCTTTTATGGATTATCCTCCATTGTTAGGGTTAAGGGTTTTAGTAGTCGACTCACTACTTTCTTTCATCTCTCATTTTTTTTTATTTGATTCAATTTTTATTTGATTTTATTTATTTATTAGTATTCAATAAAAAATTATTTATGAATTATGTGTTAGTTATAAATTATTTTTTAAACTTTTTTTATAATTTATTTTTAATTATAAACTTTATGTTATATAAAAATCCTTTTTACATTTTCAAAAATTTATTTTAAATAGATAGAAATAAAGTTGATTTTTTTTATTTTGAACAAAGAAATTTATGATTAATAAAAAGTTATTTATTAAATATCCTTTATGGTAATTTTAACTAAAGTTAAAGTTTATATAAGTTGTTTTGCCAAACAACTTATCTATAAAAAAAAGCTTATAAAAAGTAAATTTATCAAACAACTTTAATTTAATTTTAAAAGCTATTATTTTTCATAAGAGTTTTATTATAGCTTTTAAGTCATGCTTTTAATTTGTTGGCATCAATACTTGTACCACTTGATCACTTTTGCAAATTCCATTCTTGGCAAACTGATTAGCCTCATTATTAGTTTCTCTATACACATGTGTCACTCTCCAATGTTTAGTCTTTTTTTGCAAGCCTTCCAAGTTAATAATCAATTCTCTAAGTGCCTGATTGGCCTAACTTTTTTTCAACTTATCTATCTCTTAAAAGCAAAAGCCAAACCAAATAGGATTTTTGAGAAGCTCTTAAAAATAATAACTTTTTTAAAGAACAAATTTTTTTTAAAAAAAAAGAGCTTAAAGAAAAGCTCCAAAAAGGAGCTTTCTTTTCTATTCTTTAAAAAACACACCAACTTTTCAGGAAATATCCTTCTCTCTTAATCAATCTCCCTCTCCTCTCCTTCCCTCTACAAATCACTTTTCTCCAACATAAATCGTGACCTCCCTCTCCTCTATCACTCTCTGCAAAGATTACTAGAAAAAAAAAAATAGAAGACCTAGCAATAGAAGAGCAACATCTAGGATGTTTTGGTTGCTGCAAAGATTAAGAGAAAAACATACTCAAAATTCAAAACTGCATTCAGATACTATTTAAAAATTTTCTCTTTTCTTCACCAAAAAGGATTTTAATGTCAAATATATCGTTTCCTCTTTCTCTTCTTTCATGGAGAATTCAAGCATTATAGTCCGATTGCTTGCTAGATTAACAAAACCATAATACTATTACTACTATACAAGTTTGAGAGTTGTTTTGTTTCTTTATGGATTTTTTTGATTTTAACATCTAAAATCATATATAAACTCGAAGCAAACTTGTTTCGCTTTAGTTTATTAAGTTATTAGAGATGGCATGAATACTTTTTATGGTAATTTTAACTAAAATTAGAGCTTATATAATTTACTTTGCCAAACAGCTTACGAAACAACTTTAGCTTAATTTTAAAAGTATTTATTTTTTTATAAGAGCTTCATAAATAGCTTTTAAGCAAAAAAAAAATTTAAACCAAACATGCTCTAAGACTCCAAGGCACTTCCTTTAGATTATTAGTCCAATAAATTGCATTCATAGAATCAATTTCTATTCATAAATTATAATCATTGCTGTGCACACTATTGGTGAAAATATACAAAACTTCTCTAATGGCCAATAATTCAACTTTGTTCAAATCCACAACCCCCGAGGACTTAGAGAACTTTACCTTAACCATGCCATTACAAGATTGTAAAATTTCTCTAATTCCAACGTCACTCAAACCACTTGATGATGCCCCGTCCACATTAAATTTCAGCCATCCGCTTGGTGGAGCTATCCGTTTATACTCCAATCTTGCAACTTTGTGCCTCTGAATACTTTTCACATTATTAGGATTATGAAAAATCTCTTCCATTGAATATGGAAATTTGCCATTTGGATTTGACCCACACTACAACTCTCAACTTAATGATCTCATATAATTGAATCACATCCCATACTTTGCCATAGAAAATTATATCATTTCAAAATTTTCACAATGACCAATTAATAGTTGTTGTCGGATTTACAAAGCAAGTGCACATATCATTAACAAATATTCAATAAAAGGACATTAATTGTGAAGAATCTATTCATTTATTTATTTTTATAATGTTAACCCTCTTTTTAAAGAGGTAAATTATGATGATGATGTAGGCATCCTTCAAGAACAAATTGAGGGAGCTTGATCTCAATATTAAAGGATCCAAAGTGAATGAATAAGCAACATAAAAAAAAAAGCAACAAATTAAACAAATTGTTGAAGAAGGTGAGCCTAACTATCTAATGGTAAGACAAGAGGTTGTTGAAAGCAAAATCATTGATTATCCTAATCAACGGGTAAGAACTAAAGCTAAAGTTCAAAATGTTTGTGAGTATGTAGCCTTTATCTCTCAAATTGAACTAAAAAATATTAATGAAGCCTTAGATGATGATTATTAGACATAAGCTATGCAAGAAGAATTAAACCAATTTAAAAGGTGTCAAGTATTGGAATTAGTTCTTAGGCCAAATAATTATCTAATTGTAGATGCTAAATGGGTCTTTAGGAACAAAATGGATGAAAATGGAGCCTTTCAGTAATCAGCTTTCAGTGTAATTCATTCCCTCATCATATATCCTAAAGATGATAAGAGTATGATACAATGTTTGCTCTTATTGATCTTCATATTTATTTTTTAAGTTTGATCATTAGCTTTATAGAGACTTATGAAACTCCTTTTATAATCTCTAAGTTGCCTTGGCCAAGGACTTTAATAAGCGAATATTAACCAAAAACTATTAAAATATATCCCCTAAATCACTTAGGGTAATGATTCCTTTCTTAATCACTCATTTGCCTTCACATCCTTAATGTTATACCCAAAACCATCCTGTTTTGGCATCCTTGATTAGGTACCTTTAGTGATGAAATCAAAACATAACACTCCATAAATAAGACAACCTAATGTTTCAAGTCTAGAGAGTATTTACACAACTAACACATGAACAATATTGCATAGACACTTAAGTGAAATACAAATGCACTTCTCATGATAGGTCATACTCAATGAACTTGCTCTCCTAAGCAAGCACTTACATTTTAATTTCAAGTATCTATGCATTTCAACCTATGAGATCAGTTGCTTACTTCCCAAGTAAGCAACATAAAATGTACTAGTCTCTAGGTATCATTCATGTCCAATCTCAATGATACATCGATCAGGAATATTTAAAGGTTATGGTTTGATGCATAGGAATCTCATAATTGCAACTCATTACAATTCGCTTATAAGGCATATTAATCTCATAGACTTTATCTAATTAGATATATAACCCATTATAATAACATCTTATTAATGAAAGAAAACATCTAATCATTTAACATGAATGATATTGTTGCATGATTACAATCAAATCTTAACCAATCTCAATTAGCTACAGGGCTCATCCCAAGATAAACAATCTCACAAATAACATAAGCTTTCTCTAGATATGCAAAAAAAATAATTTCACAAAATTTTGTTTTTCCAAAGTCTTTCATCTTAAATTCTTTCTTTATAACCTTCTTTTAACAAATATTCACCAAGGCAATTATACCATATGCATTTAAATTACTTTAATCCATATAAAGATTTATTTAATTTGATCAAATAAATTTCATGTGAATTCAAATTTTATGCTTCAGGCAACTTAAATCCTTCAAGAATTTTCATAGGGATATTGTTATCAAGTGAGCCATATAAATAAACTATAGCTACATTTATTAAATGCACTTCAATCTTTTCTTTTATTGCTAGATTAATTAAATATTGAAAAGTAATTACATCCACCACAAGATAATATATCTCTTCATAATCAATACTAGGTTTTTGGGTAAAACTTTTTATGAAAAATCGTGCTTTATATATCACAATCTCATTTTTCTCTTTTTTTTTTTTACACAAATATGCATTCATATCCCACTAATTTTACACCATTGGGTATATAGTTCAAAAACCTTATGTTTTGCAAGTGAATTAAATTGTGCTTTGATTGCATCTTTTCACATTGGTCATTCATTTTTATGTCTACATTCGTCAATAAATATAAGTTCAAGATCCTTATTTTTGTTTCATAATATTGAACACTACATTATTTGCAAAAATATTGTCGATATATATTTCATTCTGGTTCCATCTTTTATCCATTATGACATAATTTATTAAAATTTCTTCATTTTCAATGATTTCAAGTATCTTTATTTTATCAATTATGTCAAGGGTCTCTTCTAGAGTTTTTATTTATTCTTTCTGACCATGTTGAATATTTACTCTTTTCCTTTTTTTTGAAGATTTTTATCTTTGGAATTGTTTGATCTTCCACGTTTTAGCATGCCAGAACTAATAGGTCTTCCACCCTTTTGGCATGTCTTAAATTCATTAGCAATAGCAAATTGTCCTACTGGGATATCAATTCTAATTAGAACATTTGCAACTGGCATATGAGATTTAGTTACTCTCTTTAGGTCAATAAAATCATTTGACAATTAATTTGTTATATTTTACACATTAATTATCTTTTTAATTTCTTGTTCACACTAATTTGTGGGATAATCAAAATTAGATAATAATAATACATTTCAAAATATTTCCTTTTTCTGTTGCTTATTTTTTCCCCCTAATGTTAGAAAAATTGTTTCATTAAAATGATAATCGGCAAATCTTGCTGTGAATAAATCTTCTGTTGATGGTTCTAGATATTTACTTATAGATGGAGATTTATATCCAACATATATTCCTAACCTCTTTTGAGGACTCGCCTTTGTGCGTTGTGGTGGAGCAATTGGAACATATACTACATATCCAAAAAATCTTAAATAAAAAATATTTAGTTCTTAACCTTGAACCAATTATATAAAGGAAATTTGTAATAACTCGTTGGCCTGATGCATACAAGTGCTATTGCATGCAAAATGGCATGTCTCTAAATAGAACTTGGGAGATTAGATTTCATAAGTAATGATCTTGCAATAAGTTTAAGGCGTTTAATAAACGATTCAGCTAGATCGTTTGTGTATGAACATGAGCAACAGGTTGGTCAACAGTTATTCCAACTGAGATGCAATATTCATTAAAAAGTTACGATACAAATTCACCAACATTGTAAAGACGAATTATTTTGATTGCATAATTAGAAAAATGTGCTCACAAACAAATGATATGTGTAAGTAATCTTGCAAATACTAAATTACAAGTTGATAATAAGCTCGCATGTGACCATCTTGTTGATACGTCGATTAAAATCATAAAATATTTAAATGATCCACATGGTCAATGTATGGGTCTACATATATCACCTTGAATACATTCCAAAAATGTAAGAGATTCAGTCTTGACTTTAATTGGTAATAGTCTTACAATTAATTTGCTTTGAGAACAAACAGCACATGAGAATTCATTAGATTGAAAAATCTTTTGATTTTTCAATGGATGATCAAATGAATTTTCAATAATTTTTTGCATCATTATTAATCCGGGATAACTTATGCAATTATGTCAAGTATTAAAACTATTAGTAAACTACTAGTTTACTATAACATAAGTTTCAATTATTTTAATTTTTGTGTAGTATATTTCAGAGGACACAATAGGTAATTTTTTTAATACACAATTTTTACCCAATATAAAAGATGTAATATAAAGGTAATCAGTACCTCTTTCATTCGTTATCTATATATAATATCCACTTAGACGAATATCTTTAAAACTTAATAAATTTCTTTGAGACTTGGTAGAAAATATTGTTTCCTCTATTATGAACTTTGTTTATCTGGGTAGTCAAATATTGGCTCTTCTAGAGCCTTCAATTAATCTTATACTATCCAATATTGTATTGACATTGACCTCTTCTATTGTCAAATGGAAAAAATATTTCTTATCTTTAAATATAATGTGCATTTTAGCAATGTCTACTAAACATATATTTGCATCATCGATCTTAGATCCAATTAGATAAATATTCATATTTTAAAATAAAATATATAGTAAGAAACTTGCAAGTTAAAATAGGAGAATATTAAATATAAAATTTATTATTAAAACACATAATAAGAATATATCATTTAAATATAATGATAACATATAAAACATCTTTATAATAAAGTTATACAAAAATATACCAACAAACTATTAAAAAATTTTATTTTTAGATATTTTTATCATTAATTAGATGATCAATTCCTCTTTGAGGGTGGACAAGAAAGTTAGCAACATTCAGGTGTGTTATATCAATTTAGTAATGGTTAAAATCATTTTAAATAAAATTTATTTTGATATATATTTTTTCTTTTTAGCTTTCAATGATAATTGGTAAAGTTCAACATGATATTTCGGTGTATGTAACCAATGACCTTTCATACCACATCGATAATAGATATTTTCTATATTCTTTTTATTTTATCTATTTTTATCTTTTTCTTGTATCTTTTTACTATTCATCTACTTCTGACAATTAAATGTATCCATTGACTTCCGGTAATTAAATATATTCATCTACTTCCACTGGTTAAATGTATCAATCCACTTCTAATGGCTAAATGTATTCCAGTGATTAAATGTATCCATCCACTTTGAATAGTATTTTTATTATTAGAATAGTAATTAGTATACCATCACAATTGTAATTATTATCCTCACAATGTCCATAAACATAATTATTAAATAATATCACATTTTTAATAATAGCTCATTATTTTGCTCAACCACAAAAAAATATGAAATCCAAAACAAAATGTATTTTTAAATTACCCAATGTAAAATATTTTTCACTTGTTATAAAATAGATAACATATAAAGTTAATTTCATATGTTCAATTCAAAAATGTCGAAATTCAACAAATAAATCATATATCGAGCAAATTATATTCTAAAACTAGAAGAAAGATATCATATATAATTATTTATATGTATTCATGTTCAACTTGATTTAATAAATTAAGGTACAATAGATTATACATACTATATGATAGCAAAATTCACATTAAAGTTGATTTTCAAGGAATGAAAACACCAAAGAGATATTGAGTTTCTTACTTCATTCAATCAAACAAAAAATCAAATATCAACCATTGAAATCCTTTTGAAGCCAAAAGATGATAAAAACTAGATAATACCGAAACTTGATAAATTAGAGAATCGTGCTGATAACATGTTATAAAATATAAATTGAAATACTAACTATAAGAGAATAGCATTAATAAAGTAAAAAAGATCTTATTCAAATGTGCATTTATAAATGAAGTAATGGGGCTTATTTATACTCTTTAAATTCTAATCTTAATCCAATTCAATCTATATTCAAATCAAGATATATATAATCAAATCTAAGAGTTCAAATCATATTACACTTATTATGTTTGGCCGGTTACGCTATTTGACTTAATCTGAACTTCTTGTGTCATAATATAATAAATATTTACACATATATTCATAACAATATATTAACAAAATTACATAAAACTTATATAAATTATTTATTTGGGTCGCGAACAAGTAAATTGTTTACAAAAAATAGACACAATAGCATAATTTAACTAAATGGGTTATACAAGTCGACACCGTAAAATGATTAACTAAATAAGTTAAGCAGGTTAAACAAATTTGACATATTTAAGACATGAAATTATCGTGTTTTAAACATATCGACACGATCAATACATAAAATTATGATTATTCTAAATCCAAACTTGCTTAATTTCGTATTTTGCTCGTATTCCTCAATCATTTCAAATGGTAATAATGGGATATGTTGAGATTTTGGAAGTACTTAGGTGACAATATTCAAAGGGTTTTTTCTCCTCAATTGCCTGGTAAAATTTAAGGAGCTCTTGATAGATTTTCAGATTTTATAAATGAAGTTGTAAAACTTGCCATCTGGTTTAAGTTCACTGTGAAAAGATTGAGCACTTCAAAGTAGATAAATGGCTGGTAATGTGAATTGAAACATCAGAACAACTTCTTTACAAGTTTTCAGACTAACTCAGGGTTCGCACCAAGAGTGTGCCCCTTGATATGTGCGATTCCTTTTTACAAATAAAGAAATGGAATAATAACTAAAACATTAATGAGCCAACATAACTGATTTGAACATTTAACTGCCCCTTATCTGATGCTGATACCAAGGTAGACCTGCCAATCAAATGTTTTCTTATCTTTCCTTTACTTCTCCGATCTATGTAAAGCCTTGTCTTCTCTCCAAACTTTGCCAACCAACACAAACTTCTTTCCAGTTTTTGGTCTCGTGTTAAGTTTTCAGAGTAGAAGAATGGCAACCACTGCCGCTGAGGAGGAGATGGCAAAAGAGACTGTTAACTCTGAGAATGGAATGAAGGGTGCTGAAGACAAAAGCAGTAGGAAAGTTCACGAGAAGGAAGCAGGCGGTGAGGTGCCAGAGGATGAGGCCAAGAAAGAGGAGGTGGCAGTTGAAATGGAACCCAAGACTGGGGTTTCGTTTCCAGTTAAACTGGATGATGGGCAGCAGTTGAATTGTTTTGGTCTGAGGAAGAAATCCATGCTTGGCCTGGGCATAAAGATTTATGGCTTTGGTAAACTTCTGCAAAGTCGAGATACTCATTTTACCTGAGTTTTTTACTTCATGTCTCATATAAAAACATTCACTTCATATACTAGTCTAAATGCAGCATAATAATATACTAGAAAGATGTGGCATTCCTATACTTGCTGGCAGTGCATCTGTTGCATGATCCTTGGGACAATCAAGTGGTATTCAACAGTGTAATCAATGATCTAACTGAATCAATTAAACAGTCATTTAACTCCTAGAATTAAGGTGGAAATGTGCCCAACCTTCTGCATTCAGCATATTTATCAGAGTCACCATGGTGAATCAAGAATTTGTCATGACCCGGTTGTGTCTCTTACATGTCACTACAATCGAGCTTGAATGCAGCATAGCAAGCCATGCCATTTCTTCAATTTACAGGGATGTATGCAGATAATGAGAAACCGACAGATCTTTTGAAGTCAAAGATCGGCAAAGCCCCAGAAAAACCAACAAAGGAGCTGCATCAGGTGGCAATTGACAGTGATGTAGAGATGATGGTAAGGTTGGTGATTGTATTTTCATGCCTCACCATGGGCATGGTAAGAAAGAACTTTGATGAAGGTCTTGGAGCATCCATAAAGAAACTGACTGGGGGGGAAGAAGAATGACGAGCTAGCAAACAAGTAGTCAACATGATATTCCCTGCTGATATTTGTATTTAGTTATGAGAAGAACTGACTTCAAGCTGGATTACTTATGTTTTTATTGATAACAGGTTCATGGGTCAAGCGTCAGATGACATCAAGCTAACACCTGGTTCTCTTATTGAAAATTGTCGGCTTCCAGGATATGTTCTCCAGACAGAGGGTGACTGCTATAGAGATGAGTTAGTATATTCTGATATCTTAAAGGTACAGTTAGATACAGAAATGTAACATAAGTTGTTTCCAATGGGTGCAGTAATAGGTGAGGTGGTGAGCAAGGTTAAGAGCGAACTTCTCTGCAGGGCCTATATCAACATATATCTGGAAGATGATGCCCTTGACGAGGGTGCCAAAGAGAAATTTGGGATGTCCCTGCTTTCTCTCTTCTAGATTCTAGATTTAAGGCATAAGGTTCAAGTCTTTCATTGTGGCTGAGCAGTTGCTTAATAAGAATGATGATAATGCAAATGCAGCTCCTTAGGGCCTAATATTATAAAAAGAGAGAAAAGAAAAATCAAGTTTTATGCCATTTAAGCTCCAATTCCACCAAATCTTTCCGCAGAACTTCATCATGCAATTAAAGACATAATTCAAGGTTTCAATTCTACTTAATTGCTATTGCATCATCGAATTTTGGAACTCATATCTTTCAACAATAGCTCCTAGAGATATCGGTTCTACCTTTTACAAACAGGCAACATAAAAAGATATATATTCCTCTCTGACAACGTGACCACTGCTATATTGTCAACTATTTCGTTCAGCTGGATTAGTCATTCTTTAGGATTCTAGGCAACAAAAGGATAATACACAAACAAGTGCACATATATTATACAGCAAATAAGACTTAACTATTTGAATTATGAGAAAACCTCCATTTACTCCAAATCTGAGGTCAGTGAAAACCATAAAGAACCCTTCGAGGATCCAACTGTCCACTGCAATAACTCGAGGACACTGTGGAGATCTCTTGCCGGCCCTTCCATTCTTCAAATGGTTTCAAGATGATTGGAGTTTCAATAGCAGCAGAATCTACACACAACATGGATTGGTAATCCTCATCCCCTAAATCCGGGAGAGCTTTAGCCTTTTTGTCCCATGGATTCCATACAACTACACACAAAGTGATTTCAGATTTATTAGAGAGAATCCATTAATAAGAAGGATCATGGCAGGAAAGTAATTTAAGAAATTTTAAGGCATAGAAAAGAACCTGCATCTGGCATCCCATCCTTCCACAATTCGAATGTTCTCTTCTTCTCATGGTCTATGATGGCAATCTTTGTTGGGGTGCTCAAATATACCCTTTCAAACTGAAGCAGACCAAATATATATTCTTCAGATATGGCTTTGGGCCTTACACATGCAATTTTTACTTTTCATTTTTTATTTTAAAAAGAAAGTATATGAGGGAGTGGAGATGTTCCAATACACATGATATAATGACAGAAGAAATTTGATCAGCACCTCCTAAATTCATCTTTACTAGCACCTAAAACTGGTGATACCTCTCTATTGCAAGTTCACACACAAGAGTAAATGAAAAACTAAAAACAAAAAACAAAAAGAGAGAAGAACAAATACCTCGCCATCAAAAGTAATTGCATCTGCTTGTTCTGTGAACCTTTCTCTGTTAATCCAATTGTCAAAGTAATCAAGCGTCTCCAAGCCCTCCACACGCACTTCACTGCAAATTTATGAGAGGTTTTGAATCTCATGTGACACTCTTTCCTTCATCAATTATAAATGAGTAATACCCAAAGTAAAATAAAGCAGAAAATGAGAAAACTATCCTGATATGTCAGTGAACAGTTCATGTTCAAATTTAAATTGATTAGGGCATTTCAACAGTAAAAAGCTTCCGGCCATTATTGCATGAAAAAGAAATAGCTCCTGAATTCATGGCCACACCTGATGTCTGATACAGATAGGTAGTTGCAGAGTGCAAACATGAAAGAGAAGGCCTTGTGGTCTGTATTCCTCACACGAGGGATCAAAGTTAGCTTTCCAGCACTGAGAGTTACACGAAGACGCAATTCGAAGCTGCAAAATTACAGGGCAGAAATTCATAAGTGCACACATGAAGCTGTATTTTCAACGTTTAGTCTCAGAGTAAAAAGAATACAGTATTCACAAGCATACCTGCGTGACCAGATCTTTAGATCCTCTTCTGTAGACTTCAATACTAGATCCACTGATGACTGGTTGTTAGCTGGAGGCAAAGGTGAAGGGTCACTGTCCAGTAACCACATTCTGTTCCTGGCAAATCCATGTTGCTCCAGTGAACCAAGATTTCCAAACTGTAATAGGCAGTGATCAGTTTAGAACACATGACCCCGACAAAGTCTCCAGCCTAAGGTCCTTACAGACTCCATAGGACATAGGACTAACCTGTGGAAAGCAGACTGGTATACCTCCCCTGATGGCCTTAGGCGGCTTCCAACTTGCCTAAAGAACACGGGAAGGAAGATATGTAAAGGAAAAGACTTTATTGGCATTGAACATCAAGAAGTCATAGTATAAAGAAGAATTGCTTTACCTTGCTGCTCATAAAAAGCAGTTCTTCCCTTCGTTCATTCTTCCAAGAAACAACTTGCCCACCATACAGTAGCACCTGAAACTCTTTTATGTCAATTTGAGGCACCCTTTATGTACTAATCTGGTAGAAATAACCAGTAGAAAAGGACAGGGAGAAAGATCGTTAACATATGATAAAGCGTATGCATCTTTCAAAATGTTATCAACAAGCAAGCTAACTTATTCCATCATTCAAGATTAAGAATTATATCGGCAACCCAATATTGCCAGTCAGATGAAATTTAGCCCTTTTAATTATATAAAAATTTGCAATAGGGAGGACCGGTCCTGATACATCAGCCCAAAAACAAGACATCATCATTAAAATTCTCAAAGTTAAAATGATGATAATTGATAACTGTACGAAATGTACTGAACCATGCCTCCGAATATCCCAACCACTTTAACTGCCCTCATCTCCCCTATTTTTCATCACTGTATTCACCATAAAAAGACCAATCTCCACCTTTCCCTCTGCTGCTTCAGGGTTGAAAGGACTTTTTCTTTTTCACGACAAATTTATCCATCTTTCTTGTTGAAATAATTGTTCTGATAATTTCACACTAATAGACTATCATAGACAATCATTTCTCCTACTATCAATCCAGCCAGGATTATGCTTCTTTAATTTCAAACAACACAAACTGCACTCACATACAAGATACAGACCAACAAAATTAAAATAAAAAAAAAAGAGCTAAAAATACAGGAAGAAGAAGAAGAAGAAGAAGAAGAAGAAGAAGAAGAAGGCATAAACTAACCTCAGCAGATGAACCAGTTGGCTCAGTGAGTATGATTCTGGGCAATCCATCAGCATCACGAACTATATTCGGTGGCATCGCTTTTGGCCTTAACCTGGCCTTTATGCTACTCACAAATGGATTCACTTTCCCCTTCCTCCACTCCAGCTACACCATACAAAGAAAGCCAACCCAAAAAACTTTTTTCAACAAAAAAAACGAAAAAACCCAGTAAAACAAACATACAAACATGCAAGAAAAGCATGAAATTTTCACATCAAGATTCATATTTGAATGAACATATCAAGCTAACATGACAAACCCACATTGAAAAACACATAAAAAAAAAAAAAAGAAAGGTGAGCAATACAGTGAGCTTACGTTTACAATTACTGAGGATATAGCAATATAATGAATAGAAAAAAGATGGAAGATTTTGTTAGTATTATCGGTTTCGAGTATGAAGAACGACAACTTTCACCAACTCCGAGTTCGTGAAAAGTCTATGATATAGGCAAGCAAGATATTGCATATGGAAGGCATTACATTGCAATATTACATTTATATGTGTAAAAGAGTGAGAGGCAGAAAGAGAGAACGAGATGGGACCTTTTGCGAAGTGAAGGATATCCAAAGAAAAACCACCAAACAACTGTTCTAATGCCTTTTGTCATTGGATGCTCTGCTCCCCTCTGTCTCTCTCTCCGTCTGTCTCTGTCTCTTTCAGTGTACCATTGATCTTCTGTGTTTTGTCCTAGATTTTCTTGCTACACTCTTACACTTTTCCCACGTCAACTGTCAAGCGCCTCTCAGATGAGCTAAAAAGCTAAGTACATTTTCATAATTCTGTGTCTATAAACTGATCAAATCCTTTAGATTAGTAAAAGAAAAATATTTTTAATACTAACATTTAATCCAATTTAAGAACACATTAACTATAAATAATTTTACAAAAAATCAAAATTTTTGGATTGCAGGAAGTGTATGGACTGAAGGGCAGCACCAGAAATGGAGCTTGTAACTTAATTTGACTCATTACCAAGACATTTACTAGATCCAGACATAGTTGATCTTTCTTGATTTTAACATAAGTTCTTAAAATACTTCTAATTTATTGAAATTCAATAAATATTAATCCAAATTGGAAGATATTATAGAAGGTTCTGATATTTTCTTTTATTGCAAACGTGTCATTCAATCAGAAGTCCTCAACAAAGGAAGATGACGACCGGTTACCGCAGAGGATCATAGCCACTGAAGCTGACACATAGCGCATGTCACAAAAATTAAATGAATATTATTTTATAAAAAGGAAAACTTTAAAATCAGCGGTTCTTATTAATTTATTGAACTATCAATTTTTGTCTTTTTTTTTTTTCAAGTTTTCAAAATATTCTGTGATGAGAAAATAATTGAGTCCATTTCACTCACACCCCAATTGAAAATGTCCAATTTCCTTTACTTATTTTTCATGGCCTCTCAAAAAAATATAATTTTAAAAGTAAAAATAAATTGAAATTTCACTTTTGGAAGGTTCATATTCTTTTTACAAATTTCAATGGATTTATCTGAATTATATTTTTTAAAAAAACATTTATCAAATTCAAAATATCTAATGGACAACCTAGTCAACTCTTCATTACGAGTCACATAAAAGATTCTTTGATGATATGATTTCACTTAAGGAAGAAATTGTGGGTAGAATATAATTACACATCTCTTTTATTTCTTTATTGAGAAATTTCAATTTTCACATTTATTTCAATTAAAGTTTTCAGGATTAATCAAAGCATATCATGAAAAACAAAAGTTGTCATGTATAAGTTTTTTTAAAGTATAATATTTAAAAAAATTCATAAATTATTTAAAATAATTTAAATATTTTTTATTAAATTTTTGTATTTTTAATTTGAATCAAATAAGTTTTATGATTAATAATTAAATAATTATTATTAATCAAAATGATATTAGAATGATATTAATTTATAAATTAAAATGATCACGTGATAGTTTTACTTTTTTTCTTAATTAATCAGCATGTAACATCAATATAATGTGAGATTGAAAATAATAAATATCAATTTAATTAAATATTTATTTGATAAAAACGTAATTAAATTCAATTAAAAAAATTCGGTGATGAGACTGATCTTATCTGCATGAAAAATGCATGCAAAAGAGGGAGAATTATGAAACAATACGCAAAGAATTAAAAATTAAATGAAGTACATAGATAAATATTAGGTTGGCGCCCCTTAGCTAAGGCTAGGTATAAGTCGCTTTTGTTGTACGCAATTTGCGAAGAGTTAAAAAAACAAAAGGAAATTAAGGGAAGATGCCCACCTGTTCTTTCAACTTTCGGTTCTCCAATCCAACCTTACATCACGATTGGGAATTTGACTACAAACAGGTACTCTGTTAGAGAGCCCCGATATAATTCTCAGATGGAGGGTTTTTTATTAATTAATAAAATTATATAATAAAAATTTTAAAAATTAATTAAAAATAAAATTATTTTTTTACTTTTATTATATTATTAAATTAACGAAAACATTAATAATTGACTAACTGTTAAATTTACTATTCAACAAAAATTATTTATTTAAAATTAAATATTTATTTTAAAAATTATTAAACTTTCTTATAATTTCAATTAAAATTTAAAAATTGAAGATATTTTACTCTTATTAATAGTATATTACTCTTGCGTCGAGCCTAAAAAATCATATTTAGGCTTGACTTAAGTCTTGACATGACTCGGACTCAAACCCAAGTTTGAGTTGGTTCACAATTTTAATGTTAATTATTTTTCTACTTGTTTTAAAATTATTAAAATTAATGTGTTTCCAAAGAAAGAATTTATTAAATTATTACCCTAACATTAAAAAAAAATTTATCCAACAAAATTGCTTCAAAAAAGAATTATTATAAAATGCTTTAGGTTCTAGAATAAAGAATTTAGGAATCGACCCATTTTAAGGTAGGCTTGAAAGGTCTTGCTTCTTTCATCAAACTCGCCCCGTCTTTTTCTCCCAAACTAAAATTATTTGTAATTTTATGGTATAATATTTGAAAATATCTCTAAATTATTTAAAAAATTTAAATAAATTTTTATTTTTATTATATTCAATTAAATTTTTATATTTTTATTTTAAATCTAATAAATTATTACAATTAATAATTGATTACTTGTAATTAATAAAAATACTATTTATCATTTTATACTCACATGACGTTTATGTGAAGATAAAGAATGTTATATGATTATGTCATTATGTCATATCATTATCTATTATAATATATCAATATGTTATATTAGCATAATATGATATTGAAGGATAAACGATATTGTGACTAAATTAACTATTAATTATAAGTTCTTATTTGATTCAAAATAAAAATATAAAAACTTATTTAATTTAAAATAAAAAAAATAAAAATATTGAATGAAATAAAAAAAATAACTTATTCAAATTTTTTTCAAATAGTTTTTGAATTTTTATAGATATTATGCCTAATTATATAAATTAGAGTACTTTTCAACTGTATTCCTAGAATAGGTACTTTGGCCAACGAGAAACTGAGAAAGCTGCTCGAATTTAAATTTCCTCTAACCCGATTTGATTGGAAAAAACAAATAAAATCAGTCCAATTTGAGCTCAAAAAGAATCTAAAGTCCGAAATGATCTAAACCCAAAGCAACTTGAATGATCTAACTTTGAATAATTCAAAAAATTAATTCAAAATGATTCAAATTCGAAAAATCAATTCAAATTCAATTTTATTTGATTTTAAAAACATTTACAATTTTAACTTAAAATAATTTGAATCCGAATAACTTGAAATAATAAGTTCAAACTTTCTATTTATTTTCAAATTCTAAATATTTCTTGTGAAAAAACCTTAATTACTTTTGTTAATAAAAAGAGATTTTTTCTCCTAAAAAAAAGTAAAAGAAAATAAATACCACATAACACCCTAAAATCCATATCACTTTTTTGTAAAGAAAAAAAATCTGAAAAATGCTATAGCTAACAGTAGCCAATGCAATGTCAATCTATTAAATGGTAAAATTGAATTTTGCTTTTTAAATAAGAAAATTATGTAGCAATCAATAATCAAATATCAGATGTAAAAAAAAAAAAACTTAACTTAACTTATTGACTTATTAAATACAGGATTGGCATGTAAAAATAATAATAATAATTCCTCCATCCACTAAAAATCTAGATTCGGGGATGTCTATATACATCAACATTGTGCACACTAAGGTCTTGCATGCTATACTTGTTGTCTAAAATTAGAAAACTACTTGTCTAAGTCCCAGCTTGCTAGAATCTCTATTCTCAAAGAACTATAGAGTTCACAGTCCAAGGAAATGCTAATGTTCAGCTTAACATTGTTAATTATTGGACCGAAATTGATCATTTTTTTGTCAGAATATAAGAACTTAATTTATACAAATTATTATAAAAATATTAAATCTGACAATTTTCATATAATATAGAGATTAAATTCTAAATCTAAGCTATTAAAAATCCTTTTGTTTTGGCTGATCAAACCAACCCAATAGTTCACATTCCTCTCATGGCATTGCTTTGTTAGTTTTGACACAACAAGCAATCTATGCATGGCAACATGCATAGTGTCAGCCATTGTCATGCAATATTACCACTTGGGATATTGCTTGTCGTAATTAAAATGATTTACGTATTTCTCTCATTAAACCTGTCAACCAGCTCTACAGGATAAAAGCCTAGCTCGAAAACTATATACCATGAAGAAATTAAAGCAGAAGATCAAAAGGAAAGCTCCTCTCCAATGGCACAATTTGAGTCTATCCTCATACTTGCAGCAATCTTCTTCCCTCTATTTCTTTTGCACCGCTATCTAAATAGAAACTCCCCGCCGATCACCATTTGGCCTATTTTTGGAATGTTACCGGCGCTTCTCTACAACGCAAAGAGATTTTTTGAGTTCGTGGACGATCTTGTCAGACAAAGTGGGGGCACTTGCGAGATCAAGGGATTTTGGTTTCCGAGCTTGGACTACGTTGTCACTGGTGATCTTATGGATGCCAACCACATCTTGTGCAAGAACTTCGATAACTACGAGAAAGGGTCTGAGTTCAATGAATATTTTTCGATTGTTTGGGTGAAGGAATATTTAACTCAAACTCTGATTCATGAAAGCCAGCGGAAGGTGATGTTGCTGTTGATGAAAGACGACAAGTTTGTGCTACATTTCCAGAGAATCTTGCGTGAAAAAATAGAGAAAAGTTTAATCGTAGTGCTGGAGCACTTCATGAAACTTGGCATTGAGGTTGACCTTCAGGATGTATTGCAACGCTTCAGCTACGACATGGTGTGCATGTTGGCAGTAGGCTTTGATCCAAATTCTCTTTCGGTAGAATTATCTGAAGTTCCGATAATGAAGGCATTCACTCAAGCAGAAGAGCGTTTGTTGTACAGGCATCTGATGCCTGTGAGATTGTGGAAGTTGCAAAGATGGCTTCAAAATTGGGGAGGAGAAAAAAGTTGAGCAAAGCTGTAAAAACCATTGATACTTTTCTATATCAGTGCATTGCATCAAAACGAGAAAAATTACGATGCAAATTACTGGCTGAGGAAGATATATATGACTTCGTAAAGCTTTTATGGTCCAAGATGAAGGGGAAATGACTAGTGTTGATGGAAAATCTGACAAGTTCCTACGAGACGTTGCAGTCAACATCATGTCAGCAGGGAAAGATACCATAAGTGCGAGCCTTTCTTGGTTTTTCTGGCTTGTTGCAATGAATCCATCCGTAGAAAGCAAGATTCTACAAGAGATGAGAGCTAATTCTCCATCAATCAATGATGAGAAGAATATGTTTTTTAGTGTGGAAGGGCTGAAAGAGATTCGTTTACCTTGATGCTGTTTTATGTGAGACATTAAGGCTTTATCCAGCAGTACCTATTAACCACAAAACTGCAATTCAACCGGACATCCTTCCAAGCGGTCATCACATGAATCGGAACACAAGGGTCTTGATTAACTTCTATACAATGGGAAGAATGGAAGAAATATGGGGTGAAGACTGTTTAGAATTCAAACCAGAGAGGTGGATTTCAGAGCGTGGGATGTTGTACACGTACCATCTCACAAATTCATAGCGTTCAACGCAGGGCCCAGGAGTTGCATAGGTACGTGAACATAAGCTTCATTCAGATGAAGTTGGTCGCTATCTCTGTGCTATGGAATTATCAAATTCAAATGGTCCAAGGCCATCATGTTGCCCCGGACAATGCCGTAGTGCTTCATATGAAGAATGGTTTAAAGGTTAGGATCAAGAAAAGGAGTGCTTGAGGGAGTTACAAGGATGAATTCTAGATTAAGCATTTATGTATTTATAGTTTCATATAATTAGTTTTGTAGTTTTTTACCTTTTCGCGTACGTTAAGTATTTCAAAACAAAATTGGATTTTAGATTTAACAATCTACTTGTAACTGTCATGAATGTAAAGTTTTGAACCTTGGTCCACAATTTTAATGTTGATTATTTTTCTAAGCAAGAATTTCTAATTCTTCATGATATTTATCTCTAATTTAATATTTTAATCTACTTTAAAATTATTAATGAATTCCCTGGTTTTCAATGAAATAATTTATTTCTTTATCATAAAAAGAAAAATTTATTAAAAAATAGTTTTGAAAAGAAGTGTTGTAAAACAGTTTCTGATGGGTTTTGAAAAGAAAGAGTTCAAATTGAACCCATTTTAAAATGGGTTTGCATGGTCTTACTCTTTCATCCAACTTGACCAGTTCTTTCGGTAGTGTTTATTATTTTAAAATGTAATGAGATTATTATAAAGTGATTGTTAGAAATGTAATTATTGAAAATGTTATTGTTAAGAAGATAATATTATGGCGTTTGATGTATATGAGAAAGTATTGATTAAAATACTGAGAAAATAATAATGTAATGTTTTGTTTATAAATATTTTACTAGAAATGTTATATTAATTTTCAAAATTACCATTGGCATTTGGTATCTTACAATATAATGGGATTGCTGTAAAGTGATTGTTAGGAATGTAATTATTAAGAACATGATTATTAAAAAGATAATATTGTAACATTTAGTATACATGATAAAGTATTGATTAAAATACTAAAAAGACAGTATTGTAATGTTTGGTTTATAAATACTTTACTAAGAATATGATATTAATTTTTAAAATTACCATTATGTATGAAAATACAAGTTTGATATACCTGCATGCTTTTTATAATTATATTAGTTTATTAAATTATGCAATGATAAATGAGTCTCCAATCTTGACTTTTGGTGTTTCATTATGCTGATGGATTGTGGATATTCTTTGAATTTTATTATGGTTCTCTTATATTGATATTGATGTTAGATTTCATTATACTTGTGTTGGTGTTGATGCATTTTTTACATAATTGATGGATATTATTGTTTTGTTTTAATTATTTTGCAACTATTAATTTTAAATTTGAATAATAAAGTGACATTTTATTTATATGTACATTGAAATATATTATTAACTAAAAATATTTTAGTTTAATCATGTTAATTGTATTTAAAAATTTGATCACGTTAATCTTGTTGATTGTTAAAATGGGTAATTTATCATATGACGTTGTAAAAATTTAATTTGATCAATTTAAAAAACGTGGTAAGCATATTTTGTCATTTTACATATTTAATAAACATATCCTTGTACATGTTTACAATTTTAATATGTTTAATTAATCGTATCATGTAAATATATTTACCTATATAACTGTTAATACATTATGTTATTAAGGTAAAAAAGAATAAGAAAAACCAAAAGAAAAATGAAAAAATAGTTCTAATGGGTTGTAGACTTTTGAACTAATGGGCCTTTAGCTGGTGAACTTTGGGCTTCAAAAACAGACCAGAGTCATACCCAGACCAACCTAACTTCACCTTTCTTAAAAAACCCAGTGTCCAGGAATGGCCCAAACCAGCTCAATTCTTCTGCAAAATCTTTTACGAAACAGAGCAAAGGGTTTTGGAAGCTGTTGAAAGCAGAGGGGGCAACCAGACATCATGAAAGAAGGACAAGGCAGAAAGAGGAAACGGGCAAGACACAATAAACCTCAGAAACCCCAAGAATCTTTGCAACCAAAACACTCAATAAAGCATAAGAAAGAAACCCATCAACAGAAAAGCCATGCCCATCGGTCTTCTGCTTCTTCAAAGCCGCCCAAGTCGTCTTCTTCTAATTCCTCCAGTTTTCTTGACAAGGTCCCTTTTCTATATGTGTTCGTATATATAAACGTATGTGAAGTTGGATTCCATTTTGATGGGATTAATTTGAATGCGCAGATGAGAGCAAGGTTGGCTGGAGGGCATTTTAGGATGATCAATGAAAAGCTCTACACTTGCACGTATTTCTCTCTCTCTCTCTTTTTACTTCTCTTTTTGTTTGAATTCTAGTTACTTATTTGGCTTGCTAAAGGGGAAGGGAGAGAAAGAGAGAAATCTTAGCTCTTGGTTTCTGTTTATGTGTATGACAATGGAGCATATATTATGCTAAGCTTTATCCTGTTTTTAAGTTAATTTTGTAGTTGCAATTGTGGCTTTGTTACTTGATGACGCAAAATCAGCTTCTTTTCTTTCGTTTTCTTAGAGGTAAAGAAGCACTGGACTATTTCCAAGAAGACCCAGAATTGTTTGATATGGTAAGGTTTTAACTTATAACTAATCTTAAATTTAGCTTCTGTCTAATTTTCAATGCATTTATTGCGTTTGCTAGTCTTTTTAAGTCTTGTGATAACAATTTGCATCTAAGGTTGAACCCTTAGCGTCCAAATTTCTTAGACAGCTTGGCCGATATCTTCAAGTAGGATGTTTACTTTGAATTTTTATTATGCTTGTACATTGCCTTATCAATGTTCAACTATATTATATTTTTTATGTAACCATGGTGATGTATCTAAAGTGCTTCTGTCTCTGTTAGTTGCCATTTGATTTTCATGAACGTCAGATAACCATTGTTCTGAAGCATGATTATTTAGGTGGTTTGGTCTTATATTGAAGCTGCAATTGGACTTATTTATTTCACTCACTTGGACAGTACCATACAGGATATCAGGAGCAAATGTCGCATTGGCCTGAGCTGCCGGTCAATGTAATCATAAAATGGTTGAAGGATCATAGTTCTTCTTTAATTGTTGCTGATTTTGGCTGTGGTGAGAATTTACTGAACTTGATTTGCCATTTTGTATTGCAATGATAATATGTTGAACTCACATTCATGATAAACGTTTAACAACTTCTGTTATATTTATTTTGGTTGTTCTGTCATTGTCATCCTTCTCAATTGTGTTTCAGGTGATGCACGCCTTGCAAAAAATGTGAAGAATAAAGTTTTCTCTTTTGATCTTGTGTCAAACGATCCTTCAGTAATTGTTTGTGATATGTCAAATGTATGTCTCCTCTTCACCCCTTATATGAGCTTGTTATATCACACTTGTTGAGTGACTCCCATATGTCATAACTGAGCACTTTTACATAATTTTGATCCATCCCTAGCTATGCTGCAATTTACCATCAGTCACAAAACAGCTGTAGGAAAACTATTGCATGCTGCTATCAGTTGCAAATTTTGAACAGGAACATTTGGATGGTGTTTGCTAGCAAATGCTGACTTTTATTTCCTTTTTAAAAAAAGAAAACATAAACTAGCCAATGGAACAGTTTTTTGGTTTCATTTTGTACAATGAGTGCATCCTGATATATGGATCGAGAGGAAAAATTGAGAATCTCTGCCTCTCTAACTGTGTGCATCTGTGCAAATGTGTGAGTGTGCAGGATGTTGGATGCTTTTAAGTAGTAATTAATTGTTTTTGAGTTTTGCTGGCAGATACCACTTGATCCATCCTCCGTAGATGTTGCTGTCTTTTGCCTTTCATTGATGGGGACTAACTATGCTAGTTACCTTCAGGAAGCATATAGAGTTCTTAAGCCAAGGTTTGCTAAGCTTAAATATTATTTAATGCTAGTTGTTACCCTTTGTTGATGAGGTTTTGGTTAATAATCCAATTCATTGTGGTTCTTTGTAGTGGTTGGCTTTTAATAGCAGAGGTAAAGAGCAGATTTGATCCAAATAATGGAGGAGCGGACCCAAATAAGTTTTCAAAAGCTGTTTGTGAGATGGGATTTACATCAGCATTGAAGGTTATAATTTTCTTTTATTTACATCAATGCAACCCTTTATCCTTTGCTAACTCATACACATTATGTGCAGGACTTCTCAAATAAGATGTTTGTTTTATTATACTTCAAGAAAAAGGTCCGTTGCTTTTATAGAGAAGATATGGCTCTTGTGTCCTATTAAATCTCACTGACATGCAGGACAAAGTTTCTAGCTCCTTAATGTCTGTTTATACTTTCATTTGTAGGAAAAGCAAAGCTCAAAAGGGAAGGAAATTGAATGGCCAGAGCTGAAGCCTTGTATATACAAGCGTCGTTGAGGTTAGCACACATCTTTCGCTGTTATAAGTCAAGCCTGTTGTCAATCCTAGATTGGCATAATGTAACATTAGACCACAGTTCAGTTTTATTATGGTGCTACATTTTTGTTGTGAAGTTTGTCTAAATGTCCATCTATTTGAATTTGTTGTAAGATGCTGAAACCCCATCCCATAGTGCATTGCTCCCATGTATGGGAGCATGTTCTGGTGCTCCTTCACTTGCCATTCTGACATGCACATATACAAACAAATTAAGCACTGGTACTATATTTTTTTGTGTTGGTTAAATTTCAGCATATTATATTCAAAGATGTCAGAGAAAATGATGTTCAGAGATGCCTTTTAAATGTGAATCCATTCTTTTCTGTTTATTGATGTTTAAAGGTGCATTATTTGTTTTAACAGAGTTCCATGCTCTTCTGTTCCTGAGCTTTGTAAGGGGAGATGGGCACAATTGAAAATATAGCAAATGGAAACCAATCAGGCTTTGAGTGTGATACAAATCACTGTAAAAGAAGAAGACAAACCCTGAAAATAATGATGAAAGTTTAAAGTATTCCTTGCCTTTATCATTTTCATACCACTTTGGATAGAAGGCACATATGGCTACCTCAAGTTGGCTCAACTATGGCCAAATTCCCTTTGGTTATCGACGACATAGCCTTGCAAGTCAGATTAGCCTGAAAAGAATGATGGAACAATGGCAAAGTATCTGGATACTAAAGCAGAAAAAACCATGTGAATCAATGAAATACTGAAATCCATTTGCTTCAAAGGCAGTTTTTTTTCGGCTGTGTCGAGGCCTCAAAGCGAGCCATGTGAATCTTACATCGAAGAAATTATATGCTTTCAATTAATAGAGCTATAAATCTCATATGACAGTGAGATTGGACATTTAAGAGTTTATATCATCTTCAACCTAGAAGAAGATGCTTTTGGTGAAACAAAACTATGAGGTTGGTAGGTCAAAATGCATAATACTTCATAAGTTAATATGAACAGTAACACAAAGTCTCATTCTGCACTTGTAATTAAACTATTGGATTTGCTCCTTCCAAATAGATTGATACTATTGTTAATGACCCCACCTCTTCAATCTGTCGATTTGGGCAATCACTCCCTCTTCCTACTTAACCTAAGCAATCCCTATACAAAAGTGAAATGTTTATCTTAGTCCCTTTACTTTAATTTTAATTAATTTAATTTTTATATTTTAAATACATGTCAAATTAATGACAAAAAGATACTAAAACAACAGTAATAAAAAAATAATATGGAGTTTTTTTTATAATATTTTTAAAATTTCAATAAAATCACGTATCAATAATTATGAGAGAAAAATTTGTGTTAATTTCATATATCACCACGTCATCATAATTAACGATTTCCCGTTCACAATATTATCATAAATTTAAAAATACAAAAATATATTGATCAAAATTATACCGACACTAGCCTCTCCATGTGGGGAGTTATCCAAAAAATAATAAAAATAATTTTGTACTCCAATGGCAATGGCAATGGCCCCAAGATTCTAATCCATGTCCATTCATATATATGGTACAAATATTAGTACTAGAGGTACCCTATATAAAGGGAATATATAGCTTGTTAAAGCTCATCCATTAATTGTATCTTAATGAAAAAAACAAAAAATGGGTAAATTAAAATATAAAGAAACATAATCAACGGAGGTGATTAACAAGATCAATCTATGTATAATTTATCCATAAAATGGTGAATAATAAATTGAAAAAAAAATAAAGGAAAAGGTCCATGAAACATGTGGGAAGCAATGGAAGGTGCAAGAACCTATCCTGCCTGCCCTACTTATCTTTTATATCCAATACCTGCAAACATTTCCATCACATGAATGCCTTATTTACCTTTTCTATATTATCATTTCTCTTGGTCTAGTCTCTTCAATTGAACAAGAATTTTTTTGTATTCATATTCCTCTAGCTTGGTGATTGAAATTAGGTAATTATCTCCCAAGGGTCAAAGCCCTAGCATCTATAAACTTTGCACATGGAATAACCTATTTTGTCGTGTTTTATACACGTCCGTTTAACATAATACCGAAAAAATAATAATTTAAAATTCAAAATTTTTTTCATATGTATCTTGAAAAAAAGTCTAATTTTATATGATACATCATAATTAAATCGAAGACTATAATAAATTATATGACGTCAGAAGAAGTTGCAAAGATCTTAATTTTAATTTTCCCTATCCAATCAAAGACAGATATAAAATACCCAGACGAATTCAATGATTAAATTTTGGAAGTCAAAAATTGAAAGGCTAATTCACCGACTTCACACCTCCTTTTTTATCACAAGTCTCATTGCCAAAAAGTCCAACAAATTCACAAGCAAACCAAGAGCTTGTGACTTTTATTCAGCTTTCTTCATTGAACATTTAATTAATTAATTAATTAATTAATTAATATATTAGCAAAGGACAAACGGCTTGAAAAGTCCATGGCTAACACATTATTATTGGTTTCGTATTTTGTACACTCCAAAATTGATTCGGACCCACTGTTAAGCATAATTTTCAATGGGCTCCAAGCCTTTTTGCAGCCCACCGACAAGGTTTTTTAAGACGTTTGTGGGTGAAAAAATAGAACAAAAAAACAATTCGGCTTTAGTCAAAAAATATGGCTCTTACTTCTAACTTTTTTTGGATTTTTTTAAAAAATTTATATTATTATTTTTAAAAAATTGATTATATTTTTTTAAAAGTTATTACGTAAGTAGCAGTTTTATTCATATCACTAAATTAAAAGATCTAGATTGTAAAATTTCACGTCATAAAAGTGATAATCATGAGTATTTATTTTATGGTTTCAAGTTTTTTAATTATTTATTAATAATGAAGAAACATTGGGTTCATTGATAATATATAGATATCACAAGTTGAAACTTAAACTTAATTTCGTACTATTTTAAGTTTTGAAAATGTAACTTAAGGTCGTATAAGGTTGAACATAAATTTTAATTTGTGACAAATGGTATCAGAATAGATCAAGATATTCACCAATGTTAGGTTTTCGTGAGAAATATAGAGATTGAGCTAGATTCAGATTAATATAAGAGTTTTTTTTTATGAGTAAAGAGCCAGTGCAACGAAAGCGTTGCACAATTAAATAAGGGTAGACTATCACGAATCTCATATTAGTAAGAAATGAGGTAAATCTTGAGAATCTAAACATGAATATTTCATTATTTATCATATATATCTATATTAAGTTAATAATACGAGCCTGTATTTTATAAATTCACTTAAATTTTATTTTCAAAGTTTAAGGTGGTATGGGTTGAGTTTAAATCTGACACGTGATGCACGAATAATACATCGAATATAAATCTTATTTTAAATACGTTAAAATTTTAAATATTTTTTTAAATTTCATATTTGACAAAACAACAAATTTGGTTGACCATGGTGGGAAAATTGGCCGAGGAAGAACAAGCATTTAGGTTATAGTCAAAAAAGAAGGATTGAGGAATTGAGTTAATTGGATGGGTAGTTATGCTTTTCAAGCTTCCAATTAAAAGTCATATCTTCCAATGTTTCTCTTTGATGTAAGCTTTAAGAGTAGGTGAGAATTGGAGTCCCATAAAGTAAATCTCATTTTCCAAATATATTAATTACGTACCCCACTTTGACTAGTAGAAATAAAAGCTCCACTTTTCTTAGCTTATAATCCTCTTTTAATATTGACTTCTTAATCATATAACTTTAATTATAATATATATATATATACTTGCTTCTCAAATTCAACTTAGGGAATATTCTAATTTAATCCAAAATATTCCCACCCTGAATTTAAGCTCTTAATTAAGAGAAAATTTTTATCTTCATTTCCCTTTTTGATAATTTAAGCTTTAGCATATTTATATTTGAAAATTTTCCAAATTGAAATTAGGAATATAATTCAATTTACATAGACAATTTAAGATAAAAGAGGAGTAAATTTATGATGCTATATTAATACAATAAAATAAAATAAAAATAAGTTGATCTTGAGGCCGGTCCCAAATAAAGAAATCGTCAAAATAAGCAAAAAAAAAAGTATAATATTTTCAAAAATCTTTGAATAATTAAAAAAAATTAAAATAATTTTTATTTTTTTATTATATTCGATCATATTTCTATAGGTTTATTTTGAATTAATTTAAATAGACAATTTACAATAAAAAGAAACGTAAATTTACAATGCTATTTACGCACAAAATAAATTAAAATAAAAATCAGTTGATTTTGAGGTCGGCCCCCAAACAAAGAAATTGTCAAAATGAGGAGAAAAAAGAAAAATAATGTAAAAAAAATCAAATAGGAATTGAACCGATAATCGCTCCAGCAAATAGGAATTTGACACGTAATCATTCTTGGGGTAAATCAGGCAAGTCAAGGAAAAAAAAATCAATCAAATAAAGACGTGGCAGCTGATTGTTGCTTGACTGACTCGAAAACCTAGATGTCGGTGTTGAGATCATTGAAAAAAAGTCAACGTTCTTACGTGGGGACAAGAATCTAATCGATCCTCTGATTTAATTAAAATTAATTAATCACCGCGTAAGATAGTAACTAAGTAGGTAGATTTGGGTGGAATTTTTTTTTTAATTTTTGACTAAAAAATTTAAGACAGAAATTTAATTATAAGTATTTATTTTTAATTTTTTTATTTTTAACTAATTTATTAATAATATAATAATATTTAATTTATTGATAATATATAAAATTTATGTACTAATAAATACATCAAATATAAACTCATTAATTTAGATATGATAAGTCGTTCTCTGAGAGAAACATAAGATAGTTCATTTTTAATTAATTTATTCCAAAGTTCAATTAAATCAAATGAAGCAAATTTCACTTTCATTTAGGAAGAAAAAAAGTAGGTTAATTAAAATTTTTTTCAAATATATAAAGTATGTGGGATATTATTTAGATTATTATATCTTGTCAACAAGAAAAAAAAACCAAATTTCCTATTATTTTTGTTTGCTTTACCATCGTGTTTCTATAGTCTTATGGCCTTTTCAAATTAAATGATTGAAAGGACACCATGACTTTTCTTCTTTCTCTAATAACCAACTACAAGAACAAACAAATATACTAGTGCAATCATTCTTCATTTATAATTTTACAACTAAAATTTATGAAAATGGAGATTGTAGATTTGAATTCATAATCATTTACTAATCAAAATTTACAACTAAATCAGTTCTTCCTCAACAATCATTCAATATTTTCCTCATCATGTTAAGGATCTCATGATCCATGTATTATGCAGAGTGAATAGTCTTTCTCAAACCTTCTAACACTCACCTAGGAAGAGAAAAAAAACCAAAGACAGAGACAAGAAAGAGGGGAGAAACAATAGAAATCACTGTTGTTAAGACAAAGACTCACCAAGGAAACACACAAGGAAGCAAAAGAAAACTGGCTTTCATTGATTTCAATATATTTTCCATTTAATATAACGCGTGGAAAACAAAAAACAACTCTTTCTACTATTAAATAATCTTTCTCTCTTCCCCTCAGTAACCAGTAACCACTTCCCATCCACCATTTCACTATCCACTCTCTTCCCAATCCTCCCATTAATTTTTCCTTTCCTTTCCTTTCCTTCCCCCCCTTATATATTCAACCCTTTCTTTTCTTTACTACTCAGATCACTTTCCCATAAAAAAGCTTTATCTTTTGTTGTTGTTGTGTCAGTGCTTGCTTCTTTGCTGAAGGGAAGGGTCTTTTCTATTTATTTGTTATCTCTCTGTGTAAAGTTTTTATTTTTATTAAAATTTTCTTGGTGGGGGGGTGTCTGCAAAAAACATGTGGGGCTTTATTCTTTGCCTCCCATTAAAGGGCAGTTCTTGACGGTTTTTTGGATCTGCAATCCGTGATTTTTGGGATGGGTTTTATTGTTTTGAAACTCTTAAAAGAAAAAAAGGATGCAAACCCAGACTTTGGGTACTTTAATGTAGGCAAAGACATGTCCTTGTTTAGCTTTTTTCTTTGGTCAGCTACAAAAAGTTTGGTTTTTTAAGTTTTTCCTGTTTACTTCAAATGTGGGATTTTCAAAAAGGTTTGTTTTTGTTTAGTCAATAGATGGTAGTTGGACAATTCTTGTTTTGAAAAGAGGTGGTGTTCGAAAGATGGGATCTGGAAATGGATTTTTTTCAACTCAAGCGTTCAATTTAGATGCTAAGTGGTTGATTGATCCTCAGCAGCTTTTTGTTGGTCCTAAGATTGGAGAAGGTGCTCATGCTAAAGTGTATGAGGGAAAGTAAGTCAATTTCGTTTTTTTTTCTTGATTCTAATTAATTCAAATGTGTTTTTTTTTTGGACTAAATTCAGCTTTGCTAGGCTTGTTGGCATTTCAGTTTGACCCTGATCAACTGAGAAGAACAATAACCTTAGGTTTTTAAATGAATCCTATCCCTTGTAATTCTTTTGGTGTAAATGTTCTTGATATCTTGAGTAGATGAATACTATTCTATAGGCCAGATAATTGTGATTATTGGTGCTTGTTATTATGCAACAGTTATCTCATGTATTTTAATCCATATGATGTATTTAGATACAAGAATCAGACTGTTGCTGTTAAAGTTGTTCGAAGAGGGGAAACCCCTGAAGAGATTGCAAGGCGAGAAGGAAGGTTCGACAGGGAAGTTGCTATGTTATCCAGAGTTAAACACAAAAATTTAGTGAAGGTTGTTGAATCATTATATATGCCATTAATTTCTTCTTGTTGAATTTATGTTTTTTTCTGTCAATAGTAGATATTGTCAATGACTATCTGTCAATCATGAAGTTCTAGATTATATGAAATGGAAATAGGCTCATATCTCACCCCAGCTTTTATTTGTTTCCAGTTTATTGGAGCTTGCAAGGAGCCTATCATGGTGATAGTAACTGAGCTCCTACTAGGTGGGACATTGCGTAAGTACCTTCTGAGTATGCGCCCAAAGTGCTTGGACATGCGCATAGCAGTTGGGTTTGCACTTGATATTGCTCGTGCAATGGAATGCTTACACTCCCATGGAATCATTCATCGAGACCTGAAACCTGGTATGAGTATAGTATTGTTTAGTGTGCTAATAAGTCTGAACAAGTAGCATCGTGTCAAAAGGTTGGCAACTTCTATGTATAATTGCATTTTGTCTTGGTATATTTTTAAGATTTGGAGTTTCTGCCGTTATGGCTTTTGTTCCTTTAGTATTCTCTAATCTGACTTGTGAAAAGGAAAATAAATTCCATGATAACCAATAGCATGTGGCATAGGTTATCTCTGTGCTTTCTGTTTATATAAATGGTAGGAAGCTTGCTATACAACATTATGAGTTTACCACTGATGAACCGTACTTGATTCTGTGTTCCATGTTTGTTAAACTGTAAGTGAAGTTTGTGCTCCTGGAGCAATTGATACACACACATATATCTTTAAGTGTTGTTTTTCCCTGAATGAATTATTCAAACTTTCTGCCTGATGGTGGACAATCTGATGGCCCTTAGTTTATCGTATCCATTAGTGTTAAAGGGATTGAATATGTTATTTATGTTTCTAATAACAATTTTGGCTGGAAGTAAAGGAAAATGGTAACAGCCTTTTTGTGGACATAAAGTAATATTGTTCTATCACTGGTTATAGGTTGTATGATCCTGATAAATTCTTTCCATGTGTAGAGAACTTGATCTTGACTGAAGACCATAAAACAGTTAAACTAGCAGATTTTGGTTTAGCCAGGGAAGAGTCATTAACAGAAATGATGACTGCTGAAACAGGGACATACCGTTGGATGGCTCCAGAGGTAATTTACTGAATTATTCAGAACTTGAAAATTGATTTTTTTCCTATAATTTTTTTTTTTGAGATGCTGATTATTCCCCTCATATTTGCTAACAGCTTTATAGCACAGTCACATTAAGGCATGGAGAGAAAAAACATTATAATCATAAGGTAGATGCCTACAGCTTTGCTATTGTGTTGTGGGAACTCATCCATAACAAGTTGCCTTTCGAAGGCATGTCAAATTTACAAGCAGCGTATGCAGCTGCTTTTAAGGTAATCATGTATAGCCTTTTTATATAGTCATAATTAAGATGGTATGATTTCTCGAGTATGTGCTTGTCAGCCTGCCTTCGCCTGATGCTAAAATTTTTAAATATCTGCAAACAACCTTCTGTCAGTTTTGTAGGATTCTATATACTGTCAAAGACACCCTAAGACATAAACATTAACATTATGGATGAGAAATGACCTGTGACCACTATTGAACCTTGATCGTGTTACCTTCTGTTATGCATTTGAATCATGAGGCTATCAGTCAGTCTCTAGTAATTCTAACCCCTGCCTTGTTATAAAAAGACTCCACTTGACTTTCTCATTAACTATGGTGATTCAAAAGGGTGTCAGAATGGGAATCTTTTTACCTCAAGCTACAGCACAATCTAGTTTCTCAAAATGTCATGCACCATGAAACCTGTAAAAAATTTATTTTCATCATGAATAGAACTCATATATCATTATGTTTCTCCAAATGCAACTATGAATTCTGATATTGGCTTCATTGTCTTAAGTTTTAAACTTTGTTATTCCAGAATGTTAGGCCTAGTGCTGAGGACCTTCCAGAAGATTTGGCATCAATTGTGACCTCGTGTTGGCAAGAGGATCCAAATGCACGGCCCAATTTCAACCAAATCATACAGATGCTATTACACCATCTATCAACCATTTCACCCCCAGAGCCTGTCATGCCTCCTAAGAGAACAACTTCTGAGAATGCTGTATTACCACCAGAGTCACCCGGTACAAGTTCATTGATGGCTGCAAGAGATGATGTAGGGGAAACCCCAAAAGCCACCGTGGAAGACAGGCCAAGAAGTTTCTTCTTCTGCTTTAACCAGTGTTACTGATCCCCTCCAAGGCACAATTCCGTTTTCGAGGGTTTCACAAATTATTTTTAGGGGAGTTCAATAAGCCATTAGTCTCAGATATTAGAAACAAATACAATCTTGGTAAGAACAAAAAAAAAAAAGAATGTCAGATCTAATCAGATTAGTTTAGTTCAGTTATGACAGAAAAAGCTGTCTGGTATCTGGTGTATCCTGTTAACTTTGCATGCCTGCTTTGCATCAATTTTAGTATGCCCTGACTAAGATGGATCCAGAACTTTTGGGGTAGCGGTTGCTGTGATGGAATTATCAATGTAAATAAGGTGCATCCAAATGCCTTTGCTCCTGTTCTTTTTCTCTAGAAATTTGCATAAGTGTGTTGGTGCAGGACTGTCAGAAAATCTGGCATGTGAGCTTAGCCCTTGGCCAGGAGATTAATTTCATTAATCACTGTTGGTTATCCATATGCTGAATCCATATTAATAAATTCGACAACTTTGCTTACATGCTGATTGTCTAATTGGTGTGACCTCTACTCTGCAACTTTCCAACATTTCCCATCATTCCATTAAATTGAAAGCATTGCCTTAAAACTGGAATCATTGCGGATAGCATCAAAAGCAAACTGAAACAGGCCTGTCTCCTCAGTGCAGACTAGCTGGGATTCTTTCAACTCTTTGGGCTGGGATGAGCCTCATTTCCAACCTCAAAGCTGCATAGGCCCAAAGTTTTTTCTATGCAGAATAACTGCCAAAAACGAAACGCCGTTGCCGGGGATCGAACCCGGGTCACCCGCGTGACAGGCGGGAATACTTACCACTATACTACAACGACTTGTTGATGGAAAGGTGTCCACAAATCATTCTATTTATCTGTACATTTTGTTTAAATGTTTTTTCCAATAAATTAAATGTTTAAAAAAATATATGAAAACTAGCTTTCAACCCATACATCGGAATTTTCGTTATACAATAAAAAATTCTAATTAATTTAGAATGTTTATTTGTTCATATTAATTAGTACAAAAATAAAATAAAGATAAAAGCAATGGCAATAAGAACAAAAAAAAAAGCGGTTGTTCTTAACAAAAAACAAAAAAGAAAAAGGAAGAGAGGTAAATGCAATAATTAAATTAATAAATGCTATTATATTTTTTTATAGTTTAAAATAGGTTGCTTTTTCTAAGAAAATATTTTTTTTTGAAGAAAAAAAAAAGAATGAATAAAAGATTATTTCATAGTTTCAGTTTATGTGCTTGTCTAATCATTACCATGATGGGTAGTACTTGTTTTTCCCCCCTTAAATAAAACATATCATTTTCATATTAAAGGCCTTAGT
>NW_018397279.1:947607-947936 GCF_002168275.2 Theobroma umbraticum
TTAATTTGAATTTTAATATATAATATATAGTAGGTTTTGCCCTTACATGAATAAATTATGCATTTTACAAAAAAAAATTCAAATTATGACGTAATAAATTAACAGTTAATGACGTAAGAATTTTGTGGTAATAATAATTTATGCTTAAGATCCTTATGCTTTCTCTTTCATTTACAACAAACCGCGTAAACAACAGTAAAGAGACGAATTTCTCTTCTTCTTTTTTTGCGGATTAAAAGGAAATTTGAAGTGTTTCCAGGCACCAACGTTCCTCCCATTGTCTAGCTTGGGAAGCAAGTTGGGATTTCCAGTTATTTACCAAATACGCC